>NC_138234.1:5985054-6470054 GCF_964197995.2 Scardinius erythrophthalmus | reverse complement strand
GAAAACTCATTTTAATCCCTGTTTTAATCCCTGGCTGAACAGGTCTTCACTTTGATGTGGAGATAATTCCCTTTTGTTCACCTTTGAATTGTCTCTTTGAATTAGGAGGGGATTTTTTGTTTGAACATTTGTCTGAAGAATTTATATTCTAAATTTAGTTATAGAAAACAAAACAAACAACTGGGTTATTATAGTTAACTACAACAAAGATTTTATTACAAAAAAAAAAAATCTCAAAAATTCTGTTACTTCTGTTAATAAACGTTAACTTTTTATTTTATTTTAACTATTTGTCAATGCAACTATTCTCAATAACATATCTGAAAATAAAATGACTGAAAAAAAGGGTGACACTTTATAATTAGGTTTCATTAGTTAACTATATTTAACAAGAACTAATAATGAACTGCACGTACAGCATTTATTAATCTTAGTTAATGTTAATTTCAACATTTAATTACATTTTTTTAAACGAAAGTTTTGTAAATGTTAGTTAATGCACTGTGAACTAACAATGAATGCCTGTATTTTGATTAACTATTATTAACAAAGATTTAATATATGACACCTTATTGTAAAGAGTTACCTTAAAAATCAATAAAAACATATTTTTTTGTAGATTTTTTTTTTTTTTAAAAAAACAACAACAGCTAAAAATGACAAAAACACAAAAAATTACTTCAAATTAAAAAAATACATAAAAATTAAAATATTAATAAAAACTGTAATAGTAGAAATTAAATTATAAATTGTAACTTGAAACTTTATGGTAGTGGCTTGAAAGCACTACACTGTTTTTCAGACATTTGTGCAATAAATGCATCCCATTCAAAGCATATTAACTGGTCAAATCTTTGATTGACTAAAATAATAACGATTCATTATTAATCCACTCTTACTCACAGACGGATCAGGTTATTCCCGGCGAACTGCTTATCTTCGCTCTTCATCCAGACAGAGCAGAACGCAGGTGTTGATGCAGGTGTTGGTCCTGGAGAAACACAAGAGTCCTCTGTTCACTGTGAGGGGAAAACTACACACTCTCAAGCTCACAAACACACACTTTCACACTGAATTCAGCCCATGTAGTTTCTAGAAGCTGCGGTTTAAATCCAGAAATGACCAGTAAGGATGCTTTAGGAATATCTGTAATATTCCTTCTCGTCCTGAATGCTGAATCTCAGGATGAATAGAGCATCTGTTATTTAGGCACTTCCACATCCTCGAAACACTGGAACAACAGAGCCTTTGAAACCGGTTTGATACAACCCTCTGAACCCACAGGTGGCGCTAATGTACAAGACTTATTTTGGATAAGCGAGACAATTAGCTTATTTACTTAAACATTAAGAAAATACATAATATCTGTAATCCACGTGTGCAGATTTAGTTGTTTATCTTGTAAAATGTTATATTATTATATGTATTGCAATCCTTTTTATATATATATTATTCATATTTAATTTATTTTTACATAATATTTAAAATTTCTTATGTAAAATCTTGTATTTTTTTTTATAAAATTTAGTAAATATAGATTAATACATAAAGATATGTATTTTTAATATAGACATTAATCTTGCATTTTGTGCATTTTATTAATAAATTACATATTACAGGCTAAAGTATGGGGCTTGGCTTATTTCAGTCAATTACAGTTTTTCTCAGTCGCTTTGGTGCATTTCTCATAACACTATTTACATTTGCACAACAGTTAATGCAGTTCTCAAAACAATTAGTGCAAACTGCAAAACCTAGTTGATAACCTGCAAAAGCGTGTCACTTGCTCAAAATGGATAGCCCATTCCTCAAAAGCAAGTATTTATGTCAATGAAAGTGTCACTGTCATCAAAATAAAAAGTCCTGACACCATCGTTTATGAACAAGATAGTCAAATGGCTTAGTCATGTTTTCATTACGACAGTTTACTCTGTAAACGTTTTCCAATGATAAAAGTCAGATCTTGGTGACACTACCTGAAAATGCTCAATACAGCACTAAATACTATTTGCACAGCCATTTGAAAAGATACAGTAAAGTTAAACATTACTGTATTTATGAGGTAACTGAGTACAAGACACTGAATATGTATGTTTCACATTTTTACTGCATATGCTCTTTGCAATTCTAATTTGTTCACAGCATTGTGCAAAAGAAAAAATACACCATTATTTACAACAAACATAAACTCCCTTTGGGTAGAGCTGTGCACAACTGTACGCAATATTGCAGTAGGCCTATATACTGTATTGGAACTGAACATACAACATACATAGGACTGTAATCATTCATGCACATCCAGACGTTCCTCTCTGTCTGGTCACATAATTTACAGTAATCTACATCACAGCGAATATCATCTCTTGCTCAATTGCAAATTGTTCAATTTAGGAGACTTTTGCAGGATTTTTTTTTTTTTTTTTTTTTAAATTACAGATTTTGACAACTAGTTCAAAATTTTTGTATGTAATGACTCAAGCAATGAAATGAGGACTATTAGTTTTATATGGAATGACTATTCAGCATTCACAAGTATAGTTAATTTTGACTGACATGACATAAGCAAATGATAATGTTATAAAACAGCAGAGAGTTGTATGAAAGCAATTGATGCATGTCCAAAAGCATTTGCAATTTGTTGGAAGGAATGAGAAACTGCTACTATGATGTGCACAAATGACTAAATGTTGTGGAGGTTGAACTAACTGTTGTGCAAATGTAAATAGTGATGTGAGAAATGCACCAAAGCGACTGAGAAAAACTGTAATATTGTTAGAATATAATTTTTTTCTCAAAGGCACGGAAAATGAAACACCAATTCTACGGAGCCCCTAAAGGGACATAGTTAGGCTTACCGTGGTATTATTGACAAATGTGTATCTTTGTATGTTTTGCAAGAATAATACAAAAATAAAAATCTACTCTTGTAATATGTGTGGATAAATACTGCCGCTCCCTAAACAGAGTAACGTTAGGCCTACATGTGACCGCAAATTGGAAGCGATTTCAATACCCCTTATATTGAAAGCGGCTTTCTGATGATGTCCACAAATTAAATACAATGTAATTTATGTTGAACGGAAGAAAGAACATTAGGTTTAGAACAACCTGATGAGTAAATAATGACAGATTTTTTTTTTTATTTCTGGGTGTATATCCCTTTAAGACTGTCTTTGGCGGTTTAAATGAATCAAACTTGTGGAAACTTTTAAAAACTTACGCCTTTAAATGAAATAAATGAATAAATGACCCACTTGGCTTTCTGTCACGTCCAAATTAAACTGGAAAATGATGATGCGATTGAGTTTATTTGAGTCAAATTAAAGGCATCCGTGCCTGAGACCATCATGATTGTTTATCGAGCATTTGAATTCACAAAAACATACACAAAATCTAAAATTTATTACTGCATTTTTTAATTTATATAAATATAAAATGCTTAAAATCCTGACCTCACCATTTCAGAACACCACAGTGCACCATTGATTGATAAACTACTAGAAATTCGTCGTGACGGTTTATTTTTAGGCGCCGCGGGGGGCAGTGGCGCGAAGGTGACAGTTGAGTTGACGTCACAGACACGTGACCGATCACGTGACCGCCGGAGCCGCCGCTGCTCTGCTGCTGCTGCTGAAGTTTCTATGATGGCGGCCAGTAATTATTATGGATTCACACATGCAGCCGCTGCTGCCGCCGGCCCGCAGTACAGGTACAAGATAAACGCATGTGCATGATCACATCGCTTATTTACAGCAGTCACAGAGCCACAAAACATATGTGTCGAGGACGGCCAGGGCTCAAATCTCCATGAGCTGCTGTTGTTTGTGTGTTTATTGATGCTTGCATGATTTTTTAATATCGTGAAAGTGGGTTTGCGGGATATATGCGAATGCTAGTATAAGTACGACGGTGCTGTCATGTTTATTGACAGCTATACCTTCCAGAATATCATGGTACTACATGTAAATACCAATGGTTAACATATAATTGTCATTTTCACACTTTACCTTTATAAGCACTGTAAATGGTTCATATAAATTGTGCATATAGCTACTCTTTTATGAAAGTACTATGTTTAAAATGATTAAAAGTACCCTTGTAAACTAAATAGTCTTTATCTAATTGTAATGAATGTAATAATGATTGTATTACTGTGGTAGTTTGTACATTTGTAAGGTGTCATGCACTACAAAAGTTTGGAATAATTCATATATTTTTTTATATTTAGAAGAAGTCTCTTATGCTGATCAGGGCTGCATTTGTTTGATTAAGCATGAAATATTACAATTTAAAATATGTTTTCTATTTCAAAATATTAAAGGTTGGGTAGGCACTCTTTTTCATAAACACTTTTTGTTATTTTGGTTGAAATTCCTCACATATTGATAGCAATCAATAATTGAACTGGTCTAAATATTAGAAAATGCATTTATCTTCTGTGGAAGTCTCAGGAACAAAAAATATTTGTCCAATCATTACGTTCAATCCAAATATTGTAGACAGTTAGTCACTGAGCGCCGCAAACAAACAGTGACCACCTCTTACAGTTCCTCCTGAACCAAAACAACAAGCTATGCTGCGTTCATGCAGTGTCATAACCGTTATTATGACAAGGCAACCCGTGACGTTCTACCCGAAGCTGACTCGGATTTGTGCATTTCTATTAGGGATGCACTATATATGTCGGCCACCATATCAATATTAATGATACAGTATATGTAAATTTTTAGTTATCGTTATCGGCCCAATAAGAAAATTTGGCTGATATATTAAAGCCGATAAATAATGGAAATAATTCCTTCAGCTGAGACACTTCAGATGCGTGTTGTTTGCCGTGATGGTTTTAAATCGCTTGAAATGTGATTGGAATTACTTCAGAAAAGGAAAATACAGTTCAGTGTAATATGCACAGCACGAGTATATCATAGGCTACATAAAAATAATAATGAAAATGTTATAATTGTGTGCTTGGGGCATGGCTTTTAATAATGAGACATTTGTTTTTGTAACTAGGCTCTCAAAAATTATATAAAAATATGGACTTGGATTTATTGGCCAATAGGTAAGTTATTGGCTTTCAAATATAAAGAATTGTCGGTATTGGCCAACATTTTCATATCGGTGTATCCCTAGTTTCTATGTCGACACTATCAACGGCGAAATGAATCTGCAGCAGTCACCTGGTACAAGTCCGAGCTCTCTAAATTGATTGCGTTCATTATTATTATAATGTTTTGTGCTTTGAGACATGAGGTAATTTAACGCAGTCTCGGGACGCTTTGCAGACTCTGCTGTACACGTGCATATGTTTTTGAAGGAGGCGTGGCTTTGGAGACGCAATGAAGAGAGGGTTGGATTGAATTGAATTGACTACCTTTGTACTTTTATGCAACAAAATTAATAAAGCTACACTTCATTACTGGTGCATTGCCACTCAAATGCAAAAAAACACAATGGATATAATGAAGCAAGAAACATCAATAAAAGAAAAAAACTTTCCATCATAATAAATCAAATGAATGAAGACTAAGATGGATAAGATAAATAAAATGCATAATCCACGCTCACAAGACAGTCAGGACAAACATTCTGCTTATTTTGTCATATTGCACATGATGGAAATGTAAAACTTAGCAGCATTTAGTGCAACTATGGCTCTGGGATTAAAAAAAAACTATTTTTGAGTCTTTGTTTGGGATTAAATTCTTTCAAAGCTAGCTTGCTATTGCTAGCCTCTCTGAAATTGCCTACCCTAACTTTAATTGTAATTATATTAGCAAAGCAAATTTTTCAGCATTTTTACTCCAGACTTCAGTGTCACATGATCAAATGTCATAAATCATTAAATATTCTGATTTGCTGCTCAATTATTATTGGTAATCAGTATTATTAAATATGGTTCTTTTTATTATCAATGCTGAAAACATTTTTTGCTGCTTTGTTTTCTGGGGGAAATCATGATAAATATTTTTATAAGATATCATAAGAGACTTCTTTCAACAACTTTAACAAACAACAAAATTGCAATTGTTCCAAACTGACAGTAGTGACTACATTAATTCTGAACCCCAAAATTTCCTTCCAGCGCCCAGCCGCCTCCAGCATATTCCCACCCAACCACGGGCAGCTACAGCGTCCAGCCCGCCCCTGGAGTGGCCCACGCGGTGACGGCCTCGTACCCTGCGCCCACTGCCCAACCGGCCCGTCCTGCAGTGACCGCCCCTTACCCCACCTACCAGCCCCATCCCACCCCCAACTACGGCTACCGGCCGCCCGAAACGACCCCGCAGCCCACGACCACCCCTCAAACATACCAGGTGTTGACTGAACCGGTCAGTGTTTTCTTGACTCTTCTTATATTAAAGGGATACTTCACCCAAAAATGAAAATTTACCCATGATTTACTCACCCTCAAGTCATCCTAGGTGTATATGACATTCTTCTTTCAGACGAATACAATCAGAGATATATTAAAAAAAAAGTCCTGGCTCTTCCAAGCTCTATATTGGCAGTGAATGGGTGTTTCTGTTTTGAAGTTCATAAAAGTGCATCTGTCATCATAAAAGTGCATCTGTCCATCATAAAAGTGCATTTATCATCATAAAAGCGCTCCACACTGCTCTGGGGGGTTAATAAAGGCCTTCTGAAGCGAAGCGATGGGTTTGTGTAATAAAAATATTCATATTTAAAACTTTATAAAGTAAAATAACTAGCTTCCGACCAAACTAACATACGGATTCCACTTTAGTCTTAAGCGCTTTAGTCTAAATGATGGATAGATGCACTTTTATTGGATAGATGCACTTTTATGACGGATAGTTGCACTTTATGATGGACAGATGCACTTTTATGATGGACAGATGCACTTTTATGATGGACAGATGCACTTTTATGATGGACAGATGCACTTTTATGATGGATAGATGCACTTTTATTGGATAGATGCACTTTTATTGGATAAATGCCCTTTTATGATGGATAGATGCACTTTTATTGGATATATGCATTTTTATCATGGATAGATGCACTTTTATGATGGATAGATGCCCTTTTATGATGGACAGATGCACTTTTATGATGGACAGATGCACTTTTATGATGGATAGATGCACTTTTATGATGGACAGATGCACTTTTATGATGGACAGATGCACTTCTATGATGGATAGATTCACTTTTATGATGGATAAATGCCCTTTTATGATGGATAGATGCACTTTTATTGGATAGATGCACTTTTATGATGGATAGATGCACTATTATGATGGATAGATGCACTTTTATGATGGACAGATGCACTTTTATGATGGACAGATGCACTTCTATGATAGATAGATTCACTTTTATGATGGATAAATGCCCTTTTATGATGGATAGATGCACTTTTATTGGATAGATGCACTTTTATGATGGATAGATGCACTTTTATTGGATAGATGCACTTTTATGATGGATAGATGCACTTTTATGATGGATAGATGCACTTTTATTGGATAGATGCACTTTTATGATGGATAGATGCACTTTTATGATGGATAGATGCCCTTTTATGATGGATAGATGCACTTTTATGATGGACAGATGCACTTTTATGATGGACAGATGCACTTTTATGATGGACAGATGCACTTCTATGATAGATAGATTCACTTTTATGATGGATAAATGCCCTTTTATGATGGATAGATGCACTTTTATTGGATAGATGCACTTTTATGATGGATAGATGCACTATTATGATGGATAGATGCACTTTTATGATGGACAGATGCACTTTTATGATGGACAGATGCACTTCTATGATAGATAGATTCACTTTTATGATGGATAAATGCCCTTTTATGATGGATAGATGCACTTTTATTGGATAGATGCACTTTTATGATGGATAGATGCACTTTTATTGGATAGATGCACTTTTATGATGGATAGATGCACTTTTATGATGGATAGATGCACTTTTATTGGATAGATGCACTTTTATGATGGATAGATGCACTTTTATGATGGATAGATGCACTTTTATGATGGACAGATGCACTTTTATGATGGACAGATGCACTTTTATGATGGACAGATGCACTTTTATGATGGACAGATGCATTTTAAGATGAATAGATGCACTTTTATGATGAATAGATGCACTTTTATGATGATAGATGCACTTTTATGATGGATAGATGCACTTTTATGATGGACAGATGCACTTTTATGGACTTCAAAAATAGAAATGGCCATTCACTGCCAATATAAAGCTAGGAAGAGCCAGGACATTTTTTAATATAACTCTGATTGTATTCGTCTGAAAGAAGAATGTCATATACACCTAGGATGACTTGAGGGTGAGAATAATTTTTGGGTGAACTATCCCTTTAATGATATACCCCAGTTGTTACATAAGTAGTTTTTCTTATTCATGTATGAATTGATATTCTTACAGGAGAATTATACTTACGGCCGCCCGCCGTCGGTCAGCAGCTTCGAGAACAAGCAGTATTTTCAGACGAGCATCACACCTGCGCAGCGAACCGCAACCGAGGCCTACTTCCAGACAGGTGAATCTCAGCTCTCTCTGTGTGTGTTTAGACAATCATAGCCAAGTGCCTACACAGATTTAGTAAGGGTACAGTTATGTGTTTTTAAAGAGGTTATTATGTAGCTTTTAGCTTTTGCTTGTTTTGTAAATGCAGACATGTTGAGCTTTGGCACTCATGCGGGTGATTAAGGTTCGAGTCTGGTCTGCAACATTTATATTCGCAAAAACGCTCTGTTTTTCTGTATGAAGTAAAGTTGAAGATAAATTGCAGGATCTGTTTTGACTTACAGATTGCAAAATTGTAGTTTTTTTTTTTTTACTTCACTGATTGGTTGAGCTAATGCATATCGTTAAAAAGCAACTAAGCTATTTCAGAGCAATCAAAACTTGTCAATATTCAAAACAATATATACAGCAGTCAACATTTCAAGTGGATCAAAACCTTTCATCAAAAGTTCAACATACATTTCGAACAATACTCGTTCTTGTCTTTTGTTCTGTTCTTTTTTTGATCCATTTCAAATGTTGACTACTGTCGTTTTTGGTTTGGTTTTCATTGTTTAGATGTATCTGATGATGACATCTTTGGCTTTTTTTCAGGGCTGAAGAGTGGCTACAGTCCCGTGACCACAGTGTACAGTCAGCCAGTCCAAAGACAGGTCTCGGCTCTGAAACCCCCCCCCGCCGCGAGCTCAGTGTCCTCCAGCTACACCATCTACCCCACGTCCACCAGCGTCCAGCAATCTCCAGCCCCCATATCCACTTACACACACAGCTCTTCCTTCAACTCCACAGCGGCCACGTCCTACTCTGGTACGCCTGCGACACATTCACACGCATATGTAGGGTTGGAAATTGAAAATCGATAACTTGAGGTCAGGAATCGGATACGTGTTATAAAATTAAAATTTCGATTCCTCTTATCGATTCCTTTATGAGCATTTCAATATGACTTTAAACCATTCAATCTGCATGTGTAACTATATTGTGCAGCTCTTAAAGTGACAGTAGCCTAATATTCCTGCTGCCGTCTCTATAATAACACTAATCAAACAACAAAAGACAAAGAGAAAATTCACTCGTTCTTGACTGAATAACTTTTGTAACGATATTTGTAATGTATATTTTACTTATAAAGTGCAGTGTTATTTTACAGTTTCTGTACCTGAATACCTGAAAATCTTAAAACACTGTTAATTTCAATCATATCTTTGTTAAGTTGTATCTATTTGTTGCGATTTGCTAATTTTTATTAGTTTTTTTTAATTACTGAGTGTTTACTTGTCTTTAATAATGCTTTACATTTATATTAGTCAGGCTAGTTGTTTTTCTATGGTATTTTTAAATCACAGGTAAAAGTTCCTTCTTGATTTTGTTCATGATATTCAGCTACAATTAAATGTTTTGCAATAAGACTAAATGTGAATGATACCTACTTTTTTTTTTTTTACCTTATTGGAATCGAAATTAGGAACCGATAAGAATCGTTAAAGTTCAGACGATACCCAACCCTACTCATATGCCACAAATAGCCCCAGCTCTGGTCTAACGGTGTCTCTTTCTCTGTGGCTTCAGCCGGTCTCAGTTACTCCAGCTACGAGTCTAGCGGTTACACGTCCGCGCCGTCGTACTTCCAGCCGGCTCAGTGTCCTCCTCAGGCTCCTCTTCAACAGCCTCCGCCTCCACCGCCACAGCAAACACAACAGCCTCCCAAACAGCTCGCCAACTCGTCCTGGAGCACCAGCAGCCCCGCCGTCAGCGCGTACAAGAAGCCCGTTTTCCACCAGAACAAGATCCAGAAGCCCAAAGGCCCGCCGAAACAGCCTCAGCTGCACTACTGCGACATCTGCAAGATCAGCTGCGCCGGCCCACAGGTGAGCGCTCGCCACAAAACACCATTATCAAATGGGAGAACTAGGGCCTCGTGAAATCTGGGAATCTTTTTCTGTTCTCATTCTATTTTAATGGTTTATTTTAATATTCTAATTAATTGCAATAGTGAAACATTTACACCGTTTAAAAACAAAACTTACATTCTGTTTTACATTTTACTGTTATTTTTTAACCTTAAAAACAACACATATTTTTAGGGCCCAATGAATTTCATTAAATTTTTTCCCAAATTCAGTTTTTTTTTTTTTTGTTTACATTTTTCTGGATTCTATTTTAATGGTTTAATTTAGATTTTCAAAAGGCACGTCTAATTAATTGCAATTTTGAAACTTATACCATTTAAAAACAAAACGTATGTTTTTAGGACCCAGTGAAATTCATTTAATTTTTTCCCAAATTCATTTTTTTTCACCCCAAATTTCTTTACATTTTTCTGGATTCCATTTTAATGGTGTTAATGGTAATAAAATGTTGGTAATCAAAAAGCTTGTCTCCCAATATTTTTTTTTTTTTTTTTTTATAAATTCTGTTTTAATATTTCTGGATTTATAATTTAATACAAATTTATTATCTGTGTTAATCAAATAAAGGCATAAATATTACAAGTTTAATCTGTTAAAGCAATTATTTTTGGCAGATAAAGTGCTGTACAACAGATGTTTACTGTTAAAATAAAAACAGAAGAAAATTTGTAATATTCCTTCAAAAATACATGCTACTGTACAAATAGTACTTTATATCTGTTGTAATGTATTTCTGTCACAATTTTGAGTTAAACCAAACTTTTATTTTGGCTTTGACTTTCTCTGTGGATCTGACGATAGTTTTTCTCAAATAAAATGGTGAAATGAATATAACATTTAGAAACAATATTTTTAAATAGCAGTCTTTTTGTGCTTTTAATTTTCACAGACACTAGTCCATTTAATCAGGGTTATTTTTGTGACTATATTCCATGATTGCGTCTGTTTTCTGCATCACTGAAGCTAACTGATTTCTTCATTGACCTGTGTCCCTGTGCTCTCCTGCAGACGTATCGAGAACATCTGGAAGGACAGAAGCACAAGAAGAAAGAGGCGTCTCAGAGTAGTGTCAATCAGGTGACCAACGGGCCTCGCGGGGTCCAGACGCAGTTACGCTGTGAGTTGTGTGACGTGTCCTGCACCGGCGCCGATGCTTATGCCGCGCACATTCGGGGATCCAAGCACCAGAAGGTGAGTCCAAAATTAGCATAATATGAAAAATTTGTCTTTTTATTTAGAAATCTTTTTATTTTTATGGAACAGTTTATTGAAGCTTTAGACAAAATACACTACCCGTCAAAAGTTTTGGATCGGAAAGATTTTTTATGTTTTTAAAAGAAGTCTCTTCTGCTCACCAAGGCTGCATTTATTTGATAAAAAAAAAATAAAAAAATCGGTAATATTGTTAAATATTATGACAATTTAAAATAACTGTTTTCAATTTTAATTTATTGTAAAATATAATTGATTCCTGTGATCAAAGCTGAATTTTCAGCATCATTACTCCAGTCTTCAGTGTCACATGATCCTTCAGAAATCACTCTAATATGCAGATTTGATGCTCAAAAGACATTAATTATCATCAATGTTGAAAACAGTTAAAAAAATGGATTCTGCATTGAATAGAAAGTTCAAAAGAACAGCATTTATTTGAAATATAATTTTTTGTAACATTATACATGTCTTTACTCTGACTTTTGGTCAATTTAATTCATCCTTGATAAATAAGAGTATTGATTTCTTTTTTTTATTTCCCTCAAAAAAATAAAAATAAATTCTTACTGACCAAAACTTTTGACTGGTAGTGTATGTGTAAAAAAAAAAAAAAGTTTGCATAAAGTACATAAAATGATTCAATTCTGATATCTTGTTGTAATGCAAGTCAATCTTTATAACAGTATAGAAGACTACTTACATAAAATGCATATAAATATCAGTCGTCTATATCTCTCAAAAATATGTAAGATAAGATTTAAATTCTTAGTTTTATGATCAAAGCTTTGTAGTCTTAAAATATATAATGCAATACAATGATGATTGAGATCACAGATTTGACTAAAATATAATGTATGGATAATATATATAACATAACTTGCTTCAGTCCAGTAAGTGTTGATCTTGAAATATTACTAACAATATAAAAGATATTCTTATAAAAATCAATAAAGATTTCACAGCAAAAACACACATGAAGCACGAGCTGAAGGTGGACGTTTGTACAATTCTATTCAAACAGACCTTTTAGTTAATGAAAAAGTATGAGCTATTAATCAGATTACAAAAGGCATGTAGTACAACGCTAAAAGTTGTGATCATGTTGATAACTTATGATGCTTTTGAACACACTTTGTTGGCGTACTTGACTAATCTGAAATGCATCTGCTGCCAAACCTTTCTTCAGGTCGTGAAATTGCACACTAAACTTGGCAAACCTATCCCTTCCACGGAGCCCGTTTTGGTGAGCTCCGCCTCTGTTGCCACGACGATGACTACTAGTAAAACGGCGACGACGACGACAACCGCTCCCACCCCTGCATCAGTGGCGCAGAAGATGCTAGCGGCGGCTCCTTCCAAACCTGTGAAAAAACCCACCGCTGCTAAAGTTGCCATTATCGGTGAGTGGAGTTGAGTGGAAGCTGGGCAGAACGAATTTGTGTCAATCTTTCGTAATACTATCTGTGTTCAAAATAATTCATTTTACAACCGTATTTACAAAGAAATGTATTCGCAATTGCAAGAATTATTGTAAGAATGATTTTCACAGAAATTTATTTGCAATTGCACAAATATTTTACGAATGATTTACGGCGAAATGTATTCGCAATTGCAAGAATTATTGTATGAGTGATTTACGCCAAAATTTATTTGCAATTACAAGAATTATTGTAAGAATGATTTTTACAGAAATTTATTCGCAATTACAAGAATTATTGTATGAATGATTTATGCCGAAATCTATTCGCAATTACAAGAATTATTGTACGAATGATTTATGCCGAAATTTATTTGCAATTACAAGAATTATTGTAAGAATGATTTACAGTGGAATTTATTTGCAATTACAAGAATTATTGTAAGAATGATTCACGCCGAAATTTATTTGCAATTGCGAGAATTATTGTAAGAATGATTTACGCCGAAATTTATTCGCAATTACAAGAATTATTGTAAGAATGATTCACGCCGAAATTTTTTGCAATTACAAGAATTATTGTAAGAATGATTTACGCCGAAATTTATTTGCAATTACAAGAATTATTGTAAGAATGATTCACGCCGAAATTTATTCGCAATTGCAAGAATTATTGTAAGAATGATTCACGCCGAAATTTATTCGCAATTGCAAGAATTATTTTAAGAATGATTTACAGCGAAATTTATTTGCAATTACAAGAATTATTGTAAGAATGATTTATGCCAAATTTTTTTTGCTATTGCAGGAATTATTCAACAAATTTACACAGAAATGTTTTCGTAATTGCAAGAATTATTTTAAGAATGATTTACACAAATGTATTCACAACCGCAAGAATGTTTTACAAATTATTTACTTAGAAATGTATTCACCACTGCAAGAATTATTTTATGAATCTTTTACTAGGGATGTGATTTTTTTTTTCATAATAAGTATGATGCAATGATGTAACTTCGTCTTAATTTAACCTTCAGCACAATCAGCATTCACACTGATCACAGATATGGATGATATTTCCTCTTAAATGTATCCCTCGCAAAACCCGCATGATGAGGAAATAGATGCTTTACATCCTGTTTTGCAGAAGAAGCATCTATTTATACACATTCGATCGTCATGCCGTAATGCAATCTTTCAGACTGAGACATGAAATCAACACATACTCCTTGCTCAATATTGCTGCTTCTGCTTTATAGAGTTGTGATATTTATTCCACATAATCTTACTCATCGGCCAGATACAGTACGTCAGATAGTAATCATACAACAAACTACACTCAAAAACTGAATTTAAGATGCATGTATTTTAATTACATATTACATTTCCACATTTAAGCAATGTTCATTCATACTTTTAACTAAATAAATAATTGTAAATTTCATGTTAAAGGGTTCATTTTTAAAAACTAAAAACTTTTTATGCATTCGGCCATTAATTTCCAGGACAACGGTGTTCAAAGTGCAAGTTTTTGAAATTGATACCGTTATCGTTTCTGTCTAAACTGCAAAAGCTCAACTTTGTAAAAACGGTGACATCATGCGTATTACATGTCCAGTCTATAATCTTTTCAAAGTGACATCGCCACCTACTGGCGTGACAGCAGAATACAGCTTTTTTTATCCTTTTCGTGGAAACTTAAAGGAAACACAAAGGAAAAACGCTTCTGTTTTTAGTACATCGTTGTAATGTAAACGTACCCTAATTCAATGTTTTACTTGCTGTTTCTTTGTAATTAATGTGAAATTTACTAGCAATTTCTGAGTGAAATTTGTTAAAGAAACATTTCTTTTCCCCCAGTGTGTGAACAGCCACGTTGCAGAAACATAAATGAAGTAAATTAGAAATAAATCCCCAAAAATCCATTTGTCTTCAGGCAGTCGAGCCTCCACAGCTGCTCCGGTGAAGATGGAGGAGGTGAAGCCGCCCGCGGTGAAGACGGACCCTCCGAGTGATGATGAGGACGGTGACGGAGCAGGAGCTCAAGGAGACATTCAGCCTGTGGGACACGATTATGTGGAAGAGGTGAGACCGTTCAGTCAAACTCTCAAATATTTCACTGGTTACATATAGTTTAAGGGTGTGAAAGTTCACACATGGCAGATTTGGTTCAATTAAAACAAACTGTGGTTGAATTGATCTTGTTAGTGTGGTTCTTTTGAAGAAGTGCAAAAGAACCAAACAAACAGACCTATACCCACATATTCAGCTTACAAACAAACTCTGGTGCGGTTCGACTGAAATATGAACGCAACACGGACATATTTCATCTAAACGAACCGAAAACAGGAAGTTATGTCACAAGATGGGACCCTTAAAAGGACCGAATGCTCAAGCGTACCTGGTTTTTCTCATCATAGGCCCCTGCCCTAAATGACACTTCATATGCACTTGTGGTCTTGTGGACTACTTACAATGGTGGCCGTGTGCGCGTGTCTGAAGTCCATGAGACCGTAGCGTGTCCCATTTGTGGCTTTAGGTTTCCGAAGGGTGCTCGCAACTTCTACTTAAAGCGGTATTACATCACAATAGTGTGGATTCGGAGGAAGATTGCAAAGGCTTATGGTTATTACAGGGCCATAGTCGCGATGTAGCAACAGATCTTCGTTTTTGTGTGTAACTGAGGATTTCCTGCGACTGCTTTGACTCTTTTACACATTTTTGTAACAGGGTTTATTCATACTAGGTCCTTAAAGTGCTTGAATTAGATTTTGATTTTTAATGAAGTCCTGGAAAACCCTTGAAAACAGCCATATTTATGAATAAGTGCTTGAATTATTGAAAGACAATATATACATGTATACATATACATATGCAATTAGTGTTGATTTAAAAAAACAAACAAACAAATACAATCTTTTCACGCAAAATGAATACTGCAGCCCGTCTGATATAGATATTGAGCCATTTCAAGTGTATGATACAAACTTGAAAAGTCCTTGAAAGTCCTGGAATTTCATTTCACAGTATCTGTACGAACGATAATCTCTTCATGAGTTCTCAGCTGGTAAAAATGCCATCATATGTACAAGAGCATTTTAGTCTAGAACAGTCTTGCATTGTTTTGGATGTTCGGTAAGTTCAGTCACAAAATATATCAAATAAATATTAAGATTTGGTGTTAAAAAAGGCAGTGTGAACGCTAAGCAAACCAGAACTAAATATATAATTTTCTATTTGGTTCGGACCAAAAGAACCAAGTGAACTAGGGATGTCCCGATACCACTTTTTGCAGAACGAGTCCGATACCGATACTTAGATTTTTGGTACTCGCCGATACCGATACCGTAACCGATACCTGAATTTTCACTGCATTTTTAATTTTTAAATGTATTAGTAGATAAACCAAAAGAATATAAATCATATTAGTTGGCTTAATTTGTTCATCAAATATATATTTCTTTCAGTTATTTTCATGCTTAGTTAAGCCTGCTAAAATGCATTGTATGAGTTTCTGTTACTGTCACTGTTCATTCTATTGCTCAATCATATTTTATCTTTCATTTAATAGCCACAGCAATATTTAGAGCTGCTTCAGCAGGGCTCAGTGCTGAGGATCGGGTCAGCGGTTCAAATGTTTGTCAAAACCAGTGAAATATCAATTATTTAATCCAATTTTGATAGGCCTATTACAAAAACTACCAGCATAATTAATGTGAATTTAAAACAAGCAGTCAGTAACAAAATAAGAACAAACAATCGAATTACAAAAAGGACAAATAAATACAATAGAACAAAGAAAGACAAATGAAATAAACAGTGTTTTTAGAGTTTTTCGGGTAGATCTAACTTGTACAGAAATTTCAAAAAAGTAATCAAATGTGAAAAAAGCATTCATTACTGTATAAATTATATATAGATGGATATTTTTGTAAAGTTGAAAAGGGTAGCCTATTTAGTCAAGAGCAGTGAGTATTTCTTTGTCCTTTGTTTGATTAACATTAGACTGCTGCTGCCCCTTTAAGACCGAACGCACCGCACCGACCGCATTTGAACATGCTACGTTCATTTGAGATATAACCGACTTTGTTTACTATAGGATACTCGCCAAGACAGGCGTTATTACACAATTTTGTGTGAATTCGTCCGTACAAGCGCAATATGTGAAAGACTATTTAATTCAGTATTCGCGCGCTGAGACGCTGCTTTGGATGTTTGCGTTCATGAAACTTGACCTGCACACGTCCTGTAATAATGTAGGGAACCACTCGGTATACTTAAATCAGGTAACAGTTCATGTTTTACTTTACTTACATTTAGTTTTCATCCAAATAACATGTGCTGAGTGAGTGAACAATCAGCAATCAAGAGCATCCAACAGAAGTGCGCTCTCTCTCTCTCTCTCTCTCTCTCTCTCTCTCTCGTCAGTTAACGTTAATAATAAGCTGCCTGATGCCTCGTTTTATTTTCTTTGCCATTGACATCCGACTGAACAAACTTTCCACTGATGTCTGTTTAAAGGGATGTGCTCGACCAGCTCGCGCGTCTTTGCCTCACAGTTCACCTCCACAAAGCACTCGCGGCGGCCAGTTTCGTTTTGCAAAATGTACGTGGTATCGGTGCGTGGTATCGGCGAATTTTTATGAGTACGAGTACGAGTATATGAGGACAGTATCGGCCCGATCCCCGATGCCAGTATCGGTATCGGGCCATCCCTAAAGTGAACCGAATTACAAGTGTGAACACACCCTAATGAATAAGTCGAATTGGTTCGCAAATCAGATTTATTAGCAAATCAGTCTGGATCAAAAGTGTTTCCTCTAGTAAATGTGTGTGATGCATAAGGCTAACTGGATATTTGTTCGTCTGTTGAGGGCTTTAAGTCTTTGAATCATGTTTTTTCCCTCCTCAGGTTCGAAATGACGACGGTAAGGTGATTCGCTTCCACTGTAAACTGTGTGAATGCAGTTTCAATGATCCCAACGCTAAAGACATGCACCTGAAAGGACGGAGACACCGGCTGCAATACAAGGTAACTCATCATAACCCCCCCAAAAAACATCATCAAACTATATGCCTGTCACTGAATAATCCAGCAGTTTGAATATTTGTCTCGTTTTAATGTCATGAACTACATATGAATGATAAGACTGATATCAGTGCAAAAACTGCTTCACATATCAGGGTTGCAGTTATTGACCAGTTTCTTCCCCTTTTTAATTTTTTAGAAAAAAGTGAACCCTGACCTTCCTGTGGAGATCAAGCCCAGCAATCGAGCGCGGAAGCTTCTGGAAGTCAAGCTGCGTAAGCAGAAGCAGAAGTCTGTGCTGAAGAGACAGCAAGAGGACGAGCAGCGCTGGCACATGGAGATGAGGTCATCCTCCGCTTTCCCGCCATTTCTGACCGTTTATTGCACATTTAAGAAGGCCTTTTCACTGCAAGTCAGAATATTTAGCATGAAAAAAATAACAACATGCATTCCAATTATTTCAGTCCAAAACATACTGTTGTTTATTAAGCATTTTATAATGTTAATAACTGGAAATGTATTATAAGTTTCCATAATTTTGGTGCAAAAACTTAAAATATTTTTGTTTTCACAACTTTTTATCAAATATGCATCAAAAGTAATTAATCGTTTTTATATTCAGGGCACTCTTGCAAAAATTTTAGTCATTATATGAAAATGTATACCGGCATTTTTTTCCAATGTTATACATGATATTAATGTAATTATTAATACAAAATAATAATTTTTTGAACATTGAAACATTTACCGGTATTGGTCATTTCTGAAGGCCTTTTCAATTTTCGGTTTTTAAATTTTAAGCATGAAAAACATTAAAATACAAAAAAAAAAAATGCATCTAAAATTAACTTTTTCAATCAGAGTCTGAAAAATGCTTTATTATTTCATCAGTTTTTATCAAACCATTTTTTTTTTATAATTTTGGTGCAAAAAATTGTGAATCTTTGATATTTTCACAACTTTGTATCAAAGATGATTTAAGTCACTTTGAATAATTAATCCATGTAATTTATATTCAGCACGATATGAAAAAAATACATATATATATATATATATATATATATATATATATATATATATATATATATATATATATATATTACCTATATATATATATATATATATATATATATATAATTTTAAAAAAGATTATTATTATTTTAGGCATGAAAAACGCATTCAAATACAAAAAAATGCATCTCAAATAAGAGTCTGAAACACTTTTTCACCGGTTTTTATCCAAGCATTTTTTGTTTTAATAATTTTGGTGCAGAAAAACTTCGCACTAAACATGATGTAAGTCACTTTGAATAACAATTCATCATTTTTACATTCAAGGCAATCTGAAAAAATGTCTTTATACCTCCAAACATTGTACATACAATAACTACAATTCAGCAGTCTTTAAATAATTTGTGTAATACCATTTGCAAATATTATACTGTAAATAATATCTGTATAATCATTTAATTTTGGTGTTGCTTACGCCAGCATGGTTATATCCTGATTTCTCTGTGTGGTCCAGCAGGAGGTACGAGGAGGACATGTACTGGAGGAGGATGGAGGAGGAGCAGTTATACTGGGGGGATCAGAGGCGCAGGATGGCTCCGCCTCCTCTGATGGGCCGGCCCAACATGCCGGTGCCGCCCCTACTGGTCAGTAAACGCACTGACCTCAATCAAGGCCATTCTCAGATAGGACATTTCAAAACTGATGCTAGAAGATAGTTAAAGGATTAGTTCACTTCAGAATTAAAATTTCCTGATAATTTACTCTCCCTCAACGTCATCCAAGATGTTCATGTCTTTCTTTCTTCTGTCGAAAAGAAATGAAGGTTTTTGAGGAAAACATTCCAGGATTTTTCTCCATATAGTGACTTCAATGGGGTCCAACCGGTTGAAGGTCCAAATGTGAGTTTCAGTGCAGCTTCAAAGTCTCGACACGATCCAGCCGAGGAATAAGAGTCTTATCATATTTATATAGTTTTTAACCACAAATGCTCGTCTTGCACTGGCTCTGTGATGCACCACGCATTACGTAATCACGTTGAAAGGTCAAGCGGGACGTAGGCGGAAATAACACCTAGTGTTTACAAAGCGAATGCTAAGCTAAGTCAAATGCCCTTTACAAAAATAAATAAATAAATAAATAAATAAATATATATATATATATATATATATATATATATATATATATATATATATATATATATATATATATATATAAAGGTAAAATAACGATGTCGGACGATTTAGTTTTTTGCACTACTCTACATTTTCCGCCTACGTCCGGTTACCGCCTGACCTTTCTAACATGATTACATAATGCGTGAAGTCGTGGACGTGCAAGATGAGCATTTGTGGTTAAAAAGTATATAAATGTAATTTTTTTAAAAAAAAATTTAAATGAGCGTTTGTTTGTCTAGATAAGACTCTTATTCCTCGGCAGGATCGTGTCGAGACTTTGAAGCTGCACTGGAACTCACATTTGGACCTTCAACCGGTTGGACCCCATTGAAGTCACTATATGGAGAAAAATCCTGGAATGTTTTCCTCAAAAACCTTCATTTCTTTTCTACTGAAGAAAGAAAGACATGAACATCTTGGATGATGTGGGAAAGAGTAAATCTGAAGTGAACTACTCTTAAGTGTGTACAAGCTTTTATTAAACGGTAAACCGCGGCAATTCTCCCATTTTTCTTCAGCCCGTGCGACGGCCAGATTCGCCTGACGACCGGCACATCATGGCCAAACACTCGGCCATCTACCCCGTGGAGGAGGAGCTTCAGGCCGTCCAGCGAATCGTCTCGCATTCTGAGCGCGCTCTCAAACTGGTGTCTGATTCGCTGCTGGAGAAGGAGGCATGTTCTGCGGACGACAACGCCCACGACGACGTGACGGACAAAAAGTGAGTACTTTTATTGGCTACCGGACTTTTTTATACTGTTGAATTGTAGCGGGACGTTTAGATTTAAGGCCCGTTCACACCAAGGACGATATCGATAAAGATATAGATCTAAAAATCATTCTCAATATTTAAAGAACAGCAGAGTTCACACCACAGATATAATGATAACGATATAGAGAAACGATCTTTCAGAACGATTTTTTCCCCCAGCTGTTGAACGATAAAACACTGACATCCAATCAAGAAAAAGCATATGGACAATCGTTCATACCCTCTGAATAAACGGTGAGAAGTATTACCTCAGGTGTCCAGCTTTCGTTTCATTGTCACAACATTGTCTGGCTTGCGTTGTGGACCCACCTACAGGCATACATTACTAACGCGTTCTTTAAATAACAAAAAATAAATAGTGTGCCATTAACTTTAAAACAGGTTTCAGTTGATCAATGGCTAAGTCTATTTCAGTTCCTCAAAATAGCAACGCGCCAACAATGTGCCTGAACACACACCTGGTTTTCAAACCAGCACGGCCATTGGCGCACAAATGGATTTGCTATTGAAACAGCGTGGCGCAGGACGTGAAAATCATAACTGCGTTGGGCTGAAACTAGCAAAACACACTCGCATCGCCGCTGGCGCTGGCGCTGCATTGCACCGGGTGTGTGATAGGGTCCATTATCTTTCGTTAGCGTGGACGCAAATATAGTTATCGTTATAGTGATCTTTATATTTCTCGTTCTTGTTGTGAACGGGCCTTTCCTCTCTTCCTCTCGGGCAGGTCTGAGTCTCAGGCTCGTGTTCTCAAAGGAGTCATGCGTGTGGGAATCCTGGCTAAAGGTCTCCTCCTGCGCGGCGACCGCAACGTGCAGCTCATCCTGCTAGCAGCCAAGAAACCCACCGTCACTCTTCTGAGAACCGTCGCCGAGCAGCTGCCCAAACAACTAGCGGTAAGACTGTCCGTCTTCTTTTTGCTTGCATTGAGATGCATGTCAAATAAATGTTTATGTCGAAACCACTGAAAACCATTATTGATCCGTTAATACTCATATCTTTGCACTTGTGTTTTTGTCACCTTGTTTCCTTTCTTTTTGGCTGTTTAATTATGGTAATCACCCACACGAGAAGTCACATGATCACACGTGTCATGACAGGTCTATTTATACTGACATGTAGAGTCCGTGGATGATGTTCAATTTCTTAAAGCTTGGTTGTGAATCTCACAAAGAAATGTTCAGGTCAAATTTCACAACAGAATCAGAAGGGAATTTTTTCTGTTCTTCAAACAGTGTAAATATTTATTCAAAATACTTAAAATTAAATTAAGCAGTTGAAGTATATTTTTAGTTTTTATTTGACAATAAACATTTTCCCTAAAATGTCATCACTATGATTCCATCCACCTGTTTTTGATGCGCATTTTGGGATATCGCATAAAAATACACAGCGTTTATTGCGCTTCGTCTGAGGCTGTGAGACTCAAGTCATTTATGACGGAGGAAAAAGAGCCACAGTTTCTTCCCCGAATGCAGTAACTTTTTTATTTTTTAACATTTTTATTAGACATTTTGTGCCAATTTCCCAGAAAGTTATGATTTTGTTTCGGAAAATGTTGATGGAAACTGTGCTTTTATTCTCTTTTATTTTATGCGATATATTTCAATTTTGCGCAAACGTTAAATTCGCACATTTTGATGGAAACATAGCTATTGATGCAGCAAAACATATAAATATAATAAAATCATTACCGTAACATACAGATAATTGTCCTTTCCAGCATTTCTTCATTAAAATCAATTTTTATCTTTTTTAAAACCAGCACAAATCATTAATTATGTATGAATATGTTTTACAAATTAAATTTTGTCCACATTACAGTAATGAGATTGTTGTACATTGCGGTAATGACTAATTACGAGGGGGAAAATGTGATACATGTCATTAAAATGGCAACAAACCTTTCTGATCTTAAAAACATGCTTTATTTACTTGATGCAGTATATCATTTCCCTTTTGATTTTAGGGGTGAAATATGACCCAGACACATTTTTGGATCGTTTATCATGTGATCCACTCACATATTATTAAAAAAACCACTGCAAATAAATGAGCTTTTTACTCTGCTGCTGCTTTTGTGGTCCGTGTATCTTTAACTGATCTTTAGTTCACTGCCTGGTTACGACACCTACAGAGAGAGACTGGGGCGTGTACTTCATTAACATTCACATCGCCATTTAACCAGTGCATTATGGGATGGCTCCACTGGGACTATAAGGGACAAAATACAGAGCCCATTTTTACTCAGGCCCCCGCCGTCTCCTCTGTAGTAATGCAAAGTGTCCTTTTAACCGGCAGACCTTTTCTGAAGATCAGTATGAGGTGCAGGTACACCCTGAGGAAGCCAACATCGTCATTTTTTCAAGCAAGGAACCAAAAATGCAGGTCACCATCTCTCTTACCTCGCCAGTGATGCGTGAAGACCCCGTCCCCAACATGGAGAAAGGTTAGAGAACCCGTGCTTTCCCTCAGCAGCACTATATGTGTTCCCTTTGGTTTAAAAAAAAAAACAAAAACAAAAAAAAACAAGGATATTTCCATGCAGAAAAATTTCCATCAGTGATTTGGCCTTCCTGTTCATTTTTTTATTCCCCTTCCCTGCCTTCATTTTCCTTTCTTCTTTTCTTTCGGTGGAGTCCATTATTTGCCCTCGTTCGGTTTTGAGTTGCTTTCTGAAAGTGTTTAAGGAATCAAAAACAGGATCTCTGACCTTTCTTTACCACTGTGGTGCAATATTGTACAAGTTGTGTTGTAAGACTTCAGGATGAGAGCGATATTTAGCTTTGACCACAGACTTTTTCCATGCCAAGGTAAACGATGTGTTGGGAGTGACAATCGCATTTATTTTTTGCATGTGCGTGGAAAACAGAAGTCGCTCCTCCATTCCTGCAAAATTGTGATTGTTGACATTTTCATACGATACGTCGTTTTTAACATTTAAAACACTTCAAGAATGAAGTTGCTAACATTATTGTTAGTAACAACTTATATATTATTTTTATTTTATTTATTTTATTTTAAAGTATAAAATATTCGCCATACAATTGTATGTAAATTCAGTTGCATCTACCTTATTTTTTATTTTTATTTTATTATTTTGGTAAAAACAAGCTATTTTTCCATACAGTGATTCAGTTGTAAAATGCATTTGTCACTCCTGTAAATAAACTCTGTGGCCACTAATACACTGCAATATTTTTGGACTGACGATGTATAAATAGTTTAACATTACAGCAACATTTAGGAGTTTCATGTCTGTAAATAAGACTAAATCTAAACTAGTTTAACTCGATTGGTATATTCAACCGAACCGTCGGAGAAGGTGGATTTTATCATCCACCATGTGGCTGTTTTAACAATTTGGTCCTCTCATCCTAAAGTTTTTGAACAGTGACCTCAAACAACCTCTGAAATTCCGACTTGTAACCTGAGGTCATTGTGAAGACATTTTATTTTGCTAACGATACTCTCAATTCTGTTTCTTTCAAACCACCAAACGGTTTTCTATATTTGTCCTGTTTGGGTTTGTTAATCATTCGTCCTCGGCTGCATCAACAGACCCAAGCAATAATACTTTCCATCTACATCTTTTGCATAACATTGCAACAATGTTTTTAGGAACCTGGACGTGTTGGAAAAACCCTTGTATTGTGACATTTTGGTGGTGTCACTTTTTTTTTGTTTTGATGTGTTGTAATGATCACATTAACACTACCAAGTTTGACAAATCCCCTACAAAACCTTTTGTTTTATTTACTTCACAATAATTTTATAACAAAGATCTATTTACTTTTTTATTATGATTACTAAAGCGTTAAATACAGTTGATGACGTTCCTTACGTGTGTCCTCACAGAGTCGGAGAAAGACCCTCCGGATGTCCTCAACAGGATCAAGTGCCTTGAGTATTTAGCGGCTCTGCGACATGCTAAATGGTTTCAGGTACAAAAAAAATATTTTTATTTTTTTAGGATAGGTGTGAATTGCACTTAATATTTTAGGGCTGTTCACATGTAATCAACCTTGCGATTACTGTCGGAGAAACTCACACTAAACTTAAATTATAAAGTAGTTACAGACAGACGTAATGTAAAAAAACTGTAAAAGTAATAGCTATTCTACAAGTTACTAGCAGAAAGTAGCTAAATACAGTGAATTTAAGCTCCAGATTTACTTGATAGCTTAGATATGGCTATTGGGAAAACTACACTTAGCTAAATGCTACTGGGTTTAGCCTAAACCTGAAACATACTTTACACTTCCATCAACGCAAGTTTGATTTCATTCGTAGTTGCGCTCTTAAATGTGTCTGAACGCAATTAGTAACGTATCGCTAGTGCATCTTACTCTTAGTACTGCAACAAATTTGTTTAGTGGACATTAGCGCAAACTTTCGTCTACAGTCAGTTTTCTTTCTGAAGTCGACGACTGTCACGGTGGAAAAACAATTAGAAATTAACATCGTAATGCGTTACAAATTCTCGTTATTTCCACAAGGGGGCGCTATAGTGTACGTTAGCTAAACTAGTTTTCCGTCTAAAGCCAGTTTTCTCTCTGAAGTCGACGACTGTCATGGTGGAAAAACAATTAGAAATAAACATCGTAATGCGTTACAAATTCTCTTTATTTCCACAAGGGGTGCTATAGTGTACGTTAGCTAAACTAGTTTTCTTCTAAAGCCAGTTTTCTCTCTGAAGTCGACGACTGTCATGGTGGAAAAACAATTAGAAACTAACATCGTAATGCGTTACAAATTCTCGTTATTTCCACAAGGGGCGCTATAGTGTACGTTAGCTAAACTAGTTTTCCGTCTAAAGCCAGTTTTCTCTCTGAAGTCGACGACTGTCATGGTGGAAAAACAATTAGAAATAAACATCGTAATGCGTTACAAATTCTCGTTATTTCCACAAGGGGGCGCTATAGTGTACGTTAGCTAAACTAGTTTTCTTCTAAAGCCAGTTTTCTCTCTGAAGTCGACGACTGTCATGGTGGAAAAACAATTAGAAACTAACATCGTAATGCGTTACAAATTCTCGTTATTTCCACAAGGGGCGCTATAGTGTACGTTAGCTAAACTAGTTTTCCGTCTAAAGCCAGTTTTCTCTCTGAAGTCGACGACTGTCATGGTGGAAAAACAATTAGAAATAAACATCGTAATGCGTTACAAATTCTCGTTATTTCCACAAGGGGGCGCTATAGTGTACGTTAGCTAAACTAGTTTTCTTCTAAAGCCAGTTTTCTCTCTGAAGTCGACGACTGTCATGGTGGAAAAACAATTAGAAACTAACATCGTAATGCGTTACAAATTCTCGTTATTTCCACAAGGGGGCGCTATAGTGTACGTTAGCTAAACTAGTTTTCTTCTAAAGCCAGTTTTCTCTCTGAAGTCGACGACTGTCATGGTGGAAAAACAATTAGAAACTAACATCGTAATGCGTTACAAATTCTCGTTATTTCCACAAGGGGCGCTATAGTGTACGTTAGCTAAACTAGTTTTTCGTCTAAAGCCAGTTTTTTCTCAGGTCAACTGTGGTCATAGCAAAACAACAATTTGAATAAAATCTCGCAGGGCTAGTTAGTTAATGTAAGTTATAAGTTAATGTATAATAAGTTGATTGTCAACATGTTTGCTAACTAGTTACCTGAATAATAAGTAACCGTTAAGTATTTTCAATTGAACTGTTAGCTTACAAGTGTTTGCAAATATGTTCCTGACCTTTGGCTCAACTGTTGTTCATAACAGTGTAATTGTATTAGCATTTTAGTATTAGCACTTATGTTTGTATTAACAGCTGAAATGCCATTTTTAGCTATGATTATGTTGCGTATTAATGATTTTTGTCCACAGGCTCGGGCAAACGGTCTTCAATCTTGCGTCATCATTATTCGGGTTCTGCGGGACCTGTGTCAGCGTGTACCTTCCTGGGGCAAGATGCCCGACTGGGTCAGTTAGCTTTGTTTGCTAACGGTGATTTTAGCTTCAGCTAATAATGGTCATAATAACTAATGTGTTGATTTTCTTTCGCGAAGGCTATGGAGCTGCTGGTGGAAAAAGCCATTAGCAGCGCAACCGGTCCCCTAGGTCCCGGAGAAGCTCTGAGGAGGGTCCTCGAGTGCATCACCACCGGCATTCTCCTGCCTGGTAGGAGTTATTAGTAGTTATTAGTTACATTTATATACTGTTGTAGTATTTATTCGAATTTTGAATTAGCTTTTATGTTTATATTTCCGTTTTCATTTTAATTCTAGTTTACGTTTTGGTAATTCTGACTGGCTTTTGGCATTTCTATTAATACTTGTTTTCCTAAAAATTTCTATTTACTATTTATAAAATTTCTATTTACCTTTCTATTTTATTATGATTTTAGTAATTTTAGTACTTTTAAATTTAACTTATTTTATTTCAGTTAGTTGTTGTCAACATTTCTAATTTTCACTTAAATGTTCTAAGTTTACGTTTTTCATATATTTATTTATTTATTTATTTATTTATTTATTTATAAGCCAAGGCAACATTTCTCATATACGTTTTGTAAGTTTTAAGTTTTTCATCTAATATTGTAACATTTCTAATTTTCATTTAAGTTTTTCATCTGATATTTATTTCAGTTAGTTGCCATGGCAACATTTCTAAGTTTTGTTTACATTTTCTATGTTTAAGTTTTTAATCTAATATTTATTTCAGGTAGTTGCCATGGGTACATTTATAAGTTTTGTTTACATTTTCTAAGTTTAAGTTTTTAATCTAATATTTATTTCAGGTAGTTGCCATGGCAACATTTCTAAGTTTTGTTTACATTTTCTAAGTTTAAGTTTTTCATCGAATATTTATTTCAGGTAGTTGCCAAGGCAACGTTTCTAAGTTCTGTTTAAGTTTTTCATCTAATATGGTAACATTTCTAATTTTCATTTAAGTTTTTCATCGAATATTTATTTCAGTTAGTTGCCAAGGCAACATTTCTCATTTTCGTTTGATTTTTTTTAAAGTTTTTCATCTAATATTTATTTCAGTTAGTTGCCTGGGAAACATTTCTAATTGTTGTTTGTTTTCTAAGTTACATTTTTTCATCTGATATTTATTTCAGTTAGTTGCCAAGGCAACATTTGTCTTTTTTTTTTTTTTTCATCTAACATTTATTTCTGTTAGTTGCCAAGGCAACATTTCTCATTTGTGTTTACATTTTTTAATCTAATATTTATTTAATTTAGTTGCCAAGACAGCATTTCTAATATTTGTTTAAGTTTTAAACGTTTTTTCATCTAATATTTCTTTTATTAAATGTCTCTCCAACCCTCAGACGGCCCAGGTCTTCAAGACCCCTGTGAGAAAGGTCAAACGGACTCTCTGGGAAGCATGTCGAAACAAGCTAGGGAAGACGTGACCGCTAGCGCACAGGTACTAAACGGGTGTGACTTGCCAAAGTTTCCATTCATTTCATTGGAGCTATTCTGAAAGCTATGTCTGTTTTTCAGCACGCACTGCGACTGCTGGCTTTCCGTCAGATCCATAAAGTTCTGGGCATGGGCTCCTTGCCGGCCTCCAAAGCTGCAGCTCGAAACCGCAAGAGGCGACGAGAGGGCAGCGACCCGGGGGAGGGAGAAACCGACGGAAAGAAGGATAAAAAAGATGATTCGAACCATCCTTGAGATGTCTGCGTAATCTTCTACGTCCTTTAAAATGTATAAATATCACTCAAAGGGGAAAAATAGCACTTGATGGTTCCGTTTTCTCAAAAGGACAAGAAATGGAAAAAACTGTAGTTCCCTTTTATGATGTAATACGTCGTTCTATTACATCTGAGCTGAAAATAGGCCGAAATGCTCATGAGGTTCAAATCGACATATAAAATAAACTGAGTTACTGAACGTCACATTAGCTCTATTAGGCACTTTCACATATTAATGGCACTTAATTAAAAGCTTTAATTATCTCGACACAGGCCAGTCTTTTTTATGTTTACATCAAATATATAGTGGGGCCTAAAAGTCTGAGAACACATTGAGATTTTTATTTTTCACACATTTCAACGTGTAAATAAACACGTTTTATGATTTCGAAAAATGTAAAACAATCATTGTAACAATATAAGAAATATTTCAGATTCTGCACTATTTCTCTGTAACTAATAAAATGAAGGCCAGTTAATAACATTGAATATGTAAACAAATGGTCAATTATGCAAATTGTTATAATTTAATAAAAAAAAAACATATTTAGAGGAGAAAATGTAAAAAGTCTCAGACTTTTGGATCCCACTGCATATAAAACAAAATATTTAGATATATTTATGAATATAAATCAGTTTTATTCTATATAATATTATTATAATGTATTATATAATAATATTATGTATGACGTGAATGCAAAGAAATTAGTTGTATCTTTAAAAAGTTACGTTTTTAAAATAGGTAGTTAGTAGTATTCACTAATTAGCGACACGAATCAGCTTTGTGTGGTTGTTTATTAACCCGACACTGGATTTATACACGTTTAGGTATCAGATCTGTAACCGCTTGAGGACAAACATAAATCACGCGGTGCACAAAAATATTCTTATTACTTCTCTGCTATCATTATTTTTATTTGCATACTGAATAATCGCTCATTTCACAGTGAGAGGCTGGCGTTTCGACAGGGTATCGAAACTGTTGTTCTCTAGCGAACGACGCGATTAGTTTCACGAGTCTGGTTCTTCACACGTGCCTGCGGTAAAGATTTAAAGTACTTGAAATGTGAACGAGGAGGTGAATTTACGGTTCTTCATATTGCAATATAATATTAATGTAATACCTCTCTATTCTTAAGTTTTTTATACAAAAGAGTAAAGTCTAACGAGAGATGCGCACTAGGAAGATTGCTATTAGTACATTTAAATTGATTATTCATATCGCCTGAGTTATGTTCTGCCACATGTTTTTATGTATAATGTAATCGATTCCCGGCATTTTTAAATGTTCCTGCTGAGTGTTTGTTCTCGTTTTGTAGGACTGTGAAAAATTATATTGTGATCTTTTATTTGGAATATCTGTGTAGTGCTGCTTAACTAAATAAACAGAAAATGATCGGACTAAACTGTGTTAGAGTATGTTTTTTTGCTTTGCTTTATATGTATGCTATCATGTATGGTCATAAATGGGGTGGAAAAAAACGTCAGAGCTGCGATATCTGGAGGAAGTGAGCTTGTGTGTAATAAACCTCTGATGAGTGTGTAACCGCTCACATGGACTTCGACACAAGCAACACAATCTTCCGCCATTCAAACCGAGTCCTGCTGGTGAGTGAAATTAAACTTTAAAACATCTAGGACATCATTTAAGTTGGTTTTAATTTCATGCTGCACTGTTACTGGATTTAGAAACATAGACTACCATACTTCTTGGATATTATTGTGTATAAGTATTTCTGATGATGTTTTGATGAAATATATTGTGCATCTTCATTTTAACTACCTTTTGGCATTTTAAAGTTAAGTTGTCAATTCAGTTTAGGTATTTTTATTTACTTATTACATTTTTAACATTTTAAAAAGCTTTTTTGCAGTCAAGGGGTTATGTAGTGTGACCTTATTTATAAATTATTAAATTCATATAAATTTTAAAATCATTTAGACTTTTTTGCAGCTAAGTGGTCTTGCAGTGGTGTAAATTGATTTTTAAAAACATTTAGACATTTTTCAAAAAATGTAAAAATTTGATCAAAAAAATTATTTTTAAAAACATTTAGACTTCTTTTTTGCAGCTAAGTGGTCTTGCAGTGGTGTATATATATGCCTATATATGATATTATTTATTTTTTTCTGTTTTTAAAATAAACTCTTTGGGCCATATTGATAACCTTTTAGCTTTATTTATTTATTTTTATTTATTTTATTTTTTTGTGGTGTGATAAGTCGGGACTTTTTTTATTTATTATTATTGTATTGATTGTATTGTATTGATTTATTAACAAAAACCTTACTGTTTCATATTGAGTTTTTTTGGGGGCTTTTTTCCACCATTTGTAATCACTTTTAGCAGTGGCAATTTTTATTAAATTTAAGTGTGTATCGAGTTTTGTAAATGAACTTTTTGCATTTCTTTGTTAATTTAACATCTTGATACACAGTCTTCTCGAACATATTGAAATTCTGACGAGCTGCTGATGTTCGCTACTCTGTAAACACATGGACATGGTAAGCGAGACTTCTTGTTAAATGTTGGCCGACACCTCGATGTTCTTCTCACACCTCACATCTTAAACTTCTTACTCTAGAAGAACTGGACGACAGGAACGCAGTGCGTCGCCAAAAAGGAGCACTGCAAACCTAAAGAGGGGGAAATACTGTATCATAAAGGCGACGTCTTGACTCTCGTGGGACCTGGAACGGTAAAACAAGCAGCTTTTTTTTTCTAAAAACATTCTCCTATAAGAGTTTACCCTATAAGTACCCTATAAGTCTTAACTCCTATAAGAGTTTTTTCATGAACGATAAAATCGGACGAGCGATTACAGAACGCGAAAGCAGCACATAACAAAAGCACTTACACTTAAAGGCAGGGCTAGACTGGGACAAAAAAATCGGCCCGGGCATTTTGGCCCAGACCGGCCCACTATATGATCATAAACACCACCCATCTTTGCACGCCCTTAATTATTTGCATACCAACTCCTATTCATTAAAACCACTAATGCCATGTAATGAGTTAATAGGAACGAGTGAGGAATCCTACACAGTGATGAATCCTGAAACAAGCTATAAGCTGCATTGGCATAGGCTTAGCAATACAAGTGTTTCTTACAGGATTTTTGTTAAAACTATGGTCGGTGGTGGGACCTCGGTCCTTCTAGGGGGGTTTGGGGGCATGCCCATCCACCCCCCCACACCCCCACCCCCGTGAGAAAATTTTGTGCATTTTAATGTTAAATTCATCAATCTGGTGCACTTTAAGAGTTCAAAATTAAATTAAAAGCTCCAACCCATATTCAGTGTGCAAATTAAACAAAGGAAAATTCAAACCTCTTTTAGTTACAGTGTCTATTTACATTACACCTACTACATAATAATAGTTATAATATTAATCCTATGACAGTAATAGCCATATTTTGTAAAACAAATGCACTAAAAAATAAAGGAAACTTTCAGAATTAGTGTTGTACCAATTTCTATACTTGAAAGAGATAAGCACATGATCTTTTATTTTGACGCAAACTGCATCAAGCTTTTATTTTGGCGGAAAACATGGTTTACAAACGCCTCTCGTTAAATTTCTAGTGAATTGCGGTAATCGTCAACTATGCAGATGTGGAAATGATCTGTTACTGGGTTATGGGTTCCTACACTCATGACATAGCTTAAGTGTTTTGAAAATAGTTCTGCTTACTGCGGACTCTACACTTTCTCATCTCTCTCCTGGTCCTCCTCACTATCATCATCTGCCGCTGGAGCTGATGAAGGTCAGAAAACATATATTTTGACACAGTTTACAGTGTCTGCTTTAAGGGCCTGGTTCTATTTTTTCACACTATTTCTCTGCACATTCCTTGCGTTTCTTCTCCATCTCGCTGACTATTTTGACAGATACACAAGTGACACTGCTGCACGCTTGTCACTCGTTTAAAGTTGTGATTGGGCCAGCCCAGTGTCAATCAAGAAAAGAGCCAATGGGCCGCTGATCCACGTGTTTCATGGGCTGGTCTGTCAGAAAAAAAAAAAAACTAACACTGACTTTTTTTGACCAATGCATTACACCGGCACAAACCCAGCGCCGCCAATTAAGCAAAACAAAACGAATGGGCCGCCGATGTACACATTTTATGGGCCGTTAAAAAAATAAATAAAAAAAATAAAAAGTATGTATGAGTCTGAGATGAATCGGCCCAAAAAGCACGTCGGCCCTCCGGGAAAATGCCCGGTATGCCCAATGGCCAGTCCAGCCATGCTTAAAGGGTTGGTATAATGCCCTTTTAACAAGATGTAAAATAAGTCTCTGATCCCCCCAGAGTGTGTGTGTGAAGTTTTAGCTCAAAATACCCCACAGATATTTTTATAAAGCATGTTAAAATTGTCACTTTTTGAGGGTGAGCAAAAACGCACCGTTTGTGTGTCTGTCCCTTTAAATGCAAATGAGCTGCTGCTCCCGGCACAGAGGGCGGAGCTACAACAGCTTGTGTCCTGAAAATTTCAAAAACTTGTAGCTTTTTATGTTCAAACCAGAGTCAGTCAAAGATGGACAGACTCAAGAAGAAGTGACAACATGATAGAATGCAACCGGAGGTTAGCCTGGAAATTCAGACCTAAATCTAAAAGATTAACGGTCTGGCATCGACTAATGAAAATCGTCCAGCTCGAGGGGCGGCACCAAGCATGCATTTGAAAATCTCACTGCACGCAATGGGATAACACTACGACCAATCACAACAATAAACCCCATACGCTTCGCTTCCAGCGGAGATAACTGGTAGATTAGACTCTTGCCGTATCCGGTCGGCAAAACAGCAAAAACGTCTTTCTTGCAAAGGAACGATTCGGGCGGCGTCTTCTGTTCCTGTTTAAAGATAAAAGCCAAGTCTAACTCGTTCATTGTAGCGGCCAAAGCCGTTTAAAACAACTGGTATTCATCCATAGCCATCTTGCAATGTTTACTAATGACTTCGACGTCACAGCACTGTCGTCATCTCGCCTCTGGCCCGCCTATATCTGATAACCCGCTGTGATTGGTGCAGCTCAGATGAGGGGCATATTTAATGAGCATCATTACTCGACACCAGAGTAACTCGCTGAGCAAATTCAACTTGTGCTCTCGCGAGAACTCTGGAATACCAGGGTAACCAGACGTCCTGCAAACAGCAACATTGCACACTAACTAAAGTTAAAAAACTGAATTTATAATCAACCACTCCTTTAAAATATGTTTTCGTCTTGTAGTGTGGGCGGACCTTAACTATAATTATACAGTTTTAATAATTGTTCTAATTCTATATGAATATGTCCACACCACAGCTATAACGATGACACTGAGGGATGATCCATTAGGAATCACTTTCAGAGTTTTTTTTTTTTCTTTTTTCAGCTGATGAATGATAAAAACATTTACAGCCAATCAGAATCCACCTGACTTTAAAGAGCGTGAGCATTTAAAGCTACAGGCGCGTGCTTTAAGCAACAGGTCACCCAAAAATGAAAGAAAAATATCCATATTATAGTTTATAAAGTTTTAAATATGGATATTTTTCTTACAAAAACCCATCGCCTCGCTTCAGAAGGCCTTTATTAACCCACTCGAGTCCTATGGATTACTTTTATGATGGATGGATATGCTTTAACTCAGGCTCTATTCACTCCCATTATAAAGTTAGGAAGAGCCAGGATATTTTTAATATAACTCTGACTGTGTTTGGCTGAAAGAAGAAAGTCATATACGGCTTTGAATGGCTTGAGGGTGATGGAAATATGGGATAATTTTTAATTTTTGGGTGATCTATTCCGTTAATAATCAGAATGTTAATAACCATTGGTGTGGACAGTAATGGTCAACATTCTTTGTGTGAACAGACGTTTTTATTAAAATATGTTTTCAGAGAAAAGGAGAATACAGAGCCAGACACAACACAACAGGAGAGGAAGGGCTGGTCTCGGGTTCAAACCTCAGAGAACGACAAGCCCTCCGGATCGACCCAAAACTGAGCCTCATGCCGTAAGTGACTAACATCTGAATTACGAGGAATGAGTTGTTGTTACGCTACGGACAGAAAGGATGTGGTTGGTGTCTGAAAATAGCCTCATGTGAGGCCAACTTCTCTGATGCTCCTCAGATGGTTTCACGGCAAGATATCAGGACCGCAAGCCGTAAGCAAACTCAAGCCCACGGAAGACGGGCTTTTCCTGGTGCGCGAGTCGGTCCGGCACCCCGGGGACTTCGTGCTGTGTGTGTGCTTCAACCAGAAGGTCTTCCACTACCACGTCATCTTCCAGAACAACAAACTGTCCATCGACAACAAGGAGTTCTTCTACAACCTCATCGACATGATCGAGGTGCGTAGGCGGCTCATTTTAGCCTGCGTTTCTTAGTTTATCTCGGTTTGCAGTGACACATCCGTGTTGCTGGTGTCCTGTGGTTTTGAAGGGGAAACAGCAACTCTGACACTAGTTTAAGGTTATAGTCAGAAGACTTTTTGGGGACTTTTGCTTTGCGGTGTGACATACATTTTAGTTGTTAATTATTATGGCCATTTTTTGAGTTGTTTTGTTTTGCCAGTTTTCGCAATTTTTGTTCCCGTTTTTTGCTGTCAAGAAGTCATGTAGTCTGACAACTTATTATTTTATTTTATGTATTTAGGGTTTTTATTATTTTTGGGCTAATTCTGATCTCCTTTTAGCTGTTTTTAAAGTGGCTATAGGCGGTGACATTATTATTATTACTATTATTATTTTATTCATGTGTATTCATCATTTGAAATTGTTTGTTTGGGCTTTTTTTCACATTTCGTATTGAGTTTTTTTTTTTTTTTGGTAATTTCCACCATTTATTTCCACCTTTTCGTTTTTCTGCAGTCACATAAACATGCAGTGTTTAAACAAAATTAGCATTTTATATAATAATTTTATATAATTTTTTTATTGTGGCCATTTATGATCTTTAGGCACCTTAGGCATTTTTTATTTTATTTTTTCATGCATATTTGTTTTTGTATATATATCTGTGATGTATCAAAAAATGGGATGTGGGGGGGGGGGTTAAAATTAACCATTTTTAATCACCTTTTGTGGTGCAACAAATTATTATTATACAATACAGTAGTCAACATTTGAAGTGGATAAAAATGTCATCAAAGGTGTCCATAGACAAGAACGGGTATTGTTGTAATTCATGAATAACTTTGATGAAAGATTTTGATGAAAAAAATAATAATAATAATAATAAATCCCATTTTTACTGTTTTATTATTTACATTTTTTACTGTGGCTATGTGATGTTACATTATTTTTTTTTTAAAATATGAAGTATAGTATCATACACTGATTTAGCATTATGAAAATTCATGTCTTCTCTAATAGACACTGCACCAAATTCCGCCAATGTTTTGAAGACTTCATTTAAAGGGGGTTTGTTTAACTTTAACACTTTGACGTCTTGTAAGTCACAGCTGGTTTTGTTGGTTGTTGCAGTTTTACAGCAGAAACCAAGGCGCTCTCGCTACTGTTCTGCTGAAGCACAAGAAGAAGGAAGGCACTAAATCTGCCGAGACCAAGCTGTTGAAATGTAAGTGTTAATGCAGAAGAGCTCCAGAAACCCCTGAAGATTGCTGTCTAGTAGTCTAACGTGTGACGTGTGTGTGTGTGTTCGTCAGCCGGCTGGCTCCTGGATCTGTCGAAGCTGACGTTAGGAGAGGCCCTCGGACAGGGAGAGTTCGGTGGTGAGCTGCTCTTCTGTAGATACTGTAGTTGTGTTCTCTCAGAGAGCCACTAGAGAGCAGGAATACAGCACTAATACTGCACACACTGTTTTAAAGCATGATATTATGCAACAGTATTCTACGTGTCACATGACCTCGTTACTGAATTCAGTCTATAAAGAAAGAAATAAGAAATTACATTTTGCATACAGAAAATCAAGCACATTTTACCCCGCCGGTTTCATCACCAAAATGCAAATATTATTTAATAGTGCAACTTTCTCAACTGTACAACTGTTCTCCAGCCGTGTTCGAGGGGGAATACTGTGGCCAGAGAGTCGCTGTGAAGAACATCAGGTGTGACGTAACGGCCCAGGCTTTCCTGGAGGAGACGTCGGTCATGACGTAAGAGTGTGTGTGTGTGTGTGTGTGTGTGTGTGTGTGTGTGTGTGTGTGTGTGTGTCCTCCTGTGTGTGTGTGTGTGTGTGTGTGTGTGTGTCCTCCTGTGTGTGTGTGTGTGTGTGTGTGTGTGTGTGTGTGTGTGTGTGTCCTCCTGTGTGTGTGTGTGTGTGTGTGTGTGTGTGTGTCCTCCTGTGTGTGTGTGTGTGTGTGTGTGTGTGTGTGTGTGTGTGTCCTCCTGTGTGTGTGTGTGTGTGTGTGTGTGTGTGTGTGTGTGTCCCTGTGTGTGTGTGTGTGTGTGTGTGTGTGTGTGTGTGTGTGTGTCCTCCTGTGTGTGTGTGTGTGTGTGTGTGTGTGTGTGTGTCCTCCTGTATATGTGTGTGTGTCCTCCTGTGTGTGTGTGTGTGTGTGTGTGTGTGTGTGTCCTCCTGTGTGTGTGTGTGTGTGTGTGTGTGTGTGTCCTCCTGTATATGTGTGTGTGTCCTCCTGTGTGTGTGTGTGTGTGTGTGTGTGTGTGTGTCCCTGTGTGTGTCTGTGTGTGTGTGTGTGTGTGTGTGTGTGTGTGTCCTCCTGTGTGTGTGTGTGTGTGTGTGTGTGTGTGTGTGTGTGTGTGTGTGTGTCCTCCTGTATGTGTGTGTGTGTGTCCTCCTGTGTGTGTGTGTGTGTGTGTGTGTCCCTGTGTGTGTGTGTGTGTGTGTCCTCCTGTATATGTATGTGTGTGTGTCCTCCTGTGTGTGTGTGTGTGTGTGTGTGTGTGTGTGTGTGTGTGTGTGTCCCTGTGTGTGTGTGTGTGTGTGTGTGTGTGTGTCCTCCTGTGTGTGTGTGTGTGTGTGTGTGTGTGTGTGTGTGTGTGTGTGTGTGTGTGTGTGTGTGTGTGTGTGTGTGTGTGTGTGTGTGTGTCCTCCTGTGTGTGTGTGTGTGTGTGTGTGTGTGTGTGTGTGTGTGTGTGTGTCCTCCTGTATATGTGTGTCCTCCTGTGTGTGTCCTCCTGTGTGTGTGTGTGTGTGTGTGTGTGTGTGTGTGTTTCCTCCTGTGTGTGTGTGTGTGTGTGTGTGTGTGTGTGTGTGTGTGTGTCCTCCTGTGTGTGTGTGTGTGTGTGTGTGTCCTCCTGTGTGTGTGTGTGTGTGTGTGTGTGTCTTCCTGTATATGTGTGTGTGTGTGTGTGTGTGTGTGTGTGTGTGTGTGTGTGTGTGTGTGTGTGTGTGTCCTCCTGTGTGTGTGTGTGTGTGTGTCTCTTCCTGTATATGTGTGTGTGTCTGTATGTGTGTCCTCCTGTGTGTGTGTGTGTGTGTGTGTGTGTGTGTGTGTGTGTGTGTGTGTGTCTCATGCTCACATTCACTAATATAACATCCTCTTCTGCAGGAATCTCCATCATAAGAATCTGGTGCAGTTATTAGGGGTGATTCTCCACAACGGACTTCACATCGTCACTGAGTTAATGACGAAGGTACCGCTGTCAGAAGAGGGTGTGTGTTCTGATGAGTGTGTGAGTGTGTGTTCTGATGAGTGTGTGTGTTCTGATGAGTGTGTGTGTTCTGATGAGTGTGTGTGTTCTGATGAGTGTGTGTGTTCTGATGAGTGTGTGTGTTCTGATGAGTGTGTGTTCTGATGAGTGTGTGTGTGTGTGTGTGTGTTCTGATGAGTGTGTGTGTTCTGATGAGTGTGTGTGTTCTGATGAGTGTGTGTTCTGATGAGTGTGTGTTCTGATGAGTGTGTGTGTTCTGATGAGTGTGTGTGTTCTGATGAGTGTGTGTGTTCTGATGAGTTAGTGTTCTGATGAGTGTGTGTGTGTGTGTTCTGATGAGTGTGTGTTCTGATGAGTGTGTGTTCTGATGAGTGTGTGTTCTGATGAGTGTGTGTTCTGATGAGTGTGTGTTCTGATGAGTGTGTGTTCTGATGAGTGTGTGTGTGTGTGTGTGTGTGTTCTGATGAGTGTGTGTTCTGATGAGTGTGTGTGTGTGTGTGTGTTCTGATGAGTGTGTGTTCTGATGAGTGTGTGTGTTCTGATGAGTGTGTGTGTTCTGATGAGTGTGTGTGTTCTGATGAGTGTGTGTGTTCTGATGAGTGTGTTTTCTGATGAGTGTGTGTGTGTGTGTGTTCTGATGAGTGTGTGTTCTGATGAGTGTGTGTGTTCTGATGAGTGTGTGTGTTCTGATGAGTGTGTTTTCTGATGAGTGTGTGTGTGTGTGTGTGTGTGTGTGTGTGTGTGTGTTCTGATGAGTGTGTGAGTGTGTTCTGATGACTGTGTGTTCTGATGAGTGTGTGAGTGTGTTCTGATGAGTGTGTGTTCTAATGAGTGTGTGAGTGTGTTCTGATAAGTGTGTGTTCTGATGAGTGTGTGTGTTCTGATGAGTGTGTGTGTTCTGATGAGTGTGTGTGTTCTGATGAGTGTGTGTGTTCTGATGAGTGTGTGTTCTGATGAGTGTGTGTTCTGATGAGTGTGTGTTCTGATGAGTGTGTGTTCTGATGAGTGTGTGTTCTGATGAGTGTGTGTTCTGATGAGTGTGTGTTCTGATGAGTGTGTGTTCTGATGAGTGTGTGTTCTGATGAGAGTGTGTTTTGATGAGTGTGTGTTCTGATGAGTGTGTGAGTGTGCTCTGATGAGTGTGTGTGTGTGTGTTCTGATGAGAGTGTGTTCTGATGAATGTGTTCTGATGAGTGTGTGTGTGTGTTCTGATGAGTGTGTGAGTGTGTTCCGATGACTGTGTTCCCATGAGTGTGTGTTCTGATGAGTGTGTGAGTGTGTTCTGATGAGTGTGTGTGTGTGTGTGTTCTGATGAGAGTGTGTTCTGATGAGAGTGTGTTCTGATGAGAGTGTGTTCTGATGAGAGTGTGTTCTGACGAATGTGTTCTGATGAGTGTGTGAGTGTGTTCTGATGAGTGTGTGAGTGTGTTCTGATGAGTGTGTGTGTGTGTTCTGATGAGTGTGTTGTGTTCTGACGAATGTGTTCTGATGAGTGTGTGTGTGTGTTCTGATGAGTGTGTGAGTGTGTTCCGATGACTGTGTTCCCATGAGTGTGTGTTCTGATGAGTGTGTGAGTGTGTTCTGATGAGTGTGTGTTCTGATGAGTGTGTGATGAGTGTGTGTGTTCTGATGAGTGTGCGTTCTGATGAGTGTGTGAGTGTGTTCTGATGAGTGTGTGTGTTCTGATGAGTGTGTGTGTTCTGATGAGTGTGTGTGTTCTGATGAGTGTGTGTGTTCTGATGAGTGTGCGTTCTGATGAGTGTGTGAGTGTGTTCTGATGAGTGTGTGTTCTGATGAGTGTGTGAGTGTGTTCTGATGAGTGTGTGTTCTGATGAGTGTGTGATGAGTGTGTGTGTTCTGATGAGTGTGCGTTCTGATGAGTGTGTGAGTGTGTTCTGATGAGTGTGTGTGTTCTGATGAGTGTTTGTGTTCTGATGAGTGTGCGTTCTGATGAGTGTGTGAGTGTGTTCTGATGAGTGTGTGTTCTGATGAGTGTGTGAGTGTGTTCTGATGAGTGTGCGTTCTGATGAGTGTGTGAGTGTTTTCTGATGAGTGTGTGTGTGTTCTGATGAGTGTGTGTGTTCTGATGAGTGTGCGTTCTGATGAGTGTGTGAGTGTGTTCTGATGAGTGTGTGTGTTCTGATGAGTGTGTGTCGTCTCGTCACAGGGGAATCTGGTGAATTTTCTCCGCTCACGAGGGCGTTTCGCGGTCAGCGTGACTCAGCTGCTGCGCTTCGCACTGTAAGAGCTCACAAAACTACACATGAAATCAACATCTTAATACAGTAAATCAATGCAACATTTAAATATAGAAATAGAAATGTCATATTTCACTCGAAATCAGAAGAAATGAGAAATCACATTGCAAGCCCATTTTTTTCCTCTGTTCTCATCACCAAAATGCAAACATTATTTAATAGTACATTACTTGGAATTTAATAAGAATAATTGAGATTAGTGATCATTTAAAAAAAAGTCCAGAAACATGGGATTATTATTGGATATATTGTTTCGTAATACGGCTTTATTTTCTTATTTTGTGCTAATTTTGGTATTATGGTAGTGATATTTTTATATATATATATATATATATATAGCCTTTTTTCTTATTTTAGTATAATGTTGGTAAGAATTATTTTTTTATTTTTTTCAAAAGTTACATTTTATTTATTTTCCATTTATTATTATTATTATTTTTATATACATAATGATAATTTCATTGTTATTTTAAAACAAAACATAGCCTTTACTTTCTGACTACTACTGATACTATTTTTGGTATTATGGTAGCACGAATATTTTATTGTTTATTTAAATTTAAAGTTATTTATTTTTCATTTATTTTGTTATTATTGTTAGATGTTTTTGGTATTACGAATATTTTATTTTTAATAAAATGGGCTTCATTTTATTTACTTAGTATTACATTAGTATTAAGCTAATGAGAATGATTGATTATATTTTTATTTAAAAAAAATAGACCTTTATTTTCTTATTTTGTGCAAATTTTGGTGTTGTGGTGATCACTTTTATTTTTACTTATTTAAAAAAAAAAGCTTGATTAAAAAAACTTTTGATTTATAAAAATGAATGAACATGTGTGATTTCATCAATTTGGAACATGTAAAAATATTAGAAATGATCTTGAAAAATGTGATCATGTGACTTTTGTTTTGTTTGTGTGTTTCCTCAGAGATGTTTGTGAAGGTATGGAGCACCTGGAGAGTAAGAAGCTCCTGCACCGAGACCTCGCCGGACGCAACATCCTCGTGTCGGAGGACACCGTCGCCAAAATCAGCGATTTCGGTCTGGCCAAGGTCAGTTCAAAGGCAACCGACAACTCAAAGTTACCCGTCAAGTGGACGGCACCCGAAGCCCTGAAGAGCCAGGTGAGAGAAGATGTGCATCACCTGAATCAATATTCTGATGTTTTCCATCTTCATCTTTCTTTAGTGTGTAATGTTGCTGTTTGAGTTCTTCTCGATATCAGTGTCACTGTTTCTGAACTCCTGAAACGCCTCCATTGTAGTCTCGAGTTTCTTCCGGGAACGAACACGTCACAATATTCCTCATTTAAATAATTCATAAAGGGGCGGGGCCTGGTTGAGTTAGTAGTGTGTTGAAACTGGTGTTTATGGTAAAGGGGCGGGACATTTCCCAAACACACTCGAAGCGCTCGACCAATCACAGCACTGATCCAGCCGACCAATCAGAGCACAGTGTGCTTTTCAGAAGGAGGGGCTTCATAGAGACAGGAACTAAACAGGGGTGTGTTTCCCGAAAGCATCGTTAGCCAACTATGGTCGCAAGTTCCGTCGTTATCAGCAGTTCAACGCGTCTGTGTTTCCCGAAACCATCGTTCCAACGAATGTTCGCAAACAGCATCGCAAAGTTGTGTGTTTGGAACGACAGCTCTCTACCTGTGGTTAGAGGCAGAGTTTCTTGTTTTAATGTCATGTGGACTTAATACATCCTTATCCTGAGCAAAATAATCAAGCTGACATGCAGTGCAACCGAGATCTATTATGTCGAACACATCCAAATGTCATTTACATCTTTTAGTTTGTCAAGAGATTTAAAATGTTTTTGAAAACGTGCTCTAGTGCGTAAGAACGAGTCTAAGATTGAATCTGGAAATAAAGCAAAATAACTGAGAAAAATGAGAAATAGTCCTCAGATGCATGTCTGTAATTGATATCAAAACATCTAGCGTTAATTCGATCTCAAACAGATTCATTAAAAGTATTTATTACACGTGTGACATCATTAACCAGCGTGGTTGAGCGACCAATTTGCGACAGTACGGTTTCGGGAAACAGTCGTGACTAGCGAGTTGATTTCTTCAACGATGGGAGTAAAGCAGAGAGTTACGTCGTTGTACGGGAAACGCATCCCAGAGCGTTACTGACAGACTGGGAAGAGAGGAGCCGCAACAATGGAGATTATGGGAAAATAATCAACATTCAAGCAGGAAAACTTATTCTAGTAGAGCCTGAAAACAAAACCAAGACACAACAGCTTTATAAGTGAGCTCCTCTGCTCCTGTAGAAGTTCTCCACTCAGTCGGATGTGTGGAGTTACGGAGTGCTCCTGTGGGAGATCTTCTCCTTCGGACGACAGCCGTATCCCAAGATGGTGAGTTTCTCTCCGTCTCACTCTGAAGATATTTGGTAACACTTTATGTTGATGGTCCCTTTTGAACATTCTGTTGACTAGCGTAACTTTCAGTAGACTAACTCTCATTAGAGTATTAGTTTGCTTAATATCTGCTAACTCTTTATTGTGATGCTCCTCCAACAACAGACATTTTACTCAGTAAAATAAAACTTTACAACTATATGTCAACTTATTCTAACCCAAACTCTACCAGTCTGCTAATACCCTATTAATACTCTAATGAGAGTTAGCAGACATGTAGGTGCAATGTTACATACCTAATAAAATATTTAGACTCAGATCAACATTTTGTGTCTAATTGTTTACTTATGTGGCAAGTATCCGTGTATAAGCGGGATAATGTACATCCAGCCGGTTGTTATCTCAGAATAAACCCAGACAGGGTGATCAGGACGGTTTTCATGACCCTGTCTGGGTTTATTCCGAGATAACAACCGGCTGGATGTACATTATCCCGCTTATTACATGGATACTTGCCACATAAGTAAACAATTAGACAGAAAAACTGAGTCTAAATATTTTATTAGCTCTTTAAACGCAAAGCTTCCGCGTAGAGTTGCTAGAAAGCGACAAGTTCAAACTAGACGGACATTTAAGTGATATGGTATACAATCATAACACTTATTACACAGCATTTCACCACATAAATAATTATGGAGATAAGAGACGTTGATTTCAGATTAAACTGTTTTAAAATGGTTCCTCTTTGTATTTTATAATCCAACAGTTTACAAAACAATAGTCACAAAATGGCAGCAGCTGTGCTTGTATGAACCAAGAGAGAGCGAGTCCACGATACTGGATGGCATAATTAAACAACTGCACACAAAATATTGATTCGATTGAGTTATATTCATTTATTAGCTCACCAAATGCAAAACTTCAACAAAAAGAAAAACTGTTCCCTAAACATATAGCGCTGCTGACTTCAGTAACCCGGATGAGCTTGTGTTTCTGTTTTCAGTGGTTGTTATCTGGGAATAACACACTGCTGGATGGTGCGATTGACCAATCAGAATCAAGTATTCCACTGAGGCGTGTAATAAACTGACTATAAGTAACTTTGCAACTACATGTCAATTTATTCTGACCCAAACCCTACCAGTCGACTAATACTCTAATGGGAGTTAGTAGACATGTAGGTGCAGCGTTATTTCTAGTCAACAGAACGTGTTAAAGGTGCTGTATGTAACTTTTTCACTCTACTAAAGCATAAAAATACCATAATATGTTTGAGTATTTTGAGGAAACATGCTGAGTTCACACAACTTACTTAGTATTTTTGTCTGGTTTCTAGTCCAAATATAAAAAGAGAGAAACAACGATCTCCGATATTTTGAACTCGACTGCAGTACCTATTTTGACCACTAGTCATCATTCTTACAGACTGCACCTTTAAAGGGACCATCAAAGTAAAGTGAAACCAGATATTGTGCAGTCTCCTTGATAACGGTTTTCTCATGTATGCTGGTGTGTGTGTCAGTCGGTGTGGGATGTGAGGGAGCGTGTGGATCAGGGATATCGCATGGATCCGCCGGACGAGTGTCCGCCTCACGTTTACTCCATCATGACCTCCTGCTGGGAGACCGACCCGAAGAAGAGACCAGCCTTCCACAAACTCAGAGACACACTGGAGAAAGAGCTCGGCAAACTCGACGCGTGAGGACGAGGAGCTTCAGGATTCACATGTGCATAATGGACATTACATTTATTACTGTTCACACTTTATATTTATGTGTTTATCTTTGATTGGGTGAGGGATTTCACCTCAAAATCATAAGATGAATTATACTTTAAATTGCTCTTTAACATGTTTGTACGTGCACCCTACTTTAATCTCTCTCTCATAGTCATGGAAAGATTTGGGAGGATCCTTATAAACTAAAGGGGGCGGGGATGATGTTTGTTTTTGCATGAATATTAATAACATTACTTGTCCTTACTTGGAAGTTGTTTGTTTTATGTAATATTAATTATTCTCTGATTTTAATCTGATTCTCTAATATTACTTATTTAGTGTATATATATATATATATATATATATATATATATATATATATATATATATATAAATATATATATAATTTTTTAATTTTTTTTATTAATAGACTGTAATACAGATTTTATTTTGTTATTATTTTTATTTTTTTATGTTAAATCGTAAACAGTACATGAAGTAATACCACAATGTTATACTTAAAGTATGTTTTACATATAAATTTAGTTATTCTCAAAAGTGGTTCCTATCACAGCAGGAACTATAGTATATTATAACTATACTGTATAATACTATTATTGATTTAGGTTATTATATTTTTAGTATTTTATTAATTATTTGTATTATAAATTATTTGAAGTATTAATAGACTGTAAAACATATTATTATTTTATTTAAATCAGTAAAAAAGTAAAACAGTACAGCAAATAATACCATTATGTAAATAATTTAGCATTATTTTACATATAAGTTTTGTCTGATGTTTAGGGCCCGAGCACCGATGTGAGGACCCTATTGGGACTGCTCCGTTAATTTTACGCGTGTGTGTGTGTGTGTGTGTGTGTGTGTGTGTGTGCGTGCGTGTGCGTGTGCGCTTAATTGTCATGAAAATAATATCACCATAGTCTTTAAAATATGTTTTGGTTTTCAGCAAACTTTGGGGTGAAATATGACTTTGACAGGTTTCACCCAAATGCCTCAATGAGGTCCTGTAGAAAAAGAGACTTTCTGCTCAAGTATATGCAATTCAGAAATGTATTTATTTATTGTGACAACAGTAATAAACACATGGAAATGGATTTTCTTAAGGAAGTCTTGTATTCTAATCTTGATTTCTTGGAGAGGAATAAAGTGGTCACAATCCGGGATTAGTGTCCGGATCTCCAGTAATTCTCCAGCAATCTGTCCAGGGATTCAGATTAATGCAGGAAATCTTGCATCATGGCAGCAAATTTCCTCACGAAACTGTACAAATCCAGTTGATTTTGAGTGAAATGGCACGTCATGCCTTTAATGCCTCAAAGGCTCATGGGAAATGATTTTGAATGTATTTTCGCATCTGTTGTTGATGAACGATGTCATTGGATTTGTGTTTATCTGTCACCCGTGAGACCGTCGGCAGATTTAAGTTCCCATCTTTATTCCCTTTTAAAATCCTCAATCTGGATGACGTGTAATTCTTAAAGATGATTTTAAAGGAGATGAGGATGTCAGATGCTCACATCTGCGCTCAACACTTCAGATTCGGCTCGTGATTTTACTCGTGTGGAAACCGTGTCATGTAGCGTGAATCACAGTTTCGACCGAATATAACTGAACATCAACCGCCAAAAAAGCCCTTTTTTGCTTTGGTAAATCAGAACTATGATATAAAAAGTCTTAATAATATAGTCAACTTTTCTTTTTTTGTCATAATTGTCATAATTTCTACTTTATCTCATAATTATTTATGACTTTTTATTAATTGTGACTCATAATTATGATGTTTTATCTCATTATTAACCCCTTTAATTTTGACTTTGTCGTTTTTTTATATCATCATTTCTATCAATTTCAACTTGTCATAATTTTGACTCTCATTATTATGACTTTGCATGCCATAATTGTCTTATGTCATAATTGTGACCTAGTATGTCATAATTTAGATTTTTGATCTCATATTTATAACTTTGTCATCATTTCTACTTTGTCAATTTTTATACTATATTTCAACTTATCTCAGTTTCAACTTTTCAATTTCAAATTGTCATATTGTGAACTTTATCTCATAATTATGATTTAGTATGTCATAATTATGACTTTTTAACTCTTAATTATAACTCATCATTTTGACTGTCAGTTTTTATACCATAATTTCAACTTATCTCTTAATTTCAACTTTTTGTCAATTTCAACTTCTCATAATCTCATAATTATGACACTGTATGCAATAATTGACTTCTTATAGTAGCTATATACATTTTTACTTTTTATCTCAAAATTATAATTTTTAGTCATTTTCTACTTTATATCATAATTTAAATTTATCTCATAGTTTCAACTTTATCTCATAATTATAATTGTCTTATCTCGTAATTATAACTTTTGGCAATTTAAATTTTTTAATCTCAATTTCGAAAATGCAAAGAACTTAACTTTAGCTCCATGTTTTTAGAAAGCTGTGTTGTGCGCAGAACATTGCAAACGGTCAAACACGTCCATCTAGCACGTTTACATAAAAAAATGATGGAAAAGCAGCTCAAGGAAATACAAAAACAAGTATGATGTTAATTTTAAGGATGCCAAATTATAAGGCAAGCATGACTATTACTGTTCCTCATACTCAAAGATTAATTTAGATGTTTTCTGAGTGATAGTGAGGCGATGCTTTAAGACGCTTTAAGAAGCCAAACAAGAATAAATTGATCTAATGTAATCGTATTAAAGCAGCCACATCAGTGACTCTTGGCTGGTGTTTCCCTCTACTGGTCTCCTCTAGTATTACACTGTAAAACATTATGGGATCATTCCTGGGAATCTGTGCCTTGTGTGTTCCCAGTAAACATCATGATCTTACTGGTTTAAAATGTTGAACAATATCAATTTTAAACCTTTCTTAGTCATAAATAACATAATAGTTGATTACAAAAATTGAAACATTTTACAGCATTTTGAACCACTATTCCTCTGTTCCCAGGCCTGTCTATCCCATTTTCATGATAAATACAATGTATTCCCCCCCCCCCCCCCATTATTATTATTGTTGAGTATATCAGTAATGATTCTCACTAATGTATATATTTTCTCAACTATTCAATTCATTTTAACAATTATAACTGAGTTTTTTTTTTTTAGTTTTTTTTTTTAGCTTGTCCTTCAAATTATTGTCCACCCTGTTATTTTTTTACTATTTTCCCTTTAAATTAAAGTTGGGGAAATTAAATCACAGCATCATAGTGAGTGAGATGCTCAATTATGTTATCTGTCTAATTTTGCCAATTTTTTCTTTCAAATTTGGTCAAATTTGGTCAACCTTAGTAAGTCCGTAAGGAAATATGAACAAAATCATGTTTTTAAAGTTACAGTTAACTTGTTTTTGCTCAGGCGCGGGACATTGGCTGATTTTAGATCAGAATGTTAAGCATAAATAATTTCATAAAATCAGCAAAAAAAAAAAAAAAAAAAAAAAAAAAACATGCTAATAATTCAGTGACAATGAAAATTTTGTAGATTATAAATAATGAAGTAAAAATGTATTTTAGTCGTTTGCATCTGTCCCGAATAGGTTGGACATCTTCCATTTCATTTATTTTCTTCAATAAACGGTTAAATTTATTTACCAGAATTTAACCAGATTTTTTTTTTTTCCCAAATGTTTTACACCCTATCATGACTACACACAAAATATATATTTTCTGCATTTTATGATGACTAAAAGACACCGAATACCAGGAATGACCCTATAATGTGTGTGTGTATGTGTGTATATGTATTTGAAAACACTGAAGATGAACACAACCTCAAAACACACTAGTTCAATATCAAAAGGAATAGTTAAGCGTAAAAACATTTTTTTTTTTCATTGAATAAATGCTCTCTTTCTTACTTTAAAAATGATTTTGTCCTTTATGGAGCTTGATAGTCATCATCACTCAACTATTGTTGTATGGGAAAGAGCTACAATTAAATAAATAAAACCTATTTCGAGTTCGGAATCACATCAGGGTGAGTAAACGATTCTCATTTTTTCAGTGAACTATCCCTTTAAATTGCTCTTTAACATGTTTGTAAGTGCAGCTGCTTTAATCTCTCTCTCTTTCTCTCACAGTCATGGAAAGATTAGCCCAGTGATGTCAGAGTGGGAGGAGCCTCAGAGCCGAACGGGGACGGAGAAGATGTTTGACTGACAGGCGAGGCGTCGAATCAGCCGATTAATGGTGTGAGTACGTCAGTGTCTGCAAAGGAATATCCGCTTTATCAATGCTAAGAGTATCAGATTAAGTGTTAAGGAGGAAAGTTTAACCTTGTTCTTTCTGGGCTGTGAAGAGGCTCTCGATAGCAGGAGTGTCTTTTGATCCTACAGGGGTCAAAAACACAAATTAAGGACATGAAACAGTCACTAACACAGCAAAAACCTCTCAAATCTATTAAAAAACATTAATAATCAACAGTGTAAAACAAGATTTTTAACAGCGTGTGACATTTACCCATGCGAACGTTGTTTTTATTTTTAGCATGTCACTATATGGTTGCTGTGAGTTTGCTAAGGTATTTATTTTCAGCCTGTTGCTATACAGTCACTAAGTTGTTTTTAGCATGTTACTATGCAGATTTGAGGAATCATTCCTGTTTGGAGCACAAATGTCTAAACGAGTTACACAGCGAAAGTTAGTGTTAGTGTGAAGGATTTGATCAGATGTGTGACGCATCTAACTACATTTGCAATTGAACGCTAGTAATTGCGTTGGTTTCAATCGGTTAAAGAGTTATTGAACTGATTAAACTGAAATGCATTTTAAACAACGATGAATTCCAGCCTCCATATGGTGGTTGGGTTAATCGCTGTACAGGTGAACTGCACACAGTCATGGTCGACAGAGGGGTCTTATGCGCTAATCTACAGATTACTGAAAGAAGTCAGGAGAACGGGGACTTGAAGGAGGGATAAACACATGTCAGTCATTCTGAACAGTATGGGTTCATTTCGGGTCCCTGCACGGCTTCTGACATGCCACGCAAAAGTTTTACGCAGAGTGACTTAAACTGCAGTTCATTGACTGGCCACTAGAGACAGGCTGCAAAAGAGAGTCAATCCCATAAACACCCCATGTTAATATTCACAACTTTACAGCAGAAAAAAATATATATAGTTAATTTTGCCCTTCATGACAACTGGGAGGGGGGAGATTTAAAAAAAAATATATATAATCCATCCGTTTAAATTATATTAAGCCTTAAAGTTCTGCGTAATTAAGGGTGTGGCCACTTGAGTGACAGGTGGATTTTCGCTGATGTCACTACTAGCCGTTTGTCTGCTGTCTGTTAGCCGTCATGCCACCTCAGCTAATCCCGCCTCTTTGCATATTTTCTGACGCGCTGCCGAGATGGCGACGGCCGGCTCCGTCCACTTTGGGCTTCAGAAGTGTTCTTCAGAAACCTACGAGTGACGTCATGGACACTACGTCCATATTTTTTTACACTCTATGTGTTCATGAAATGTCTTGCACATTAAAATGTGGATGTTAAAAGCCATTTTATTCTACATTGAATGGGTCGCCTAATGGGGAACAGACATCTAGCCAAAAACCACACGCTTCATCCTGGTGACTCACGTGTCATTAGAAATACACTAATCATGCTAATAAATGCTAATAAATAGTGCGTTTCCACAGTGGCTTCAGTAACCAAAACACTCCAGGCCTCTAGGTGTCAGTGTAAGTCCATGGCGACTGATAAATCGCTTTAGCATATAGCATTATATTTTCCTTTAGCATATAGCATTTGCTTTTGCCGTTAAGTGTCAGTGTAAGTTCAAGGCGACTGATATATTGTTAATTGTGATTAGCATTTTCCATTAGCACATCGCTAACTGCACATTAAAATTTGCTTTCGTTCCTCAGAACGTGTGTGACAGCCAACTTCTTCTTCCTCTTGTCTTATCTTGAAATCGCATGACTAGATGAAAACACTCGCTTCATCCTGTTTAGGGTGACCATATTTTAGTTTTCAGAAAAGAGGATGGGGGAGTGGTTTGGGGAGGTGTGGTTAAGGGGTGGGGCGTGGTTAAGGGGTGGGGGTGTGGTTGGGGGAGGCGTGGCTAAGGGTGGGGCATGGTCCGGGAGGTGTGGTTAAGGGGTGGGGGCGTGGTTTGGGGAGGCGTGGTTGGGGGAGGCGTGGCTAAGAGTGGGGCATGGTCCAGGAGGTGTGGTTAAGGGGTGGGGGTGTAGTTTGGGGAGGCGTGGTTAAGGGGTGGGGGTGTGGTTGGGGGAGGTGTGGTTGGGGGAGGCGTGGCTAAGGGTGGGGCATGGTCCGGGAGGTGTGGTTAAGGGGTGGGGGCGTAGTTTGGGGAGGCGTGGTTAAGGGGTGGGGGCGTGGTTGGGGAGGCGTGGTTAAGGGGTGGGGGCGTGGTTGGGGGGTGAATGCATCAAAAAATACTTGACAAATGCATTCACAACCTTGCAACTATGTTATTGTACTTTAATACATAAAGTAACACATCCTTTCCATTCAACGTACACCAATCATGCTATTGATTCCTAATAGTGCAGTTTCGCAGTGGCTTCAGTAACCAAAAAAACTCCAGGCTGCAAGGTGGATGTGTAAATCGAGTAACAAGGTGACTCTTATATCATTAACTGTGCTTAGCACTTTCAAAAAAACTTTTTCAGAAGAACTGCACTTGTCAAGCATGGGGTCTTATTTTGGAGATATCAGGATTAGGATTCACCAAATCCATTTTACTCGTAATTATCATGCGTATGAAGGCTGGAGTTAGTTGTACTGGTGATCAGTGTGAAATTGCTTTCATTACACAAAATGTTGTGTACAACAGCCAACTTTCTGCTTCTCGTCTTTCTCCTTGCTTCCCCCGGTGAGCTGACACAGCTCCTCTGCGTTAGTTGCTTTGCGTCTAATAGGATCAGAGGGCTTTACGTTGTCATCTGATAAACCTAATCCTCTTGATAGCTGCGCTGCACCTTCTGAGCCAATTTGTACTCAATTAGCGTAATGAGGAAACAAGCGCGGAGCTTCAGGAAATGCATCAGCGTGATCGAATAATTGCAGTGTCTCTCGCCCAATCCCATCAAACATCAAACCGAGAACTCAAATCGTTGACAAGAAGTCACCCCTCTCCCGAGATTACTCTATGACCAGACCGAAAGCCTGGCTCCGACACCGGCTCATTGGAAAAACGTACCTGCGCCAACATTTCTGCAAAACACGTACCAATACGTTCATATCATTGCAGTTTCTAACAGAAATGAACACTAGAGGCAGTTAAACAGCAAGCACTTTAAATCGTTTTCACACACAGTTATGATTACAGGGGCAGATTAGGAATTAATAAAGACTTGTTTCCACGCGGCTCCTTGCACAATTATGTTATGACCTCAAAACATTTTTTTTTTTATATATATATATTTTTTTTACCATAGTGCATGATTTGTAAACACATATATTTTGGAGTTTGCATCACTTAATCAGCTCCATATGTTCGGTTTTACAGATGTAGATGTAGTTTTACAGCTCAGGTACGAATCCTGTGAAAGACGATAAAAGAGCTCAAAGAGTTCAAAAACAAGCTAAAATGCCACGGTTACGATTGCATTTTTATGTCACATTTGTGAGCACATTAACGCAACGTATTTTTCATTAAAATGTTTTTCTAATGAGCCTGGATCAATGGTTCTCAGCTGGTTATCCCAACACCCTACCACAATTGTTTATCGTACAAAATTGAATTGACATAGGCCTATTCTATCTCTGCCCATGGTTGCTATGCAGTCACTTGAGTGTTAAGGTTTTTTACATGTGCCCAAACAAACTCTAGAGTATTTTAACGCAATTGGAGTTGGTCAAAATGGTCAACCTGACCATGTTTGACTAGCTTTTACAAAGTAAAACCCAATTGCACTAAAATACTCTAGAGTTTGATTAGGCTCATTGCCTCTGATGTCAAACAATACGTAGGAAGATAATTGGCGATAAGTAGGAGGGATGAATGACTGGACAGATTCCCATTCCTTTCTAGGAACTCAGGGATCTTGTGCACGTGAGAAAGAGCTGTCTAGCTTCTACAGTGAAACTCCAAGCTTTCCAGGTATTTTCTAATTCCGACCTTTTGCTAGTTCTGATCACTAAATTGTCTTTTGAGGATTGACTCTTGCTCCATGAGACTTAGACATCTATCTGGCAACGTGTACACAAACACATGGTTAAAGTCAGTCTTAGCTTGAGGTCTTTCATGCGTCGTGGCTGGTTTTGGCCACGTGCACTGGCTTTAACATTTGGCTGAGCCGAGGTTTGATAGATTTCAGTGAGATCTGAGAGGTATTCGCAGTCCATTTACCAACATTTTAGACCATTTCTTTACCCTTAATGGCTCATCCTGATTCTGTACTGCATAAGATTCACTAACGCTGACCCAAAACAAATGCAGTGATTGGGCATCTTCAACGTATTTTAACACTTCATTGAGATCAGAGCATTCATTAGGTCTTCATTAGGCCCTCTCCCTATGATTGAGTACAACATACAAAGTGAGATTTTAAAGACTAGTGTCTAAAAGCCTTAGAAGCTTATACGCTTCATATTGTCAGATCAATGTTTCTACTGTATACTTTGTATTGTTATGGCTATATTTGATGCAAAACTATAGTTTGGAAATATTCCAAAATTGTATGTCATAATTTACTGCAGTTGCACTGGCCATTTGCAATAAGATCATTTGCAATAAGATCATTTGCATGGATTCATTTGAAAGCGAGCGAGTTAATCTTGTTCCGAGGTCATATCTCTTAATAAGCACCGATCACTCCTTTAGTTTGCCTGCGTTAACTCTTTAATGAGTTGTTAAACGAGTCTGCTCTCATGTCGTTTGCTTTAATTACTCAGCTGATTATTCCTCATGCGATAGTATTGAGTATTTACTGTAATACCTGCTGTGAAGCATGTGGTTTACATAACAAGCCAACACGTAATCTATGTGCCAGCGGTCAATGTCTGATGTAATAATCTAAATGTAATATTATAATAATTGAAAATGTATTAATATTTGATAAAATAATGACAATATTTAATCTAATTTAAACATTAGTTAAGTTATATTAGTTAACACATTAGTTATATTCTATAAAAAATATAATTGTCAATGAATGCTTTCCAATTAACAATCTTTTACTTTACTACAGGCATCAGTGAAAACTTTCAGTTCATCCTTTTGTCTTTAAAACAATTGAATTTTGTAAAGCAAGGAGAAACGGCTTCATTAGTGTTGCCCTCCTCCTGTGGGGTGAATTCAAGCTCCATTTAGAGCAATTACTTGAGCAGAAACCGTCTGTCAATCATTCTTAAGGGGGAAGAGTCCCAATTAATGAGCTCCTGTAATCCCTTGCTATTATTTCCCTCCTGAAGAGACACACACACGCACACACACACCAGTTCTCTGTCCAGCGGAATCCACTGGAGAACTTCTGTGCATTCGTATATGTTTTCATGCTTAAAGTGAGAGCGATCGAGGTGGGTTGGGACGTACAGTAGCAGACGGAGGCGTGTTCATCACCCGTATGTGACCCGCTGCAGGCAGAAACAGGTGGATGTGGGTCAGACTGGAGACGGAGAGCGCAGGGAGCATCTCGTGTCAGAGGTATGTCCCGTACCGCGGTCACTCTGTCCTGAGGAAACTTTCTTCTTGTGTTTTGATAATAGAATATAACGTTTATATATGCTGTAATATACATGTACTTTTAAAAATGTAAGTTATAATACCCACGTGTACATACATTACAATGAATATTATTATATAATACATTTATTTAATAAATATTTAATTTTGATGGAAAATATTTATTAACAATTTTAAAAATGGCGTTTTACTATATAAACTCAATTACACTTTGCTATTTGAATCTAAAATATGTATTTAGGTTTATTGGAGAAAAGTTATTAATTTTGCATTTGTCAGATTATCAATATATTATAAACAAACATAAATGTTATGTTAATGTTAATAAAAAAACATTATTTGAATGTAGATACTTCAGTATATTGTTTGTTGTTGTATGCTGTGATATATTTATATTAATAAGTTGTTGAATCTTTTTGTTCACTCAAATATTTACACATTAAGAAATTTGCTGGGGGAAAAAACTGCTGAAAGTGAAAGGACGTATCTTTTTTTGCAGAGTATATAAATATTAATTGGGACCACATCAATAAAAGTAATATTAATGAAGAAATTGACCTGAAATGCCTTATTTAGTGCACTTGTTGATTTTAGTCTCTTTTTGATGTGTCAAACAAGGTAAAACCAGTGCGTTTTGGATTCCTCCATCAGATCAAGTAGTTTTATCAGTTGGACGTCCTCATTCCAGCATTCGAATGCATTTGTCACTGGACACCATGAACATGGTGGATGACAGCTGTCTTTCACCCAGTAACTTCCACGAGATGGTCAAAGCAGGGGGTGCGGCGATGGGCACCCGTGTCCACAGCATAGATGTCATCCTGGGCTTCAACAAGGACCAGGACCCTTTGCTCAACCCTGGAGGCAATGCTGTAGCACACAGAGTTAGAGGGGATAGTCTTGGAGATCCAGGGAAGCAAGATTCACATCACTATGGGCACCTGCCAAGCCTCAGGGACGACTCAGAGCAACCTGCGTTTCATGGTGAGTCCTACATGGATGAAACTAGAGTGTTGTTGAGCCATAAATGGTGTTTATTGCTTTACATATCAAGTGCAATTACTCCCTAACAAGCATCCTGTGATGGTTATAACACTAAGACACACTATTACTAAACCCAGAGACTGACACAAACCAAGTTCTTATGCTAAGACTTCCTGTTGATTTCAAGGCGACAGTGGCAATGGGCCAGGGCATTAGCATCAAGTGTAACAGACCTAAACGAAAGTCTGACATGTCTTTCACGTAACTTACAAAACCAACCCTAGATAGATTTTGTTACTATGCCATTCATAGTGTCCATTAACTCGTTTGTAGAAAGATGGACACTATATAGATCGATAGGCATTCTATATTTTGACTTAGTTTTTCTTTTATTGTGCAGGAGATGATTCACCTCAGATCACCAAAAATTACTTGTATAAAGGAAGAAGATTGTTTGGCATGCAACAAGATTATAGCTCTGATAATTTGGTCTTGGAAGAATCTTATGAGGTTGAGATTTCTTTTGATCACCGATTGCCTAACGGGAAGCAGGAGACGTCCATTTGTCTTGATTTCAATCTCATTGGTTTTTAGGAGAAGCACTTGCGATATTAAACAGATCTTGTGTTTTATGGGACGTTTCTGGCTGTGGTAAAATGCCAGACCTAACTGAGACCAAATATGACAGAGCAATCGCATTTTCACTTTACAAGGCCTTTTCAAACCTGGAAATCATTTGGCAAGGGGGCTCATCACTGGTTCTCATCCCCTTGTGGAATTCCCATAATCTTCTTCTATCTTAAACAAGATTGCACAACTGTGCATGCCGACATAATCATTTTTCCATTCTGTCCCAATTTTTTTTTTCCATTGGGCTCATAATCCATCATGCTTCTTAGTCCTGTGATGAGAGAATCTCTCGCATGACCCAGAGTTGAATTGTCTGTTATCGTGACTCAGAAGAGACAAGTTCCTTTTGAATGGTTTGGGCCTTTGAGATCGATTGTCCTCATTTGACAGGAGTTGCCAGCAAGTCTGAGCTTTTTTATTGGGATGTCTTGAGTCTGACAGGCAGTGTGGTGATCCTTGAACCAGGATTGACCCACTACCATTGTGCAAGTTCAGTCTATTGCCTGTTAATGATGCTAGCTTGGCTAACCCAGAACATTTGTTCTTGCCTGATAATTAAACCCTGTCCTTCTAATGTTGCCACAGTGAGTGGTGTTTTAATGCTTTGTTTTCTTGTAATCAATGTTTTGAGGAGTGTTAACCACTCTAGATAACCTAAAGTGAAAGTGCATTCAGGCAGTCAGAAAGGCTATGTTCATTAGCATACACTTTTCCTAAAGTGTGGACTTAATGTGCATTGATTGCAAGGACTGTCACCCCGGGAAGCTTAAACCTGCGGTTAAGTGTCCTACTCAAGGACACAATGATGATAGAGGGTCTCTTCACTGTCCAGTTCTTGGTTGATCTTATCTGGGATTAAACCTGTAGCATTTGAGCTACTAGTCAAGCAAGGATATTTACATTTTCTGTTCACTTGCAGTGCACGTGTAAGCAGTATATGCTCCTTGGGAAACGAACCCATGACCAGGCTCACAGGGAATCTGCACAGAACTCTGCAAAATGTTCTGCAGATTTCCACATACAGTCATGCGTTTAAAAAAAAAATCCTCACTCCAATGCTTTTAAAAATATATTTAGGCAAATCTGATTCTGCTTGCAGCTAACAAATAAGAGTGTAATGCTATTTATCATTGTTTAGCACATTTTACTTTCTTTAAAAAAAAAAAAAATCCATTTCGCAGATTTCTGCAGATTTTCAGCACTGACCATGTGAAAAAAGTCTGCAGATTCCACCTTGGGGCATTTCCGTAACTTCAGCATTGCTAGCATTATGCACAAATAGTTAAGCTACTTGATTCCATCACCAATTTAATGTTCAGAGCTTCTACTACTTGGCTTGCATGTACACCACAAAACTGCAGTTTTGTTCCCTTGTTTAGCACGTGTTCAGACAGTAGTACTTAGAGAGTATGCCAACAACATCTTGTAAGGCAGAGTGAGCACAGTAGACGAGTTCACATGTCCTGACGACCAGCTTTTAATTGAATTAGCTTTCCAACTGCAAGTGTGCCTCTAAAGTTCACCAAGATAAAGCTTTTCCTAGAAATGCGACCTTATGTTGAGGACATGGGGGTAGAATCAAATGAAGCCTTTAGGTAGATTAGGACCTGGTCTGTGGGGAAACCATCAGGAGAATTAACAGGCTACATCTGTTCTACTTGGATTACGGGACGGGAGATCCTCAGTGAAAGCTATGCCTACCACCGGTGACAATAAAACTGCTCTAGTCCAAGTCTGTGTATTACAAGAGCTTTTGGCCAGGAGTATTATGGGATTAGGATCTCAGTTTTGGAAATACCATATCAGTAATGAATTTACATGTAGTCACTATCCGTAAATAACTGAGATCATATTAGTCATCTTGTCACTACTCAATTTTATTGCAATGTGAAATTGCTCAAGTGGGAATGTTTCATGCACTAAGTTCGTATCTGTCTGAAAATCATGTGAAAGTCTGACGTGGACTGTCAAGTCATGTCTTTTGTCCTTGTGTCACCTGTGGCTTTAGATGCTGATATATTCTCCAACAAGTGTGACGGGGAGTTGGGCGACCTGCGGAAGTCCATTGAGAGTAACAGCAAGTCTCCGGACTCGGCCGACGGGGAGCAGCCCAAGAAAAAGCACCGACGCAACCGCACCACTTTCACGACCTACCAGCTCCACGAGCTTGAGCGAGCCTTCGAGAAGTCCCACTACCCTGATGTTTACAGCAGAGAGGAGCTAGCCATGAAAGTCAACCTACCTGAAGTTCGAGTTCAGGTGTGTTTGAATCATTTTGTGAAATTAAAAAGATCCGTTTCAGAGGAGGTTATACCTTGTCTCTAGTTGTGTTTCGGAAACATATGCGTTTCCGCATGAAATGCTGGTGTTCTGGTTTATCCTCACCTAGGTGCACAACCACAGTCTTGCTGACCAACTTGCTTTAACTTCTTAACTAGAAAGGTCACATTAATTGGTCACTTTACGCAACAAGAGCCAGATTATCCTGCAAGGCCATCATGGTCAAGCAGCTTCATTGGGAAAGACCAAGCTGCAAAGCAACACTAAACAACATTCATGCTGATCTCAACTGGTCTTTTCAGTAACGTTTCTAAACATGATCAGTTTATAAATCAAACTTTGGTTGTTTCCCACTAAGTTTGGGAAAAAAATTGTTTTGCACGGATGCTTTCTGTGGAACACCATTTTATTGGCATAGCACTACCACAACTGATTATTTAAATCTGTTTTTGTCCAGGTTTGGTTTCAGAATCGCAGAGCCAAATGGAGGCGACAGGAGAAAATAGACGCCAGCACCATGAAGCTCCATGACTCTCCCATGCTCTCCTTCAACCGCCCGCCCATGCACACCACCATGGGCCCCATGAACAACTCGCTTCCCCTTGACCCTTGGCTGACATCCCCTCTATCCAGTGCCACTCCAGTGCACAGCATCCCGGGGTTCATGGGTCCCACACAAGGATTGCAAGCGGGCTATCCAAGTCACGGTTTCCTCAGCCCAACCCAATCCATGGCCCAAAGCATGCAGTCCATGGCACCACCTCCATACCAATGCCCTCCTCCCTTCACTGACAAATACCCTCTGGAGGACGTAGATCAGCGCAGTTCAAGCATCGCTGCTCTGAGAATGAAAGCGAAGGAACACATCCAGTCCATGGACAAAACCTGGCAACCCATGTGCTAAGACAGTGTACATCTCTCTTTGACCGTGGGCCTTCATGTTTCTTGGTTACTAATTGGTACTGAAGGTTAAACAAGAACCATGTTTCTTGTATTGGATGGTTATCTTGTTCTTCAGTTCAGAAAATGTTGGGGCACCGAAATGGCGCTAATTGAATTGTGTGCCATTTATTTATTTTATTTTTGCAACTGGATGTAAAAAAAAAAAAAAAAAAAAAAAAAAGCTTCCAAGAAAACCAGCAGCTGTTCAATCTGAATGAAGAAAAATTTTGCTTCACAATTCTGTTCCATATATGTATTACATAAAGCGCACAATGGCATGTTTAACTGTCCTAACAAGTTTAATTGGTTTTGAAATGGTTTCTAGAACCAGAGTTACTGAAATGTGAATATGAGGGTGTGTTTAGCATCACATGACCTCTGTCTGCAAATTCACACTTCCTCCTTAAGGACTGGTCCAAATGTTTTGGGTTGACATAGAAGATAAATGTGGTCAATTGTCGGAAAAGACCTCTCACACAGGGAGCTGATTTCATTTCGAGCAATCCCACATTTTGATCACAAAGGAAGGGACAGGGGACAGAAATGATTGGTTTGGGAGACAAATTTGTACGCCTCAGTGTTCATTAGAGGCAAAGGCTTATTGGCAGACCCATCTTCTGTACGTGCAGAAGAGCAGAAGGGGAAACTATCTGCCATCACCCGACCATGACTCCCCCTTTGTTTGTGCCAGCTGATCCAAGTCTGATCTTTGTTTTCACTTTTTTAGAGGGAAAGACAATCAGAGACTGTCTCTCTAAGAAACCAATCAATATGATTTTTAGATAAAACACAATCAATGTGCTTAAAGGGTCATTTCATGATTACTAAGAGAATAATTTACCATCAAAACAGACCCCAATTATAATGTCATGTCCCACAAACACGCAAGTGGAATTCACTGCTTATTCTTGAAAGGAAACTCACTCAGTTCATGTTGCCAGAGTTTTTGTAGCAATAAATTGTGTAGTTGTGTTTGACTAATAAAGTTCTGGATAATAAGATATTGACTCCCACGAGGAAGAGTATTAAACTTTCGGGATGATTCAACTGACAAAACTATGCTTACTAATAACGTTTTAAGTTTAGTTGTGTAAGGATATTGAAGATGAAGAGTTATAGATGTTTTTCGTTGTTTATCACAGTTCTGTTATGGCGCAATCTATGATGTTTTGGTAACTTGCACAGTTCGAACAATTGAAAAGCCAAAGTTAGACAGCAATATGACAATCATTAATATGAGTGTGTGCGTGTGTGTGTATGTTATTTCCGATGTTTACGATGTGTCCTAGATGTTTTCACAGTTATCTTTGAACAGATGAATGAAAGTCCACAAATGTTCTTAAGAATAAACAAATCTAGTTTCTCAGAGCTTTGCTGTTGACTCATCCATTCCTGGAAGTCCATGTGGTTGAACTATAGGAAAGACTGTCTATTTCATCGCTCCCTCCTGTCTCTGTTTCTCCTGACCGGTGGCGCCAAGCCAGCCTGTTAGGAAGATGAGGTTCCAGTCAATCAGCCTGGCCCGGGAGGGGGTATTGGCCCCAGGCGCTGCTGTAAAGGCACATGTTCAGAGTGCCTGGTGCTCGGCTGTATTCATGATGTGTGAGCAATGCTCTTGGACAGATGGGACACTACAGGGGCCATCTGGGGCCCCCAAAAAAACATGTGCTGGGAAAAGAGCAAAAGGGGTGTGAATATGTGTTCTTTCCTGATATCACATGATGTTTAGCACTGTCCAGAACGTATGGACTTCACTTGCATTGTCCAGATTTTGCATTTATACATTAGTAACTAGTGTATTAGTACCCTAGCAACATGTAAAGCATTCTGAAAACTTGCATAGCAATGCCATGGTATAGTGTTTTACATGTGTAAACTCTACTTAATGTACTACTAATGTTAAAATCTGGTTTCAGTGAAAATGCATTAAACAGATGGCATTAATCTTCGTGGGAATATACACTCCTTACCATCTGTTTTGCTGCTATCCACAGTAAAAAAAAAAACACACAAGTACTGTGGCTGAACTTTATGGTCATCAAGGTAGGAAGTATTAGCTATTGCGCGGATGGGAACGGAGGGTGGGAAGGCTGCTCATCAAGGTTAATGATGGAGAAAATCCCCCAATTAGAGCTTTTTCCCGCAGGCCAGGATGAGTTCAGTGCAAGGATTAGTGCCCAGGCTGAGACCGAACAGCCACTGACCGCTGCACATCTTGGCACACGGGTGGCTGGGTTGTGGGTAGGCATGCGTTCGGCTGGACTGGCACAAAGGAATCATGGGAAAGCAGCAGTTCATCCAATGCGAAAAGCTTTGTTCGCCAAGCTGAGGGAAATCTGCTGTTTTTCCACTCTCATGCATTGAATGTGGGTCAGTCTGTTGTGTTTAAGGTCCATTTTATAATCTCCCGTTTGGTTCACATGTTTGAGTGACATATATTATTCTGGTAGGGTACAACAATAGGAAGCACCAAATACGAGTAAAACGAGTGTGCCAAGTACGGTGTGTCAGAGAGTAATTTGAGCGTCGTCGTCTTATAATCACGGTCGTCTTATATTCGGAACAATACGGTAATAAAAATGCCATCTCCGCATCGCTTTACAACATTTCAAATCCCTCAGTTCTCGCCATCTCCGAAAAGCCAAGTTAATGTTGATTCTTGTTTTATTACGCCTTTTTGCCGGCCAACACTCCTTTGTTCGGTATTTGTTTAAAAAGGGTGATTTAGCTGCTCCATGTCAACCTTTCTCACTCATTGTGACAACTCCCACACCATACATGCATAAAAAAGTAGCTGGAGCAACTTTTCTCTATTTATGGATATATGATGATGAGACGCACAAGGACGTGTGATGAATGTACCCAATTTCCCACAAAAACCATCCCAAAAGGTCTAAAATATAAACACTTATAACAGTGAATCAGGGTAAGACAAAAAATATTGAGTATTGATGGTGTATTAACTTATTTAAATTTAGCTAATTTTGAACTAAAAAAGTTGCATAGTGCACCTTTAAATGCTTGTTTATGCAAGTAGCTTGCAACTCCAGGACTGAAAATTGCTAAAAATGCCTCATTATGAACTGACTGTAAAAATGTTGCACAATTTTTTTTAGTCACACATCTGGTAGCAAGATACATAGACCAAAGGTTAATCCATGACCTCAGCTCCTAAGACGATTTCCTCTGAGCGATGCACAGTCTTCTCAATTTCAAAGTCACCGTACTGATGCATGTGATGTTTACCATCTAATCTACTATAAGACTGATTACAGATGCACAGTTTAACGGTCACAATATCAGTGTTGGGTTATAATAGGACAGTATTCCAAACTAGAGTTCAAAACCATCTTTTATAATGAAAATTTGCATTAAAAATCAAGTCTATTTGTTACAATTTGACATTATTATTATGCCAAAAATCTCAGTACTGTAATATGAAAAAAGTGGTAAATTATTAAATGTTAATATTACAATTATACAATTAAAATTTATATTATTTAATTAAAGGGATGCATTAACTGTGCTGTTTTTAAGCTATTATTTAAATAATAACAATACAAAACATTATAATTACTATATTAATTTGATCTAATGTGAATAAGATCTTAATTTTCTTTATGCAAAATATAATTTCTTTTGGTATTCTGTTGATTTTCCATTTATTTATTTTTGTGTGAAATTTGACCTGGACATGTTTTTACGATTTCGCTTTCATGCTTATTCAGGCAAACAAGATTTATAATACTGGCCATAATATTGGCTATCAGAAATGACAAATGTAATTATAAATATTTGTAATCCCTGTGAGCTATAAAATAAAAAATGACTGCAAATTCAGAGCTATGCTGAGTGATCATATGGTTATCGAGTGAGAACAAGAGGGAAAATTCTGAATCACAGGACACCCCCACAGAGTTACTGTATTCATTAAGAACAATCAAGTCTCTAACGACTAAATTAATTGCATAATCTATTATTTCGCTCCCTCGACACAGCGAAGGCTGAAGTTAACTGGCTGATGGGGATGACGCGCTCCTCGAAGGGGATAATACGGGAAGCGAGCGGAATTAATTGGGTTTGATTAAGAGAGGTTTTCAATGGGACGCGGCTCTTTTCGCATGACATAATTAGAGGTCACGGAGAATGGGTGGGAGGTGGTGGGGTGGATTTGAGAGCTGGCGCCAGTGTTCTTCTCATCAGTGGACGTGAAAAGGGTGTTTTGTCATCCTTTGTAAACATGTGGAGTGCTGATGATTAGTAGGACAGTTGGAAATGAATCATTTAGAGACATAATAATAACCTATATGGGTGATTCTTCAATTAGGGCACTTTTTCTGACCCCTAAAGGTGACAAATATGTGTAGCTACTGGATCTTGAAATGTTGAAATTGGCAAGGATGTAAACGTGTGTTCAGATCAGAAATTGCACTTCTTCATAAGAACTTTGAACTGTGAAGAAAAGTTGAAGTCGGTATGTTTTGTAAATGTCAGGTTATGTGGTAATACAATTTATTAATTTGAATAAAATTAATTTGTTTTTTATTTATAGTAAAATTATGCATTCCAATTTCTGTAGGGCAAAACTTAATGCTTTTTTCATGATGTTGTGTTTCATAATTGTTTTACTTCAGATAAATATTCTCTGGTGTAAAAAGTGTAACAGGTCTCACTTTAACATCTTTTTCACTTACACAAACACATCTGGGTGAATCAATCAGCAGTGGCGTCATGTCTATAATCTAGTAATCTGTAATCTGCATGAGAGAAAGGCTAGATACGCCCTGAAACACACGCTACTAAAAACACAATATATGACGCCTTCATTCATAACCAGATTATATGTGAAATCATCCTAAAAGTGAAGTCAGAGTCCACTGTGTTGATAGATTGACCTAGTTGTGTAAAGCCACCTGCGGTTCACCACAATGAGCACCTTGATTAACTTTAGAACATCTAAAGTAATATTTTATCAAACATCAACAATCATACTGCTGCGTAATACATCCTCTGTTAAGATATATTCGGATATCCTCTGTGTTTTTGAATAATGTGTGGCATATATGGATTTTCGAAGGCTAAACATCTTTAGAAAGCAAACTGGCCAAAATAAAAGGGTAGTATCCGAACAGTAAATTAAGATTACTTACAAACCAGTTCATTAGTTGACACCTACAAAATCCAGTCAGCATCAAAACGTTAAAAACTCGTTGTAAGTAACGGCCTCCCGACGGCAGGCGACGCTGTGACGTCACGACTCTTCTGAACGCCACCACACAGCGCATGCGCCGGAGGAAGTGCTCAGGATTCGGTTTCCCGTGGCCTCATCTTGAGCTGAAACACAACAAACTCATGCCGATATAATGGTCGCACCGGTTTAAAAACGATTTATTTTTGTTTCGCGTCTCAGCGTCATAAGGTATAAATGAATTCCTGGTCTTATACTAGCGTGTAATCGTGAGAAAGATGGATATTTCCACGCCACCAGAAGGTAACAGTGCGCTCGCGCGCGTGAGTGAGAGAACTAAGTTACATCGCGAGCGCGAATGAGCTGATATTATTATCATCAAAACGACACTAATAAACAAACACCTGACACATAAAATTAGCATTTACCTCCTGGTTAGTTTATATTGACTGACTTGTGGGGGTAGGATGACAAATGAAGTAGCTAAATCGTCTGGCGTGTTTTCATTGAGTTGTTTTGTAACGTTACATAAAGATTTTACAGTAACTTAGATGACCAACGATTCCAGTGAAAATACCATATTTACTACAGTAAAACCGTGGACGCTCGGTATTAGCATTTGCTGTCGTCTTAAAAAGATATTATAAAAAAAGTGTGAAAATGTCTAACACTGTTGGAAAGAGATCATATGTTTTAAATTTTGAAATAATTATTGAAATAACTCGTGTTAATTAAAATAATGTTATAAATTAAAATAATATTATATTTAAAAAGTAATTATATATATATATATATATATATATATATATATATATATATATATATATATATGTACACATTATTATTATTATTATTTTTACATTATTTTGTATAGCCTATTGTATCTTATCGTTTTTCTCTGACTTTTTTTCCCCATCAGATCAGGAGCTGCGAAATGTCATTGACAAACTGGCCCAGTTTGTGGCCCGAAATGGACCCGAGTTTGAGAAGATGACCATGGAGAAGCAGAAGGACAACCCCAAGTTCTCATTTCTGTTCGGAGGGGAATATTTTGGCTACTACAAATACAAACTGGCCATCGAACAGCAGCAGCGTACGCATCGCATTTATGTTAACTAACCAGTGTTATTTTAGCAGTATTAATATTCCATCACCCATACTTTGAAATGGCTTTTGTTTTCATTTGTCATTGTCTATATTTCGATTAACAATCGTTTTAACGACAGCTACCAACACTGGGCATTTGTGATGGAAATGTACAGCTAGATTTGCCTGTTTAACAGCTATATTGTGTTTATAAATATATATTCGTCTTTAAGGTGTGCTTCTCTCCTTTATAGATTCTTCCAGTCATGATGATGAATATAATATGGAAGGTATTTATTAGACCGATGATCAGAAATGTTTCATTTTGCCTGGTATTCATGGAGTTCTTCTGCATCATCAGTGCTTGACATGTTTGTTGTATATATATTTTATTTGTTAAATTATGTTATGGCTTACGTTTTCTCAGTCATAATGAATTAAAACAGCTGCGAAACACTTTCGGCGGCATTTGCCAAGCATTGCTGATACTGTTTCTCATATATAGGGATTTCATAGTTTTATCAAAGTTTTACCCTTATGCACGTAACTTTCCAGCACAGTTTTTTGCTTTATACATGAATCTTGATATGATGATTTTTGTTTAATATTCAGTCAAAATCTTAATTCAAACATAGCTTTTAAGGAAGCTGCAAGCAATTTTTCTCTTTGGGTTCTTGGTTTCTTCTTTGGTTTCTTTGGAGTCGATTTAGTACCTCATACCCCCATGCTTTCCTTGGCTTAAAACGTTTTCGCCTTCCCGTCTGTTCGAGTTTTTCATGCGACTATCTCCAGACATGGAAAAATCAGAGCCAGCATGAGTGATTGTCTGCATGTTTCTCTAATCTGAATGGCTTTGCGCTGGAAACGCCCATTCAAAAGAGAGTCACTCTCCTTTCAGCAGCGCTTCCCAGTGTTTGGACGTGCTGGCAGACGAGAGGTTTGTCACGGCGTACAATAGGAGTCATGTTTTTTGTGTCTGTGTTTTCTTGTGATTCGCAGTGCTCTGTAATCCTCCGGGTAAAGAAGTGTCTGACGTTCCTCCGTCGATGACGATGCTCGCGCCCCCGCCGATCCCGCCGACGACGCCGTCTGTGGAGGAGCTCGTCCAGCAGAGCCAGTGGAACTTGCAGCAACAGGAGCAACACCTGCTCAGCCTCAGACAGGTACGCGCTATACATGAGAAAACACACACACAGATATTAGAGATGCACCGATACTCAATTTCTCCACCGATACTAATTATTCAGAATGATATCTGCCGATAACGATAGTTTGATTTTCTTTAAGGCCCCCTGAAATCAAGCTTTTAGCATGAATATGTTAGCCTAAGGCGTGTGTCCACCAAAGCGTTATTAGTCAGCTGAAAACGCTAGGCGCTCTGCTAAAAACGCTCAGCTGTGGGCGCTTGAGAGCGTTTTGGCAGCGCAACGTTTTTTCAGTTGAGACGGTTGAGACCGAGACACTTTGCTTATGATACGGAATATCCGCGAAAGTCTTACTAGTATCTCATTTCACACATATTTTGTTTCTGTGTTGATTCTATATTAAAATGTCAATACAATGTAATGTATTTTATCTGGCTCTTGATTTTGTTCCGTTATTATGCTTGTTGTTGTCATCTGTTGACGTTGTACAAGCAGAATCATGTGGTGGACGTGATTGGTCGGTGTGGTATTAGTCCCGCCCCTCCTCCACTGTGATTGGACGGTTGGGTAAAAAGTGACAGTGATGAGCGCTGCGTTTTACCAAAAGTTGAACATTCTTCAACTCTCGGCGACCAGTAAAAAATGCCGAATGCTCAGCGCTTCAGCGTGAAAAAGACGCTCAGCACCTCGTTACACTCATGGCGTTTTAAAAACGCGGAGCTCCCATTGAAAACAATTGAAAAAACACGCCAGCCGCGAGTAAAAACGCTTTGGTGGACACACGGCCTAAAGGTCCTTTCACACTGGACGTGATTTTGACATAATACGCGCGATGGTTTTATTTTTCGATCAGCTGTTTGTGTAATGAGCGCTTCCACACCGAACGCGACTGTGCCGCGCCGAAAAAACGACTTTTATTTTTTTAGCTTCGATGTCGATTTTTTTTTTTTTTTTTTTTTTTTTTTTTTTTTTTACTTTTGCGCCGACAGAGAAGGCTTCAGCCAATCACATGCTACAAGGACAACGATTTGAAAGACAATGTGTGGCGTATTATTGTCAACCAAATCGGTTATCTCGACTGTGAGTATGTTGTGTAATAGTTTTAGTCGTTGTATAGTCCTGTGCTGTGTAGGCTAGCAGGCTAAACTACATTTGGGATAGAAAGCTAACACTATTATCGTCAAAGATAGAGACAGAGACCGTGTTTACTTTGAACATGTAACAAAATTAGGGTTGGGTATTGGTTGGGTTTTATCCGATACCAGTACCTACTCGGTATTTTTCAAATGGTTCCGGTGCTTAAACGGTTCTTGAAACGGTACTTAAGAAAACTAAACCGCACACACTTTATCAAAAAAAAAAAAATAATAGGCCTACCTGTGTGTGTGTGTGTGTGTGTGTGTGTGTGTGTGTGTGTGTGTGTGTGTGTGTGTGATTTTCTGAACAAGATTTTTTGATTTCTGATTAAATGAAAAATTGTGCCCTTAAAAAGGCTACTGATGTAGCCGAAAACACTTGAGTTAAGATCAAAATTTTGTCTTCTCATATTATGAATTTTACAAAACAGAGAAATATCTGACACTGAGCAGAAATATTTAACACACACAGTATAGCCTCATATAAATATACTTGATATTGATATACTTCATACTTGATATGCAAGATTTGCAGTTGGCATTAAAATACTAGACTTACCCGAAGAGGAACACTGGCAGCTGAACTTGAACTTTAGTCAAGCGTGTCAGAGGTTTTGGGTTCTAATCCGCATTCGTAGTTTATTTTTTATTTTTTTATTTTTTTTAAACCGATTATGCTCATCAGTGGTTGTATTACAAGCAGGGACACTTTGTGTCCATTATATTTTGAGATTTCACCAGAACGAATAGATATGAGGCGCCGTCTAGGGCTTAAATCAAACTTCATTCACGCACATATGAAACCCTTGCATACACATATACTAAGTAGTCACACATACATGTATAATGCTGAATGCTCAAACTAATACATATGAAATGCACAATGCTCAAGCACACACACGCAAACTCTACACACACGAGACGCGAGGAACTCTCCGCGCACATACTCATCTGAGACGCGAGCGCACACACACACACACACACACACACACACACACACACACACACACACACACACACACAACTCTCCGCGCACATACTCATCTGAGACGAGAGCACGCACACACAAACTCTCCGCGCACATAATCATATAGACGGCGCCTCATAAATAGATCGATCTCCGCAACGTACTGAAGCGCGCGTCCGAGTGACAGTGCGGTGTGCGCGAGCCAAGAGAAAACACTGTATCCGCGTCACTGATCGCAGCGGCAACGAGCACTTTGATCACTTGATTTAAAAAACACATTTCAGCGCTAGATCGTCTCTTATTTAACAAACGAACTAAATGAATGCTCTGCTGGTTAACTGGAGATGTTTTCTTATTGGATCATTCGTGCCGCGAGATGTTTTATAGGGGGCGGTAAAAAACATCAGGCACAGAAAGTTTCGTTCTTATTCGGTCTGGTTACTACCGTTTACGTCGGAACCGGTTCCCTATTGGAACCGGGTTTCGGTACCGAACCCTAAACAAAATGTAGTGAGACTATTTAGGGCTGTTTTTAGTATACTATACATTCTTTGTGTGATGTCTACAGTTTCTAGTCGAGTGATTTTAACTTGTTACTTCGTGTGTTACATGTAATGTGTAGTGACATTACAAAACACACTGTGTTTAGTTGAAGACGCAAAAAAACTGGGACACCTGTGTGAGAAAAAGAAGAGAGGAAAAGGAAACTAAAAGTGGACATACTCCCCTTCAGACTCGTCTTAACTGGATGATGATGATGAAGTGTCCATGTTTTCTCAACTGTCGGCGCGAAAGTTGTGGAATGTTGAAGCTCTGAACGTCACAGACGTCGCAAATTCGCGTCGCGGTTGATGTGAATGGTTTTGATGCGAACTATTCGCTCGCAAAATATTCGCTTATTCGTTTTGCTTTTTCGTTACGCGTCCGGTGTGAAAGGCCCTTAACACCGTGTCCTAACCAGACGCGACGTCGTGGCTGGAACAACAACAGAAAGTATGATAATCTCAGGTACTGTTTATGTGCTTTATTTAATGTTAAAAGCGTCTGTGTGACTTTAAATATCATTTTTGTGTGTTTTATAGCCGTACTGAAAGCAACTCGCCTCAGATCTTCAAAATAAATAAAAGTGAACAAAAACGTTCAAACTGTCAACTCATTGTTAACAGATAGGTGTATTCTATCACAACGATTGGTTTGGTTTCTTGGTATGTATTTGTAATAATGTTAAAATGGTGTAATATTCATGAAGTTGATTATGTTCTTATCCATTTCGTTGCGAGTGCTTGCCGAGAGAGCTTGCCACCCGCTCTTCTGATTGGCTGGAATTTTTATCGCATCCCATAGTCGCGTCGCGTCTGGTGTGGACAGAAAAATAACTTGTCGCTGGAATCTTATCGCACCGCGTCTGGTTAGGACACGGTGTTAAGGTTATGAATAAGCTGGTGTGTTCAAAAACAATGAAAAAATTGCATCGTTTTCACAAATTCGCATTTTCAAAAGTTAACGTTTTCAGGTTGTCGTGTAAATGAACCGGCAAAACGCTGTGTATAATGGGAAAACCAGTGTTGACACTGAGTGTGTGTTTGGGCTTTTAGGAGCAGGTGACGGCCGCCATCTCTCTGGCGATGGAGCAACAGACGCAGAAGCTGGTGGTGGAGACGCAGCTGGACATGAACGAGTTGGACAACCTCCTTCAGCCAATCATAGACACCTGCACGAAAGACGCCATCTCGGTACGTGCCCAAAACCTCACGCCTCGCCAATTACACAAGACGCGTCACTCGTATTGTTCTGAATGGGGATAAGCGCAATTCTCAATATAGCAGAATAAGTCCCGCCTTCTAAATAAGAGCCAATCACAGATTGTTAAAGTCATCGGTTGCTATAGAAACAGTCAGATGTGCTTTCGCAGCGCATTAGCTTGATCCAACCTGAAAAATGTCATTTTCTGTCATGATTTGAGCGTTTAGAAACAAAATTTATGAGACAGCTGTTGTCAGATTTCATTGGTGATTTCAAATATGAAATATTAATCGTAAGCGTGGCGAACAGTTTTGGAGAATTTTATGTTTCCCCATTCAAAGAGATAGAAGCTGCACTTGCGTTTCAAAGATGGCCGCCGATTGAAATGACTTGTTTTAAAGGGACTTTGGCCTCGCTCGCCACTGATCTGTCTGATGAGTTACTTGTGGGTTATTTCTCTCTCAGGCTGGAAAGAACTGGATGTTTGGTAACGCCAAGACCCCGCAGCACTGCGAACTGATGTCGTCACATCTCCGAAACCGCATTACTGCGGACGACGCGCACTTCGAGCTCCGCCTGCACCTCATCTATCTCACCAACGACGTCCTGCATCACTGGTGAGATGCACAACTTGTGTTATGTGACATTATAATGCTGTTTCTATTCCAAAGTTGCAAAGTTAACTTGTGGGCAAAATGTCGTAATGTTATCATTAGGGATGCACAATATATCGGCCACTATATCGCTATCTGCCTATATATGTTAATGTTATCGTTATCGGCCCGATAACATTTTTTGGCCGATATATTAAAGGGGTGGTTGATTATGATTTGACTTTTCTAACTTTAGTTAGTGTGTAATGTTGCTGTTTGAGCATAAACAACATCTGCAAAGTTACAACGCTCAAAGTTCAAAGCAAAGGGAGATATTTGCTTTTAAAGAAAAGGACTACAACAAACGGCTGGTATGGACTACAAAACATTCCTCCCGGGTTAGTGACATCACCAACCCTAAAATTTACATAAACCCCGCGCCCGGGAGCATGCAGTCCATGTAGAGAAGAGGAAGAGTTGTTGTATAAGAGTACATTTGTGAGTCCGCTCAAACTGTAGCATCTGTCTTTTCACATGCAATAGAAAGTCACTCTGTGTGCATCTCACAACAGTTCCTATACGAGCCATTTATAGATTATCATGACAGAATATGCTAATTGAAGATAGTTAACTCCACATCAGCAACACACATTCATCAACTAACCATTCAGAGACTTCCTGTTGCAGTCTTCATGTTGTCACTTCCGGAGTCTCTCCATCTTTGTCTGACTCCGTTCAAACATAAAAGGCAGAACAGTTTCTATCATTTTAGTGTGTGTCTGCGTGAGGTAATCGGAGCTGCTAATACACACGAGCTCTTGAAGCTCCGCCCCCTGTGCCGGGAGCAACAGCTCATTTGCATTTAAAGGGCCAGACACAAAACGGTGTGTTTTTGCTCACCCTCAAAAAGTGACAACTTTAACATGCTATATAAAAATATATGTGGGGTATTTTGAGCTAAAACTTCTCACACACACACACTCTGGGGACATCAGAGACTTATTTGACATCTTGTGAAAAGGGCATTATACCACCCCTTTAAATCCGATAAATAATGGATTATTTCCTTCAGCTGAGACACTTCAGATGCACAACTGTTCAGCATGATGGTTATGAATTGCTTGAAATATGATTGGAATCACTTCAAAAAAGGAAAATGTAGGCTAGTTAAGTGCAACACAAGGCTTTCATATAAGCTATATAAAATTATAATGAGAACATCATTATTATTGTGTGCTTGGGACATGGATTTTAATGAGGAGACTTCTGTTTTTGTAATCAGGCTCTCAAAAAAATTATAAAAACTTTAGATTTATCGTCCAATATATCGGTCATCGGCTTACAAACAAAGAATTATCGATATCGGACAAAATTTTCATATCTGTTCTTCCCTATTTATCATAAAACATCCCATCCCATATGTTCAGGAGAACAGAATCATCACTGGCGCAAAATATCCTCAATCATAAACAAGTTGCGTCTTGAAACGCAATAAACGCTGTCATGTTCTCATTTCTTATCAAATAAAAAGTGTTGTTATATTCAGTTTTCGCATTAGGAAAGCATAAAAATGGAGTGTAGCTGTACTTGCCAAGTGTTTTATGGTTTCTTGTTGGTGAAAACTCTTTGATTTCTCCGCAGTCAGAGGAAGAATCAGAAGGATCTTTTGGCGGCTCTACAGAAGGTCGTGGTTCCCATTTACTGCACCAGTTTCCTGGCGGTGGAGGAGGACAAGCAGCAGAAGATCACACGGGTACGGTCGCCTCAGCTTTAGACCCTCCTGCTTGTTCTCAGATATCAGCAGAAAGTCATGTGATGCATTTATTTATTGGCTGTGAGTGTCTGTGGTGCATTTTCTTGGATGTAAGATGGTGTGAGTGTGACTTCTGACGAAAAGCTTCTGCTTTTAGCTGCTGCAGCTCTGGGAGAAGAACGGCTACTTTGACGACGTCACTATTCAGCAGCTCCAGAGTCCTGCTTTGGGCCTCGGACAGTATCAGGTACACACACACACACACACACACACACACACACACACACACACACACACACACACACACACACACACACACAGAGACATTATTCAGAGATTTGTAGAGGTTGCTTTGCTAATTTCAAGCAGGTTTTATTTTTCTATTTTCATTTTAGTACGTCTTTAGTAATTTTGGTATGTTTTTTTTTTTCTTCCATTGTTTTCATTTTTACTAGTTTTTTTTAAATATGTTTTTTATTGATATTTTGAATCAGTTGTTATTTTTATATTTTCTATATTCATTATAATTTTAGTTAGTTTCAGTATTTTTGTTGTTTTTGTCATTTTAAATTGTTTTGTTTTGTAAATGTTTATATAGTTTTTTGTTAATATTTTAAATTCATTTTTATTTATATTTTCTGTATTAATTTTAATTTGAGCAAGTTTTAATAGTTTAAGTATGTCTATATAGTTTTATTTATGTTTTTACCTTTTATTTTTACATTTTTTGCTTTTATTTTAATTTAAGTTCAAGTTTTAGTAATTTTGTGTTTTTTGTTTTTCTTTCCTTTTATATAGTTTACAAAAAATCTAGTTTTTATTGAAATTTTTAATCAAGTTTTATTTTTATATATTTTTATTTATTTATTTTAATTTAAATTAATACAATTTAATTTCAGTTTTAGGTATTTCAGTACATCAAGTTAAAGTAAAAGAAAATAAGAAATGAGTGGGGAAAAAATAGCTGAAATCTAATAGGTTATAATTTCCATATCAGTTTCAGTCCGCTGTATAATAACCCTGTCAGTCACAGATGGCGTGTTGAGGATGTGTTTTTCTGTTGTCTCCTCAGGCGTCGCTCATCACGGAGTACGCTCAGGTGGTGCAGCCCATCCAGGTGGCCTTCCAGCAGCAGATCCAGGCGCTGAAGACCCAGCACGAGGAGTTCGTGAGCAATCTCAAGCAGCAGCAGACGGTGGCGGTGGCGGCAGCAGCGGCGGCCGTGGGTCAGCTGACTCCTGTGGACCCTGAAGTCAAGAGCCAAGCGCCCATGAGCTCTCAGCCTGGTAAACACATACTTCACGTCATCACATACAGACGCGGTCGCTTATGAAACACTGTTTTTTTCTGAAGAAATTAATACTTTACTCTGCAAGGATGCATTAAATCAATCAAAAGTGACTGTGAAGACATTTAAAATGCTGCGAAAGATTTTTATCTTTCAAATAAATGCTGTTATTTTGAACTGAGAAAAATGTGTATCTCAGTTTCCACAAAAATATGAAGCAGTAAAACCGTTTTCAACACTGATAATAATCTTAAATGTTTGCTGAGCAGCAAAGCAGCATATTATAATGATTTCTGAAGGATCACTGAAGACTGGAGTAATGATGCTAATGCTTTTGCTCTGATGACATTCCTTATTTATAAAAAACAAAAATAGTTATGATCAAAGATTATAAGGGGAAAAAAAGGGACGAAAAGTAAATGATCAGAGAAATGGTGAGGTTGTTGAGAGAAGATGAAAAATAAAAGAGAGAAAAATAGAGAATTAATAGGTACATAAATTGCAAAAGAACATAAGAAAAAAAAAAAAATATATATATATATATATATGACAAGGTGGTATTGGGTCAGATATTCCTGACTTGTTATAGTCTAAGTCATTTGTGATGTCATACTTGCGTTCATTTTGCCATTCCGAATATGATGTGCCATTCCTGGCCTCTGACATCATTCCGGACTTTTCTTGTGATGGCGTCATTCTTTTTATGATGTTATCGTTTACTTGCTATGATATCATACTGGACATAATTCTTGTCTTTTTCCCTTGATATCATTCCTAAATCACTGTGATGAATTTTGAATAATAAAACGGATAGTTCCAGTCCTTGATTCTGATTGGTTGAGCAGTGTTCGAAGCCGTTGTAAATTACTCAACACACACACACACACACACACACACACACACACACACACACACACACACACACACACACACACACACACACACACACACACACACACACACACACACCTGTGACCGCATTACATTAGTGTTACTGCACAACTGCCGTTTGTGATGCTTTGTTGCTGCATGTGTTGCTTAGCAACCTCTTTGGAACTATATTGCTTGGTGGAGGAATAAATGTGTTATGACGTTATATTTTTTTGTTGCTGGTGTTTATTTTATGAATAAAATAAATATTAAAATGAATATTTTCATGGAGTAACAGTTTTATTAAAGCGATAAGCTCCTTGAAGCTGTGTTTTACAGTGGATTTAGATCTACCACTCCGCTGTAAATTCACTGTAAATCACGGCTTCAAGGGGCTTGTTGCTTTTTTATGATCATTCTTGACTTGCTGTCATGTGATTTTGATTATTTTCTCATGTCATTCTTTCTCCTAATATCATCAGGAGAACTGAAGCCTGCGTTGGCCGGTCCTCCGCCCGCTGATTACGAAGGCGCTCAGAACCGGCCCTCGGACTCGAACCCCTCAGCGTCACCTGACATGCCTTCCTCTAAATCCGGCTGGTTCGAGTCGCAGCACAACATGCCGTCGTGGAACCCGCAGCAGCCTGTGAGTCACACAAACTCTATAAAATAACTATTATTACATAAACTATAGAGCAAAATCTCAAACAACGGACGCTTTATATTATCATAATATTATTTATAATATAAGAATTAAGTCAAACCAACATTTTACTCACATTTCTCACACTATAACAGTTTATTTGCTGTAGTTTAGAAAATAGAAATAAAATATGACCATAACTCAATCAAATCAGTTGATATTTCTCTGGTTTTGTCCATCCTTGTACCAGTTTAGCTCAACCAATTACCAAGCAATGCTTGATTTTGTTCAGTCTGTGTGTAAAAAGGTCGCATTAGCAATTAAAGAAAAAAACACTTCAGCAAAACATGGTCAGGTCAAAGTGTCCGAATCATTTCTGGTCCCAAATTTGTAGAAATGTTACTGGTAGTCACTGTATGAAGAATTTTTGGGTATAATATGTCACAGTTTACTTTATTTTGCTCTCCATACTTACATAAATGAACTATAGTGTCCTGCACCCGCTAGTAAAAAATACAAAATGATATCTGGGGCCAGTTGCATAAACATAGCCATTAAGCTAAGCCTCTGTCTTAAGAACTAGTATGACCAACTAGTAGTTTGTCAGGGCTTATCATCCTTACATTTAATTATCAAATTACACTAATCTACGTTTTCATGTAACTGACTTAAAAAAAATTATGAACAGTCTTAAAAGAAAAATACTAGATGACTAACTTTTAAGACTAGTCTAAGCATTTATGCAACCGGGCACAGCTGGTGTCTGAATAATTTTTGGTTTGACTGTATATGCAGTGTCTCCGCCTCCAGATATGAAATTCATCCGTACATTTCAAACAGACTTATGAAACTAGATCTGATCATGTGGTCTACACCAGATGCCGTGTAGGTTTTTTTGCTTGAAGGTGAAGACCCAACTTTATGTATGTTTTGTAAGATTCCCCTCTCTGTTAAACATATTTTATTGGACTGTCCTGGACTTAATACAAGTAGAATGCTCTTTTATGAAGTTACCTCACTTAAGGACTTATTTAGTAAGATTATACCTGAAAAAGTTTGGGATTTTCTATCATGTTAATTTAAAAAAAAAATTGTATAATATGATGTATTATTTTTGTAATTTAATGTTTGCCATGATAATTGCCTTAGAAGCTGACACGGCATTAAATAAAACGATCTTATCTATCTCCGCCTCCAGCCGCCATTCGACCCCACTCAAGTCCCGCCCCCCTGCCCGCCCTGGAACAGCCACGAGGGCATGTGGAACGAGCAGCGGGACCCCAACTGGAGCGGCCCTCGGGACGGTGGCCCCGGAGGCCCCTGGAGTGGCCAGAACGAGCCCCCGCCCTCCTGGAGCGGCCAGTTCGAGCAGCCGCCGTGGAGCAACCAGCCGGACCAGCCGCCGCCGTGGGGTCAGAGAGAGCCTCCCTTCCGCATGCAGCGTCCGCCACATTTCCGCGGGCCGTTCCCCCCCCACCAGCAGCCGCCGCCGTTCAACCAGCCGCCGCCGCCACCGCACAACTTCGGTCGCTTCCCGCCGCGCTTCATGCAGGAGGAGTTTCCCCCCCGACATCACTTCGAGCGGCCGCCGTATCCGCCACACCGGTTCGACTACCCACAGGCGGACTTCCCAGGAGGTGAGACTCGATTATAGGGGTGTAACGGTAGTTACGGTTCAGTACGTACTAGGGCTGACAAAATGGCTGAAAAGCTAAATTTTAATTTTTTCTTTAAATATTATAAAAATGTATTATATTTCGAATTCTAAAAGTAATACTTAAAGGAGAACTCGGCAACTCTAGCGAACTCTAGTCACTTCTTCACTGATTTTCCCTTTTGTTGTCGCATGTTTTCCCCACGAGCTCCCCCTACAGCTGTGGTGGGGCGTATATTTCACAACACAGTCGTAAAAAACTCACTTGCGGCGTCCTCCTCCCCCTCTCTACCGCTGCTCATGTGCGTTTGTTTTGATCGGAGCAAGCCAACTGTATCGTGTGGAGCTTTGTCTACCGAGGTGGGTAATCTGGTAATACATCATACATGCGTGTGTGTTTATGTCGAATTGCCGTAAAGCAATTTGTGTTTCGCGCTCGTTCTCGTTCTCGCTTTCGCTTCTCACGAGACTTCCAATTTCTATCTTGCCGGGACGGTAGTGAACAAGTTGCAAGGTTGGTTTTCCGCCTGGGAACGCTGGGGGGAGCGGGGAAAGTCACCAATATCACCAGAACAGGTTGTTTAACCATCCAAATGATTTCTAGACAGTTTTATTAAGTTAAAAAAGCTACCAAGTTCTCCTTTAATGTTTAGAGAAAAAAACATACTGAATTGTCTGCTATGCCCACTAGAGGGCGCAAGCGAGCGCAATAAACCAAATCAAGCATCTCATCTTTTATTGAAATTAAATGACATTCACTTTATAAAGTGCATTAACTTTTGAAACAGTTGTTAAGTAAAATATCATTTCCACACCAATATAAAATCCACCAGCGATTTCAAACAGTGTTTTTTGAGACTTTTTGTCTTTGGTTCACTGCAGTTTTAAGGAGAAAATTCTCAGCAATGGTGTCGACTTATGAATTTACACATGGTTTGTCTTATAACACACTTACAACATTAAAAGCTGGATTTTCGCCACAGGGGGACTTTAGGTGGTCCTCAACTTTTCATGCGAGTCTTTGCTTTGTTACACCTTGTAATGTTTTCCTCATTTCAGAGATCGGGCCGCCTCCCCATCACCACCCGAACCAGAGGATTCCCCCTCCAGGAATGTCGGATCCTCCTCCGTGGGGCGGAAACCAGCATCCTGAATTCGGACCGCCGCCTCACGGCTTTAACGGCCAGGCGCCACACATGCGACGGCAGACCCCGGCTCACGTCAGTCAGGACGACCCCAGCCTGGTCCCCAACGTGCCCTACTTCGACCTGCCGGCGGGACTCATGGCGCCGCTTGTTAAGGTTATTTCACATTTAACGCCAGATTGGAAAGTTCCAGTTAGTTCAACACATTATTATAGGTTTCAGCTGTGTCAGAAACATGTAAACTATTTACAGAACAGGTTCCAGGAAATTAACCAGACCAAAATAAATATATAAAACAAGAACACATAATTAGGAAGTTGAGGTTTTAGCTTTTCTAACAATATCTCTGCGGTTATTGACCAACTTTGAATAGTTCTGTCTTTGGCCCCATTGAGTTTAGCAGTGAATGAATGATTCTTTCTCTTTAATAATAGCTTGAAGATCACGATTATAAGCCTCTGGACCCCAAAGACATCCGTCTGCCGCCTCCGATGCCCCCTAGTGACCGTCTGCTGGCCGCAGTGGAGGCGTTTTACAGCCCGCCGTCCCACGACCGGCCCAGGAACAGGTGACGCAAACACTAACGCTGTGGTTTGGTTGTTTTCATTTATTATTTCAATTAAATTGACATGAAAACGATAATTTTTCCAGTGAGGGTTGGGAACAGAATGGTCTGTACGAGTTCTTCCGGGCCAAAATGAGAGCGAGGCGGAAAAAGGATCAAGACAAACGCAACAGGTGGGGAATAAATGAACTGGTTCAGTGTATTATGTGCATATACCAGTGTTATCGCTGACAAAAACTGTTAAAAAAAATTAGTTCATTTAAATGAAACTGAAATAAGAATATTTGATGGAAAAACTTTAAAGATTTTTATTAAAATTAGAACTGAAATAAAATAAGTTTGAGTTGAAGTACTAAAATTACTAAGACTAAAACTGAGATAAATAAAAGCTAAATATAAAAAAATATAAAAAAACGAATAAACACACAACAACGTTACTAAAATTCAAATGAAAGCTGGAAATATAAAAATAAAAATGAATTTAAATCACTGTAATAGTATACTAAAAAAATTAAATAAATATAAACTAAAAAATTATTGTAAAACCTAATCTAAAATTATTAATTTATTAATAATTATTACTAAATATTTTAAATTGTGAATAAATAAAATGACTCAAACGAAACCTGAAATAAACATGAATAAAAACTAAATATAAATGGAAAAAGCGTGCAACAAAATTAGTAAAATGAAAATGCTGAAAACATATAAAAAATCTGATTCAAAATGTTAATAAATGCTATGATGGTATACAAGAATTACTAAAACAAATAAAACTAAACATTAAAAAACTTATAGAAATTATAAAACTAATATTCAATTAAAATGAAAACAGAAAATATATAAATAAAGCCTAAATCAAATTATTTATACTATAATGGTACACTAAAATTACTAAAACTGACATAAAACTTGTGGAACTTGAAGTAACTTGAGGAAAAATATAATCAAACTTGATAAAAATCACAAAACAACAATATTAGTAAAACTAATATTGAATTGAAATGAAAAACCTAAATCAAAATATTAATAAATACTTTAATAGTATGTAAATAATTCTACAATTACACTGTAATTCAGATGTGACCTTTACAAAAGTGATTCCCATTGTTTCCTCGCTGGTTTCCTTTCATGTGATGATTTGTTGTTTTTTTGTGGCAGCACCCGAGGGAGTCCCACGTCCCGCAGTCGGTCACACAGCCGAGGACGATCCACCTCGCGCTCCAGCTCCAGGTCTTCCAAATCCTCTCGCTCCAGATCCCGATCCAGATCCCGCTCCCGTTCTCGCTCCTACTCCAGATCTCGTTCTGGGTATTGTGAAAATATCTGCTTTTACATAAACAATTGTTTTGTTTTTTACAGTAACAGAATGTTAACAACACCGTTTTTAAAACGTTCTCCTGTAGGAGCAGGAGTCGCTCCAGATCCAGGTCCCGAAGTCGCTCCCGATCCAGATCTCGCTCCAGGTCACGATCTCCAGAAAAGCGTCGCCAGCCCGAGAAATCCCGCAGTCCGACGCCACCGTAAGTGGATCTACTTCTGTTACCCAAATCCAGTTCACACTTGAAAATTGGTTATTGAATTTGAATTTGCATTTGAATTGTATCAACTTCTTTTGCAGATAATTTGGTATCATTTATTACTGCGAGGATTTAATTTAATTTCATTCATTATTGGCTATAATTAGGTTTTTTGTTTTTACTTAAAGGGATATTTCTCCGCTGGAAAGATGAATGTGTATTTAAATTGGGTCATTTATGTAGTAGAAATGTGAAATTATTTTAGAAGTTGGTGCCTTCTAGACTGAGGAAAGCCAGAAAATGTATTTTTGGCTCATGTAGATGAAAGACAACAACTCCCAGAATGCACTTGCCCTACGAGGCCACTCCCAAGCCACGCCTACCGGTAACAGAGGACATAAATGATACAACTAGGCTACTAGTCGACTCGAAACTGAAAAGACGGCGTTTTATGGTGAGATCCCCCTATGGGCGGGTTGAAGACATGCGGGACGAGCTCCTCCTACTGGCTGGAGTCTCTCGCCTCTGGACAGAAAAGCCTCTGATGAGCTAAATGACGATTTTTGCGTCATCTGAGGTTTTTTCCCAGACACACAATACAGAAATCTCTCGTCTCAGGGGGACATGAGGGAGGGAAGCACGGTCACTCGAAAATACTACCAGGTTTCTACTGATACAAAGCTTAATGCTAATCGGTGAAGTGTCCCTTTAATTCAGAAAGCCTAATTGCAAATTTAAACCTTTGTCAAAATATATTAAAATCCCACTGTAGTCAATTTTATCCCTTAAAACTCACCCTTGATCACCAAAATTACATATTTAAACGTTTTTTCCTCTTCATAACTTAAAATAGCTTGTGTCACGGCCGGCTCTGAGCCGCGACAAATGAGGGAGGCAACGAGAACGAAGGCGGATTAAAAAAATATTTATTTAATCAAACATAACAAACACCACTACGGAAAACATTCCGTTCAAAGAACCAACATAAATAAAGAATAAGCTACATAATTAACACAAGATATACACTCCAAAATACAGGCCTGCAAACTACCCAAACTTAAACTAATACATAAAACAAACGATTAATAAATAAATACAGCAACAACTCAAAATAACAGATGACAAAGGGGTAGCCAAAAAGGGCTGAAGTCTGTGATTCCTCACCTTTTATCATTATCTACAGGTGTTTCACATCATGATTAACTCAAAGCCCCCCCCCCAACACTCATTACAATCATACGGGCCCAGAGGCACGTCACACACCCCCCCTTAAAAGGTAAACCCCTATACCACCCACACACAAACGAAAACAAAAACTATATATATATACACATACCCAAACATAACCTAATTCCAATAGGGTACATCCCAACCTCCTACCTAACATCACAAACTACCTAAAGCCTATCTAGTCTTCAGTGGCTTGCCGAGCTCGGGGCGGCTTTAAACACTAAACTCAGCATCCTCAACAATCCCATAATCAGGACTGCCGAAGGACACTGAAGTGTACCCCCACTCAGGATTACCACCCAAAACAAAAAAACAAGCCCCACCCCCCTCTAACTAAACTGGGATGTACACATACCAAAAAAACAACAACAAAAAAACCACACAAAAAAAATATTCACTAAACTATAACTCCCAAACAACTCCGATGCCAGAACATCTTCCAGAATCCACTCATCTCCCCCTAATACTCATCAACCTCGGCACCTAGGAGAAGAGACAGGTAGGAGAAAGAAACAGAAAAACAGAAGACACATTGTAGCAACACATTATACTCTAGATAGAGCATCCGCAATCACATTTTCGGTTCCCTTGATATGTCTTATATCAAGATGATACCCTTGTAGGAAGATACACCATCTCATGAGTCGCTGGTTTGGATTCTGCAAGGAATGAAGGAATGTTAGAGGGTTGTGATCTGTAAAAATCACCAATGGACCTACACCTGAACCCACATAAACTTCAAAATGGATTAATGCCCAAATCAAAGCTAATGCTTCTTTCTCAATAACTGAATAGTTAAGTTGATAAGCATTAAACTTTCTAGAAAAGTACCCCACCACACGGTCAACACCATCCTCTGAGGCCTGCAGTAACACAGCTCCAGCTCCCACATTACTAGCGTCAACTTGCAATTTAAAGGGTTTATCCAGTCTAGGTGCTACCAAAATTGGAGACACAGTGAGAAGAGACTTAACATCCTCAAATGCTCTCTGACACACAGAAGTCCACTCAAATTTGACCTTGTCTCGAAGCAAGTTGGTAAGAGGAGCTGCCACAGTAGAAAAATTCTGACAGAACCCCCTATAAAACCCAACCATCCCAAGAAACCTCATCAACTCTTTTTTAGTTGTAGGAGTAGAAAATTGATCAATTGCGGCCACTTTAGCTCGAACAGGACATACCTGACCCTGACCTACGACCTTGCCAAGATAGATTACAGTGGCCTTAGCAAATTCGCATTTGCTCAAATTAACAGTAAGGTTAGCCGCAACCAGACGATCAAACAAAGCTCTAATCCGACCAAGATGTTCTGACCAAGTGTCACTATAGACGACTACATCGTCTAGATAAACTGCACAACCTTCCAGGCCAGAAATCACTCGATTCATTAATCGTTGAAACGTAGCTGGAGTGTTTCTCAGGCCAAAACTCATAACCTTATAGGAAAATAGGCCTGACGGAGTAACAAATGCAGAGATCTCTTGGGCTCTAGCTGTTAAAGGCACCTGCCAATAACCCTTTAGCAGATCAAATTTGCTAACATAAATGGCAGACCCAACCTGGTCAATGCAATCTTCAATTCGTGGCAAAGGGAAGGAATCAGGTTTAGTTAGTGCATTTACTTTCCTGTAGTCTGTACAAAATCTAAAAGAGCCGTTAGCTTTTCTAACCAAAATACACGGAGACGCCCAGCTGGAATAAGAAGGCTCCGCTAACCCATTTTTCAACAAATACTCAACCTCAGCCTCTAGATGTCGCTTTTTCTCCAACGGAACACGGTAATAGTGTTGAAGAATGGGTTTTGCGTCGCCCACATCAATATCATGTTCGATTAAATTTGTCTGTGTGGGAGTATCTGGAAAAAGCGAGACATACTCATTTATTAAGACAGTCACATCAGAGGATTGAACATCAGGGAGATGCTTCAACATCATGCCCAAATTTTTAAGTGCTTCTGTGTTTTCCAAACAGCCTTGTGTAACGGATTCACCCGGATCTAGACCCTCATCGTCGGAAACAGGCACCACCTGAACAGCTCTTAAAGATGTTTCCACCCTTGCGCCAACCACAAGCACAGGTTTCACTTGGAATCCTTCTGGAATCTCCGAACTTAAAGCAGACTTAGCATCCCCTTGGGTAGCATCTTTAACAGCATCACGTACATAATAGGGTTTCAGTAAATTCACATGGCAAACACGAGCCTTCTTTCTCCTATCAGGAGTTTCAATCAAATAATTCAAGCCTGAAACCTGACGCAACACAGTATAAGGGCCTAAAAATTTCGCTTGAAAAGGAGAACCCACAACTGGCACTAAAGCGAGTACCTGGTCACCAGGTTTAAATATTCGAACTTCTGCCCGACGGTCAAATAACCGCTTCATTCTATCTTGTGAATGCGCCAAATTCGCTTTTGCCTGTGCACAGGATTCATACAATCTCCTACGAAAATCACTTACATAATTTAACAAATTCTTCGGTGGATTGACATCCTTCAAATCCTCAGACAAAAGTGACATTGGACTACGTACCGAATGTCCAAACACAAGCTCATTTGGACTAAACCCTGTGCTTTCCTGTGACGCTTCCCTAGCGGACATAAGAAGCCAGGGCAAACCATCTTCCCAATCACCCTTCATGTGCGTACAATAAGATCTTAGCAACGACTTCAGTGTCTGGTGGAAGCGTTCTAGCGCCCCCTGACTTTGAGCATGGTATGCGCTAGCTTTCTGATGTTTAACATGCAACTGCTTTAATATTTGAGCAAATATTTTCGAAGTAAAATTTGATCCTTGGTCTGTTTGTATGACCTTAGGAATTCCAAACAGAGCAATAAATTGCGTTAAAGCTTTTAAAACGGTCTTTGTAGTAATTGAGCGTAACGAATAGGCAGCTGGAAACCTGGTTGTTTGGCACATTATTGTAAGCAAATATTTACTACCTGCCTTCGACTTAGGCAATGGGCCCACACAATCCACAATTAAATGTTCAAATGGCTGGCTTACCACGGGAATAGGAAAAAGTGGTGCTGGTCTCAAGATCTGATTGGGTTTTCCAGTCAACTGACAAGTAGGGCAGGTTTTAATGTATGCAGACACGTCTCGTTTAAGCTTGGGCCAAAAAAAACTTTTCAAAATTAATTGATACGTTTTTTTAACACCCAAATGCCCTGAAGTATCATGAGCGGTCGTCAAAACAAGATCACAGAGATTTTTTGGAACAACAATCTGAACAATGGGGTCTCCTACAAAATCTTTACCATGGGGCACCCACTTTCTGACTAATATTTCTCCATCCAGATAATACCCTGACGCTGTATCTTGCAGGACATCTGGAGACAAAAGCCTGTCAAACAAATCAACAAGCGAGACATCTGCCTGTTGTTCTCTCACCAAATCACTACGTGAGATAGTCAAAACTGATGGTATTTTAGTCAGTGTCTTACCATCTCCCTTAACATCTGACTGAGTCCCAGATAAAGATTTACTCCCAGCACGAGTCACAACAGAAGATACAAATACTTCTGGGAAACTCTGGGCATTTTCATCTTCTGACCCCTCTGAAATCAAAGAGGGAGACACTATCAAAGCTGGGGAACCAGCGGACCACACTCTACCTCCAGCTAAATTGTTTCCAAGAATAATGTCTACACCTACCACTGGTAAACAGGGACGTACCCCAAGTGTTACCTCTCCCTGAACCAAATCTGAAACCATCATCACTTTATGTAAAGGAACGGATACTACATTCAGTCCTATTCCTCTAATCAAAACATTGCTTCCCGTATAAGATTCACTGGAAAAAGACAGGACAGTCTCAGAGATAAACGATTCCGTCGCACCTGTGTCTCTCAGGATTTTCACTTGTTTTTTCTCTTTAGAACCTATTAGTGAGACACAACCATTTGTAATAAATGGAGAAAAACTAGAACTCAAGGTTTCACAATGCCTTTCAATGGCTGGTTCGAACGACGGATGAATGGATGTTACTAGTCCTACTGGTTTTGCTCCCAAAACCACATTTTGGGGCTTTCTATTTCCTGATGAATATTGAGCTTTGGCTTTTAGCACTGGACATTAATTTTTCCAATGCCCTTTGGCCTGGCAATAATTGCATGCATCAACTAATTCAATCTCCCCAGGTGAACGTAACGATCTTCCTCTAAACATATCAGGACTTTCCCTACTCTTATCATGTACAACCCAACCCGGTTCTCGTCTAATTTCTCTGAATGCCTTCTGTCCAAACTGATTTTTATGAATTAAAGCATATTCATCTGCAAGAACTGCAGCATCATACGCTGTACTAGCTTTAGCCTCAGTTACATAAGTAGCAATACGGGGTGGCACTGAATTTTTAAACTGCTCTAACAATACTAACTCTTTTAAATCACTTAAAGTTTCGACATTAGAAGCAGAACACCAGCGATTAAAATGAGTTTGAATTTCTCTCACAAATTCCACATGCGTTTGTCTTTCAGATTTTTGCCAACCTCTGAATCGCTGTCTATATGCTTCTGGTACCAATTCATAAGCTTTCAAAACCCCTGATTTAACACATTCATATGTTTCCGCATCCTGAGTACTTAATGAAGAAAACACCTCCTGAGCTCTTCCCGTGAAAACGCATTGCAGTAGCAAAACACGCTCTGAATCAGACCAACCTCTAGTACCAGCTACTCGCTCAAAAAGTGAAAAAAAAGAATCAATTTCACTTTCATCAAACTTAGGCACAAGTTTTAAATTTGTGACAACATCAAAATCAAGCAAATCCTGGTCTCTGCCCTCACCAGAAGCTCTTCTGGCTCCTCTAGAAATTTTCCCAGCATTTATCAAATCCAATTTATAACGCTCAAGCTCCAATCTCTTGTTTTCAATATCATGTCTTGCTTCAATTTTTTGCTGTTCAATTTTTTCCTTAGACTTCATTTCTATCAAAAGTAAATCCTTCTGTTGCTCATAAGTCAAATACATTCTGCCAGTCTGAACAGTAGACACTGTCTGTTTTCCCTCAAGAACATTCTGTTCAATCAAAGCAGCTGTCAAGAATGATTTTAAATTTTCCTTTAACCGTTTATCAGCAACAGAAAGCACAACATCATAATGACTCGCAAGCGCTAACAACTGATCCTTTGAAAACTCATTTAAAAGATCTTCCGACGGATTACGAATGAACTCTTCAATATTGGAAGTCATATTTAACTTTTCTGCTACCCTTAACAAATTACCAAGCAAACAAAACTAATTACTAAACAAACACACACCATCAAGTTATTCAATTAATTTGTAACTTACCACATTCGTCTCTTCTACATTCCAATCAATACGCAACAATTACTATATTAACTTACACAATATATTTCCCAAATTCAAATTATAACCAAAACCATACGCTTATTCTCCAATCAATTGTTACTCGAAGCCTCCCAAACAAACTAAACAGCGCACGCTGCACACTAGCTCGCTCACGGAGTCGGAAATAATAACCAACCGGTGTTCTTAATTACAACGAATGGCTGGACGAGCCCCCATATTTGTCACGGCCGGCTCTGAGCCGCGACAAATGAGGGAGGCAACGAGAACGAAGGCGGATTAAAAAAATATTTATTTAATCAAACATAACAAACACCACTACGGAAAACATTCCGTTCAAAGAACCAACATAAATAAAGAATAAGCTACATAATTAACACAAGATATACACTCCAAAATACAGGCCTGCAAACTACCCAAACTTAAACTAATACATAAAACAAACGATTAATAAATAAATACAGCAACAACTCAAAATAACAGATGACAAAGGGGTAGCCAAAAAGGGCTGAAGTCTGTGATTCCTCACCTTTTATCATTATCTACAGGTGTTTCACATCATGATTAACTCAAAGCCCCCCCCCAACACTCATTACAATCATACGGGCCCAGAGGCACGTCACACTTGGATGTAACTCGACACCCTTGCCTCATTTAGTACACAAGGTTCTATGAATATTCAAATGAGCCCCGCCTCCACTCACTCAGCTCAGAGATCCACTGGTTGACGATCACACGTTGATCTGATTGGTTACAAGGTAGTTTGTGACGTCAAACACCAGCGATTTCAAAGCGTGTTTTTGAGACTGTCTTTGGTTCACTGCAGTTTTAAGGAGAAAATACTCAGCAATTGTGTCGACTTATGAATTTACACATGATTTGTCTTAAAGCATATTAAAAACAGCACATAGACAAATAAACAACATTAAAAAATTAATTTTCACCACCGGGGGACTTTAAGAAAAATGACAGAGCAGATTATGTGTTTTCTAAATCCCATCCAGATTTTAAAATATATGATATGATGCTGCTTCACATTTATTTTGAACATCACAAGTCAAATATCGTAACTATAGCTACTCATGAAAAAATAACTGGTGGCGATTGGATGATTATCCCCATCATCCGATCTATTATAAAAAGAAAATGTATTAAATTTAAATAAATGCATAAATTGATAAAAAATTAATGAAATGAATCCAGTTTAAATATTGATTTAGCATGCCGTTGATGTGAAACCCCGTCTCTCCGCAGCTCCACATCTGGGTTGGGTTCAGCTCCCGCCGCGATCCCCGTCGACCTCAGGCTGGGCGAAGAAAACAAGGGCCATCAGATGCTCATGAAGATGGGTAAGTGATCCAGAAGACTGCGTGTGAACCGATGCCTCCACTGATGCGGCGCTGAATGTGTTCCCGTTCGTCCTGCAGGCTGGAGTGGATCAGGAGGTCTTGGCGTTAAAGAACAGGGCATTCAAGATCCCATTAAAGGAGGAGACATCCGGGACAAGTGGGACCAGTATAAAGGAGTGGGAGTCGCGCTGGACGACCCGTACGTGAACTACAGGAGGAACAAAAGCTACAATTTTGTTGCAAGGATGAAAGCAAGAGAAAAAGGTATTTGTGTTTTTAAGATAGAGGGTTTAAAAGCGGTCCTATTACGATGTTTTCCATCTTCATCTTTCTTTAGTGTGTAATGTTGCTGTTTGAGTTCTTCTCTATATCAGTGTCAGTGTTTCTGAACTCCTGAAACGCCTCCATTGTAGTCTTGAGTTTTTTTCCGGGAACGAACACGTCACAATATTCCTCATTTAAATAATTAATATGCAGAATAAAGGGGCGGGGCCTGGTTGAGTTAGTTAGTAGTGTGTTGAAACTGGCGGTTATGTAAGGGGCGGGACATTTCCTAAACACACTCAGAGTGCTCGACCAATCACAACACTGATCCAGCCGACCAATCAGAGCACAGTGTGCTTTTCAGAAGGAGGGGCTTCATAGAGACAGGAACTAAACAGGGGTGCGTTTCCCGAAAGCATCGTTGGCCAACTATGGTCGCAAGTTCTGTCGTTACCAATAGAGTTCAATGGACATTGCGATGAACTTGCGACCATAGTTGGCCAACGATGCTTTCGGGAAACGCACCCCAGAGCGTTACTGACAGACTGGGAAGAGAGGAGCTACAATGGAGAATATGAGGAAAATAATCAACATCCAAGCAGGAAAACCTGTTCTAGTTAAAAATACAAAATCAAGACTTTGGAAAAAGGTCATAATAGGCCCCCTATTACAATAGCCAAGTCAAGCATTACTATTATTGATGCTAATACTTGGGGTTAGGGGTTTGAGCAAACCATTAACCTTAAATATTAAACTTTGCACACTTGTATATTTTATATTTCTGACCAAATATGAATGTGTTTGTGTTTCGTCCTCAGTAAGCAGAGACCCACAGGAGCCCTCCAGCACAGAGTGATCACCGTCACACGTGGTCTGTTTTTTTACTGTAGATGTCAAAAGCTGTTTTCCACATTTGTTTGGATGTTTTCTCTCACCCTCAGTTCATTTTGTAGTAAAATGTATCAAATCTTCATATTGTAACTCATGGTAATGTCAGCATCATCGCAACCCTTTCGTTTGATTAATCTGAGACTCTGTACAAGCAAAATAAAGACATTTTAAAAAAGGCACAGTTTTTATGTAAGCATTTATTTTATGTATGAATTCATTTAAGTTGTGTGTGAATTCTTATGTCTTGATAAATGTGAAGCACGATGAACAGGTAGTAAAAAAAGCTGTTTTATTTAGGCACTTGTAGCATTTACAATGATTGAAAAGTTGTGGCTGTTTACGATTTATGGACGATGCATCCAAAACGTTGATCTGTTTATTTACATGTAATGATAGTCCTGCATTTCCTGTAGAACTTCTTCTAGAGCGTCTTCAAGACTTAGTTTGGGCGGCCTGTGAGCGCGGATGAACTACAGGAAAAATAAACAAATTCCTGTTAGCAAACATGAAAGATATTACGATAGAAACATTTTAGGAATATATATATATATACTGTATATATATTAGGAATGCACAATATATCGGCCGCCATATCGGTATCAGCCAATATGTGTTCATTTTTAATGTTATCGGCCCGATAAGAAAATTTGGCTGATGTATTAAAGCCGATAAATAATGTTTTATTTCCTTCAGCTGAGACACTTCAGATGTTCAACATGATGGTTTTAAATGTCTTGAAATATAATTTGAATCACTTCAAAAAAGGAAATATGTGTGTGTGTGTGTATACTGTATATATTATACTCCTAAATGTCTTCTAACAGTGTGCACTCGTCTAAAGTGATTGCCAGGGTAGATGTCAGGCATATTTAATTTGATGAACTTTTAATAAAGATGTATATTATCTGTGTTTTATAGGCTAAATGATACTTCTATCCATCACCGTCTTATTTTCATTCCTTGTCAAATGAAATTGAGGATTAGTCATTGCAGTAAAATGCGTTCTTACCTCTTTAGTATCTTGTAGTGTGGTGTATTTGTAGTCAGCCGTCCCCAGCGACTCGTGCACTGATTTGTAATGGCGTCTGGTGGAGTCGATGAACGATCTTGTGAGGGCCAACTGCTGTCGCAACATGTCGTTGAGTGCAATAATGGCAGGATTATACGCCGTCAAACCTGTTAGCATGGGAGAAAATGAGCTATATCAACTCCTGTGCAAGAAAAAGGTATACTCAGTACCTGAAATGTTCTCATTCTTAACAATAACCACTTGAGATGTTCATGTTTATAAGGGTATATTGACATCGTACACTCACTCTCTATGGCTTCAGCGCTGACTGTGTGACTGGCTATTGGAGTCGGGTCCACGTACGTCATGCCCAGAGACGGACCAACGGCAGCCATGCCTGGAAAATGGCCAACATAAACAGGTGGATCTCACAAAATCACTTTTATAATGGAAATTTGGGATTAAAATGTCATGAAAATAGTCACAATGCAAAAACTACTCTTTTTAGGGCCTGAGCACTAATGTTACGAGTTTATTTTCTTTTGATTTTGATATTAAATATGGCCTAAACATGTTCTTGACAGGTTTTGTGGGATTCACCCACATACATTTCTCTCAGAACAAGAACAAAAGTGGTCCAAGGCTTTTTCATTCATATGGATTAGTTTTATGATATCTTCATGAACTTTTTAAAGTGTCTAAAGTTTCAGTTGCAAGCTGTCTATGGAGCTCTCAGATTTTCATTTTGGGGTGAACTAACCCTTTTAGCTTTTCATAGTGTTTTTTCAGACTAGTGGAAAGAAAACATCCAAAATGCACTTTTAACTGTATCTTTTAGAGCACTTAATCTATGTGTGTAGGTTTCAATTACAGTATATATCTTTCAAGGCCGTTTTCTCAAAATTAGTTTTTTCTCTGATTCTGAGTCAGAAATCTCCACTTTGGAGGATTTTACAAAAGGTTTGTTCATATATAATTTTCCTGATTTTATACAACAATTTATTCCTAAAAAAAAAGGTGAATTTACTGTAGACAGTGATTTCTGATAAAGGAATCCCCTCTGTAGGCGTGTTTCCATTACAGATGCGCAAAACTTATTTTTTTTTATTATAAATGTCGACAAAAAACTACGTTTGATGACGGCGTTTCCATTAACTGATGTTATGCGACTAAAACTTCATTTTTCCTCTCGCGATCAGTAAAATCACTCCAAAAACCATGGCAACGGCCGTTGGTAGGTTTATGTACTAATGCCAGCCACTGCACTAGCCATTATTATTAATCGAAGGAGACATATGTGTGTTTTCCAAGCATTAATGGTAAGGAACGACCCTTATTATACTTGTGAGCGGCACATATGAGGTGTTTCTGGGTGTTTCTCCCTCATATCTGCTTCGAGGTCTTGATTGTGGCATTTATTTGAGGTTTAGAATCCATTATTCCTGTAATTCATTTGTCTTTTATGAATTTAATAAAGAAGTCTGTCTCGTATTCTGTCCAAACACACCGCGTCATCTACGTCAGGTGACTGTAAATGCGCAAAAACTGTTTCCATTGCAGTTTTGCGAAATATTTATTTTTCGAATTGCCTGAAGAACCACCTCATGCGAGCGTAAAAACTTTTTTGCGATAAATGGGAGTTTTTGCGAAATTGATGTGTTTCAACTGGGCGTATTTTCAATTCGCGATTCCAATTTGCGCAATTTGAAAGGTAATGGAAACGCGGCTTGTAAAAATCTTTGACTAATACATAAAAATAAAAAAAGAAACAAGAATTTTGAACCTGACTTTAACCAAATGTTCAGATTTTTGTTCTAAACTTTTATGCAAATTTGTGCATATTTAAATCGATAACACCTCATTTGCATATTTAAACATAACATTTAAAAAAACTAGTAATACAATTTTTTTTGCGATTATTAATGTAATCAATTAACGAGATAATGGTGATATAAGTTAATTTTATTTATCCTATTCACTTGGGATGTCTTGCCTTAAGTTTGAAATATGACTTGGACGTGTTATTGAGTTCATTTTTCTAAGATTCGCCCACATACGTGTCCTAAAAACAAGAACAAAAGTGGCCCTCAGCTATAACCCTGAGGGACGCCCCAAAGAAACTGCTCAAATAACCGATTACAGAAACCTACCAGAAGACCACGTGTAGGCAAATCCATCCATCTGCGTCTGTACCGCAACCTCCTTTACCTCGTGACGGTCAGGACTGGGGCCGTGGGTTACAGTCGCACTGGACGAGCTAGACCTCGAGGAAGAGTCTGAGTGGCGACTGGATGACAGTGATGATTGTGATAAGGTACGATCATCATCATTGTCGTCAACCTGGGATTTATACGAGCTGTACTGGAGCTTGCTGACCAATGAGGCATCTTTAGCTTCATCTGTGAGACGTTCTGAGATCTCACTGGCACTTGATGGCGTCTCTGATGGGATCTCGCTCTCAAAATCACTTTCGTAGGCTGCCGAGGCTTCTTCCGGTGTGGGTGGCGAAGCGAGCTTTGAGATGTTGGATGACTTCTTGTTCCTGTCTTCCTTTCTGGCTTCTGTTTCTTTCTGTGATTTAAAAATATATATTTTGTTTAAATTTGAAAACATAAATTAAAACAATTGAAAATCAAGCTTTTAATGTTGTTTATACAGTGCTATGCATAAGTTTAGACACCCATGCTAAAGTTGACTAAAAAGAGGAATAAAAAATCATCTTTTGGAAATTGAACTTAATGCCTTAATTTAAAAAATTAGGAAAAATCCAACCTTTAAGGACACCAATTTTCTTTGTGAATGAATAATGTATCGTAAATAAATAAATGTTCTTCCTTAAAATACAGGGTGCATAAGTGTGGACACCCCTATGTTAAATTCCCATAGAGTGATTTTTATTTTTAAGTATTTTTTATTTTTTTTTTATTTTTAGGATACTATGCATCCTGATAAAGTTCCCTTGGCCTTTGGAATTAAAATAGCCCCACATCATCACATAGCCTTCACTATACCTAGAGATTGGCATGGGGTACTTTCCATAAGATCATCTCTCAATGCAAATCAAACCAGCTTTTAGGCTAACTGAAATAAAACCATGCCAATCTCTAGGTATGGTGAAGGCTATGTGATGATGTGGGGCTATTTTAATTCCAAAGGCCAAGGGAACTTTATCAGGATGCATAGTATCCTGGATCCATGAAGTAACTGGCCTTTAAAAAAAAAATCTGCCTGCCTCTATGGGAATTTAACATAGGGGTGTACTCACTTATGCACCCTGTATTTTAAGGAAGAACATTTATTTATTTACGATACATTATTCATTCACAAAGAAAATTGGTGTCCTTAAAGGTTGGATTTTTCCTAATTTTTTAAATTAAGGCATTAAGTTCAGTTTCCAAAAGATGATTTTTTATTCCTCTTTTTAGTCAACTTTAGTATGGGTGTCTAAACTTATGCATAGCACTGTATGTATATGTGGTGTTTTTAATACGCTTTAAGACGAACCATGTGCAAATTTATAAGTCGACACCATTGCTGAGTATTTTCTCCTTAAAACTGCAGTGAATCAAAAACGCGGTTTGAAATCGCTGGCGTTTCTGATGTCACACAGTGACGTGGAGGCGGGGCTCATTTGCATATTCATTGAACCGCGTACACTAAATGAGACAATTGTGTTGAGTTACATTCAAGCTATTTAAGGCATGAGGAATATTAAAAAAAAATCATTTTGGTGATCAAAGATGAGTTTAAAGGGATTGACTACAAGGGGGATTTAAAAAAAATGCATGTTAGACATTCAACAAACCTTTTCTTGTGATATTTCAGCTGTGGCAAAAGGTATAGGGGCAAGATCATCCAGTGTCATTACATTGATTTTGAAATCTGGGTAAAAAGAAATTTGTTGAGAATAAAATTTTTGGGCATACAATTCTATTAAAGAATAGTTTAGATGATTGCTAGATGTTAAATCGACAGGTGTTTTACCATCCAATACTGCACTCCTCTCGCTCAGAGTGTCATCCGAGTCTACAGGAAAGAGATCATCCAAAGACCGGATCTCACTGTGATCAGATTCAGAGGACACAGACCGCTCAGTGAACCGGATCACGCGCGACTCAGGCCTGCTGGGGGAAGGAGAAAGACCGCTATGGTGGAGAACTTTGTGTCTTTCAGGGGTTGGCGAAGATTCACTGCTCTTCTTGTATAACTGGAGAAAGAGAAAAGCCGAAAGATGTTTGGAAGGACATGAGGGTGAGTAAAATGTTTGGTCAACTAACACTTTAACTGGGTCAGTACCTTTTTAGCTGGTTGAGGACTCGTCTTCCTCGCTGCAGTTTGCAAGGAACTCTCTGATAGGCTAAAAGAATCTCCTAGAAGTCTTCGCATGTCCTGTTCGTCGCTGTCTAAACTGACTCTCCGTACTTTATATTCATTTAGACCATTGGTTCTCTCAGGAACCCTTTCCTCTTGAGGTGCGGACAGCGGTTTCTTCAGAAAGCGAGTCCCTGTCATGCTCAGATCGCTGCTGGACTGGACAGATAAACGTGTCTCCTGTGGTTCTGAGAGGTGTGTATGGTCACTGGGCCCGTCACCTTTGCTTTTCTGGTTTCTGATGCTTTTCTGGTTCTCGATCAGCGCTAGTCTACTCAAAGCTGTGCTTTGTGAACTACGTTGAGGAATGAACTTAAATTCATCCATTTCTGCAGGAGTTCCACTAGGAGCAGACGACTGTCTGTCTTCGGTGGCATTTTTAGAGGTCTTCTTCAGAAATCGACTCCCGCCACCTATAACGAAACTCTTCGCAAGATCCTGGTTTTCCCTCGGTGATGGTGGGATGTCACTGAGGTCATGGGTCTGTCTGGTCAGTGACATCAATTTTGCAGAGTTTTCCTGAATAAACAAGAACATTTCATGCTGAGACGTATTGTAACATTAACGCAATGCCAAAAATGTAGTCAAAAACAGGCAATTTATGCTGAGGTTCAATTCCACCCTTCAGAGGATCTTCACTTATCCCAATGATATGATAGTGTTTGTTTCTTTCTCAAATCTATCATTATTATGCACCATTATTGCCCTAACCTGTATTACGACAATATTAAACATCAATATATCACTGCATTATAAGCAAAACTTAAGAACAACATCATTACCTACAACATTTATGGTAAAACAATGACTAATCGCATATTGGTTAACGTTAGGCTAATACTGCTGAAAAGGAAAGAAAGTAACGTTGTTTCAGAGGGGTAACTTGGTAAGTTATTATTCTTTGAGAAAGTTTACCAATATTTTTTTTCCAACAACACAAAACGAAGTAAAATAAAGTTTCATTTCTCTAGAGCAGCTGTGTGTATAATAATGAACACTAACCACATCTCGTTTGTCCGCTGATATCGCGGTGTTTGAGATTCTCTGCCCAGAGAGATGAGCTTTAGCCCGATCCAGAGCTGAACTCCTCAGTCCTCCACGACTCCCCATCTCGACTAGTTAGTAGGTTCACCTAAAATGCAACCAGAACGCCTCGTCTGCCTCAAAACCAAGCAAACAGTGCTCTCGTGAAGGCATTATAAATCGCTCTAAAGTGTGCAGTACGCGGAAAGGTAGTGTACTAACATGTTTACAACGGAATCTTTCCTCGATGAGAACGCGACGCTCGAGCTTGTTCACATGACAACGTCGCGAGCGTTCTGACGTCACCGGAAACGACTGAGAATCTTTTGGTTCCATTTCCTCGACTCGATTATTATTATTATTATTATTATTTAAATAAACATTAGAAAATTATTTTACCTCGATGTAAATGCGTTTTATAACGAACCATCTGCTAATGCCAGTTTAGGTATGAGGAAAATCATCCTTACTCCTTTTGTTAGACAAGGAAAATAGATCGTTCTGGTATTTTGTTTTATTTATTTTTGTATTCAATATTTTATTCGGTCTCACTTTATTTTAGGCGTCTTTACTGTACTTACATTAAAAATTTAACTGTTAGGTAAAATGCACAACGAGTGCATTGTAATGTAAAGTTAGTTGGCTACAGGTGCTGATCATAAAATTAGAATATCATCAAAAAGTTTATTTATTTCAAGAATTCAACTTAACAGCTGAAACTAATATATTATATAGACTCATTAAATGCAAAGTGAGATATTTCCAGCCTTTAATTGTTATAATTTTGATGATTATGGCTTACAGCTTGTGAAAACCACAAAATCAAAATCCCAGAAAATTTGAATATTACATGAAATCACACAGTAATTACACAGTGATACCATGGTCATTGAACCAGGTTTTGGTTATTTTGGCAGTGTGGGCAGGTGCAAATCCTGCTGGAAAATGAAGGAAGCATGAAGTGCTCTGGAAATGTCCTGGTAGACGGCTGCGTTGAGTGGACAGCACAGTGGACCAACACCAGCCGATGACATGGCTCCCCAAACCAACACAGACTGTGGAAACTTCACACTGGACTTCAAGCATCTTGGATTGTGTGCCTCTCCATTCTTCCTCCAGACTCTGGGACCTTGGTTTCCAAATGAGATGCAAAATTTGCTCTCATCAGAATAGAGGACTTTGGTCCACTGTGCTTTATTAAATCCAGAGTCAACGCAGCATCTACCAGGACATTTCCAGAGCACTTCATGCTGACTTCATTTTCCAGCAGGATTTGCACCTGCCCACACTGCCAGAATAACCAAAACCTGGTTCAGTGACCATGGTATCACTGTGTAATTACTGTGTGATTTAATGTAATATTCTAATTTTCTAGGATTTTGATTTCGTGGGTTTCATAAGCTGTAAGCCATAATCATCAAAATTATAACAAATAAAGGCTGGAAATATCTCACTTTGCATGTAATGAGTCTATATAATATATTAGTTTCAGCTGTTAAGTTGAATTCTTGAAATAAATCAACTTTTTGATGATGTTCTAATTTTATGACCAGCACCTGTAGGTAAAGAAGTTCTTTTTTTTCTGCCTTTTTCTACAAGATCAAACTGTTGCTTTAAGATGTTTTTAACTTCTCTAGTCCGTGAGAACTTTATGAGGCACTTGTGTAAATAACACTATCTATCAGATCTAGTGGACGTTGTGGCCGTCTGGAGCTCAAAGTGGTGAAGCTCAGATGACGTGAAATAATCAGTAAAACACATCAAAACTGTTAAAGATATTTTAACTGATTGTAGAGTTTCCCATCACTTTACTACAGAGCAGCTTCACATCAGCACATCTGCCATTTTATTACCGAACCAGTTTTGAAGAGTTTGTCTTTTCATATTTGTGGACTGAAACCGATGAAGATGTTTCTCCCTGTTTTGCTCTGTTTGTGTTTCTGCCGTCTGGATGGTGAGTTTTAAATGTGTTTTTATGGCTTCAGTTGTTTCTGTTCTGATGTGATAAATTACTGGTTAAATTAGCTCGAGAGGATCAACATTCACTGTTATTCTCATAGGCCTATAGAAATAATTAAACTGTGATTTTACTGTCAGATCAAGCTTGAATTCAGCTCTAAACTCAGTTATTATGGATTGATTAAATAAAATAATATAAATATGAAGGTCATACTCAACAGCATTAGTTTTAGTGTGACATTAAAGATTACAGTAAAAGTGTATTTTTTAGTTGTTCCATATATAAATCTATTTCTCTTTTCATTCTTCATCTTTTGTCTTTGTACTGCTGCAGAATATTATTAATTTCACATTTAAATGAAAAAGTATTTCAGTGAAGCTTCATCGTACTACGGAGCCCCTAAAGGGATGTGGTGGTGGAAATTTTTTTAGGTTGGGAGACATTTTTTTTTTTTTTCAAATCTTTTGCGTTCCCTCTCAAAACTTTTGCGTTCCCCCGAGATACTTTGCGTTTCCTCGCAAAACTTTTGCGTTCCCACGCAAAGATATTTGCGTTACGCAAAACCTGTTTTGAGCTCGGACAGACACTTCCTGTTTAATGTCCCGCTGGCAGTGTTTCAGAGCTCCGTACGTTAATGGAGCGTTTCATAGTGTTTGAACTTGGACTCAGATATAAAGATGCGGTCAGTGCTTAACTAAAGGAGTTCAGTGAAGCTGGCAATATTCACATAGGCTATTCGAACGTCCCTATTCTTGAGCTAAACGTTGTTAAAGCACAAACGACACCTATTTACAATCACAGTAACCTAGACAACGAGCTACAACCCAATTCTCATCAAAACGAGCTTTATAATATTAATTTGTCTCTAACCAGACGAATGAGAGACAAGTCCAAATAAGGGGCCGTCTGTAAAGTGCAAATCCCCAAACCGTCTGCACATAAATATTATTGAACATATTCAATAGCTTGATCACACTGTACTGTCACCAAATTCAGTTCACATCACTGCTCTCCTGCTGGTTAAACTACATAGTTTGATTTAAAAAAAACTGCATAATTTTTTATAATTATTTATTATGAAATAAAATCAATAACTTCACCCTTTTTAGAAAATATATTATAAATAACTTCACACTGTTATACAGTGATGCCATCAGATTCAGTAAGCAAATATAATGCAAAAGCTGCGTACAGTATAGCTACCAATATAATTTGTGTAAAGAAAAGGCCTACTTATTTTTTATGTGCAATTACTTCCCAAACTAAGTGTTGTAGGCCTATAACCAACATTAGAGCGGTGATGTGTGAACTAAATTTGGTGTGTGACAGTGAAGTTATTGAATATGTTTCATAATATAAAATGTGCAAAAGCAGTGTAGTATGACCAGTGGGTCACCATTGATATGTAAACTGAATTGGGTGGCACTACAGTTTGTAACATTGAAGTCAATGAAACGCTCCATTAACGTACGGAGCTCTGAAACACTGCCAGCGGGACATTAAACAGGAAGTGTCTGTCCGAGCTCAAAACAGGTTTTGCGTAACGCAAATATCTTTGCGAGGGAACGCAAAAGTTTTGCGTGGGAACGCAAACTTTCTCGGGGGAACGCAAAAGTTTTGCGAGGGAACGCAAAAGATTTGAAAAATAATTTTTTCTCCCATCCTAAAAATTTTTCCACCACCACGTCCCTTTAGGGGCTCCGTAAACCAACATCAAGTGATTTTAAAGCTTTAATCTGTGAAAAACTCTGTTCTTCAGGAGTGATTGGTCAGTCAGCATATGAACATGTACGTCATAAAGAGAAGTCAGTGTCAGTGATGAAGGGAGATTCAGTCACTCTAAACTCTGGTCTTACTGAAATAATGGATCTTAAGTGGAAGATTAGAAACACTGTAATCGCTGAAATCAATAAACGGCCCGACAGAATCACTGTATATGATGATGTTCTTGATGGGAGATTCAGAGACAGACTGAAGCTGGACAATCAAACTGGATCTCTGACCATCACAGACACCAGACCTGAACATGAAGGAGTTTATGAACTAGAGCAAACCTGGGAGACCAAGGTTTTCATTCTCTTTGTCATTGGTGAGTTAAATTTCAGTTTCACTTGTTTTAATCAACACAAAGATGCAATTAATAATTCAAACTCCATTTTGCTTTTGGTGTTTAATGATGATATTCATTTCAGTTTTAAATTTCGAACTATTTAGCCTACTTTTTTTTAATCCATCAAGTGACCGTCTTAATCGTAACGAACCCTCTCTCTCTCTCTCTCTCTCTCGCTCTCTCTCTCTCTCTCTCTCTCTCTCTCTCTCTCTCTCTGTGTGTGTGTGTGTGTGTGTGTGTGTGTGTGTGTGTGTGTGTGTGTGTGTGTGTGTTTGATGATTCAGTCCTGGAATCAGTGAAGGAGGGAGATTCAGTCACTATAAACTCTGGTCTTACTAAAATGAAGGAGGATGATGTGATTCAGTGGAGGTTTTGGATTAAAAACACTTTAATAGCTGAAATCTATAACCAGGCTGTCAGCATCACTGTATATGATGATGTTCTTGATGGGAGATTCAGAGACAGACTGAAGCTGGACAATCAAACTATATCTCTGACCATCACAAACACCACAACTGAACATGCTGGAGATTATAGACTAATGATGTATTCAGAAGGAAGATTTTTCTCATCAAAAGTATTCAGAGTTTCTGTCTATGGTGAGTAGATCTCTATTTGTCCTGTCTACCAAATATTCTTATTTTATTTACTATTTACATGTTGAATTGTTGAATCATTTTATAGTTTGAGATGACAGACCGTTAAAAAAACTCACTTACACAGAACCAAATAAAAGATTGTTGATCATATTTCTGTGTATTCAGAAATATTAGTTGATGTCAGCACTGATATTAGTGTTTATTGACTGATCTGATCTCAGTTTGATGTGTTTATTCCTCAGACTCTGTCCACTGTTGTGGTCCTACTGAAGCTGTGATCCGATTGGTCCTCTCTGCTCTGGTGGGCGTGGCTACTGTCATCATTGTGGTTTATGAGATCAGATCCAGAAGAGCTGAACGAGATCAAGCACATATTCACACATCAGGTACATGATTGATGATGGCATTTCTCACAAACTGATACTGCATGTATAATTATCTGTGAGATTTATTAATTTATGGCTTTTTATATTCATCTTTTTCAGGAAGTATCGAAATCTAAAGCAAACGCTGAACTTTAAAGGTTCTTCAAGTGTGTTTTTGTTCTTTAGTGTTTTTTTCATAATAAATACTGATGATTATTTGAGTTTGTGCTCTCTTTCAGTGTCAGATTTTAACAGTGTCACTTTATTGTTTATATTTTATTTTATTGTTTATATTTCTCTCAGATACAAAAAAAAATGAATAGAGAGACACACAGATCTCACTTTACTGCTGTATATTTGCTGTATGTATTTTCTTGCCTTTATCAATAAAGTTTCTCACTCTGAGGTTCAAGAGTCTCTCCATGTTTTATTACAATTATTATGGTGATACAGACTTTATATATAGTTTAAATATTTCAGAAGTGTGGAACATATAAAGCTTTACATTATTAAAATATTATTTAACTATACTGATATTGATACTGTTCTTCTATCCACAATAATAAAAAAACATCTCCCCCAGCTTTTCCTTTAACCCGAGAAAATAGTGATTTTGGACTCATAATAATATACTTTGAGATCACAGTGAAATACATAAACACAACATATCGATGCTCCATTTCCTCCAACGATAAAGTCTTTAAATCTCTAGTGTGATTTGTCTCTGTGGTCTCTTCTGAGGAGCAACACCTCCATCTAGTGGCTCACCCTGAACTCACATGTTATAAGGAGTTATACTCAGAATCTGTAATGAGATCCAGTGATTGTGTCTGTTACTCAAGAAAGCCTTCAATGTCAAGCCTACTTCAATGTGTTTTTTAAAATTGTTCAAAGTGGATTATTGATAAATGACTTACAGTTTTTCTCGATTGTTTACACACATTTTCTGGTACTTGAGACACAATGACCACAACATGTAACTCATTCACCAACCACCTGAACCAATCCTACTAAACTACAAGCACAATTCCTGCTTTACACTCAAATTGCAGTTCTAAAACACACTTTTTTCAAAACACTACACACAATTCTCTGCTTTTGGCACAGTTTTCATGCAGAAAATCTCTTGTTTTCTTGAAGAAGAATGGCAGACAAAAAGCACCTTGGAGAAACTCAACAGCAGTGCAAATTATGAAAAGACAATGCAGAAAAGCAGAGCGCATGTGGCGGAAGACTAAACTTGTAGTCCATTATAACATCTACAAAGACAGCCTTCATGCTTTCAATATGGAACTAGGCAAAGCTAGACAGACTTTCTTCTCAAATATTATAAACAGTAATTTAAACAACACACGCACTCTTTTTGCTACTGTAGAGAGACTGACAAACCAACTTAAGCAACTATAGGCCGATCTCAAATCTTCCTTTCATAGGCAAGATCATTGAAAAAGTTGTCTTCAATCAGCTGAACAAATTCTTATGCTCGAATGGATACTTTGACAATTTTCAATCTGGTTTCCGACCACACCACAGCACAGAGACAGCGCTCATAAAGATAATAAACGATATTCGCTTAAATACTGATTCAGGCAAATTATCAGTGCTGGTACTACTCGACCTCAGTGCTGCATTTGACACTGTCGATCATAACATACTTCTGGACAGGCTGGAAAACTGGGTGGGGATTTCTGGGATAGTCCTAAAATGGTTCAGGTCATACTTAGATGGGAGAGGTTATTATGTGAGTATAGGAGACCATAAGTCTGAGTGGACATCCATGACATGCGGAGTCCCTCAAGGCTCAATTCTTGCGCCACTCATGTTCAACCTGTATATGCTCCCAATGAGCCAAATAATGAGAAAGAACCAAATCTCTTACCACAGCTATGCAGATGACACACAGCTCTACTTAGCCCTATCGCCTAACGATTACAGCCCCATTGACTCCCTGTTCCAATGCATTGATGAAGTCAACAGTTGGATGTGTCAAAACTTTCTTCAGTTTAACAAAGACAAAACTGAAGTCATTGCGTTTGGAAACAAAGATGAAGTTCTCAAGGTGAACGCATACCTTCACTCTAGGGGTCAAACAACTAAACATCAAGTCAGGAATCTTGGTGTGACACTAGAGTCAGACCTTAGTTTCAGTAGTCATGTCAAAGCAATAACTAAATCAGCATACTATCATCTGAAAAATATTGCAAGAATTAGATTCTTTGTTTCCAGACAAGACTTAGAGAAACTTGTTCATGCTTTCATCACCAGCAGGGTGGATTATTGTAATGGACTCCTCACTGGCCTTCCCAAAAAGACCATAAGACAGTGGCAGCTCATACAGAACGCTGCTGCCAGGATTATGAGCAGAACCAGAACATATGAACATATCACACCAGTCCTCAGGTCTTTACACTGGCTCCCAGTTAAATTTAGGATTGATTTTAAAATAATATTACTGGTATATAAATCGTTCAATGGCCTAGGACCTCAATACATTGCAGATATGCTCACTGAATATAAACCCAACAGATCACTCAGATCACTAGGATCATATCAGCTAGAAATACCAAGGGTTCACTCTAAGCATGGCGAGTCCGCTTTTAGCTATTATGCTGGAACCAGCTTCCAGAGGAGATCAGATGTGCTCCTACTGTAGTCACTTTCAAATCCAGACTCAAAACACTTTTGTTTAGCTATGCATTTAATGAATGAGCACTGTGCCACTGTTCGTCCGACTGTACTGTATTTTTTTTTTCTAAACTGTTTTAATTATTCTTATTTCTTTTTATTATTTTAACTTCTTCTAAGCACTTTGAATTGCCATTGTGTATGAAATGTGCTATATAAATAAACTTGCCTTGCCTTGCCTTGCCTTATTTCAGCATAATATCTTGTTATTTCGACATAATAAGGGGACATTCTAATCTGCATTAAGCCACATTAAGCGTTCTTATAATGGTTTTCTATGGGAGGAAAATGCTTAATGTTATCATATTCTGGGCTCATCTGATTTTTTGTACATAGCATAGCCTACTTTGTTATGATTTTGGTATCATAATGATTATTAAATGCACGCACAATTATCCGTGAACTTGATTTGAACAAATGCCTTTCAATTTGTGTGTGCAAAATTCAGAATTAAATGAATGTGCAGCAATTTGTACAAATAGAGAGTCTGTAGGCCTTCTATACTGTTGTAGCCATTAAATAAGCGCATTTAGTTTCATATTTGTTAAAATATTATAAAGTTATTTTTTTCCATCTATGTTGATTATGAAAAGTGAACAGCATGAGTAAGACAGGGTGCGCAATATATCGAGAGACATGACCTGGGTCAGACCACTTTTGACCACTTCATTAATTTTTGTTTTGTAGAAAGCCTTTCTTTAATAATAATCCTGGAAAATTTACCTCAGAAGTTCTGGAAGTTTCATTTCGAGGAGCAACAGATCCAGCTGAGGAAGGTCAGTTATATATTTGTCTGTAAACGCAAAAAGACTGTTTAAATATGAATGGCGTTTCTGAGTGTGAATGATTGAACTGCTTTTACCAAACTCTATTGCTATACTGAGATGAGTAAAAATCGACTACAAAAATCTGATAGATTATAAAGTTTTTACTGTAAAATACTGCCACATCAAATAAGCTTATAATGTTGCCAATTTCTGCTCATATGTTATATATATATATATGTTTTGTCAAAAATAAAGTCATCAACTAAGATGTTATATTGTTTCTTCCAGTGTAGGCTATATTCAAACTAATTAATCTTTTACTTTGAAATACGTATGATAAAATGTATACTTTAGTTTTTACAAAGAAAGATTACACTGGAAATATTGTTAATTTTAATTGTTGTAATTGTAGAACCTTTTCAATAAAACAGCAAAAATATATACAAGGATAGATGTAAACAAAATCTTAAAAGATCAATTAAAACCTTCTCTTTAAATAATTTTTATTGTGTTTTAATAGTGACACATTTGGGTAGAGAATATTTTCCAAAACTTTCTGAAAATACAGTATGAGAATTAACTGTACTATTACTAGAAATGTTTACCTTGGATATAATATACAATTGGCAAGCACAATTTGTGAAAAAAAAACAACAACTGTGTTTCCAACTGTGAACCAATTTTATATATATATATAGTCCTTGCATTCTGTCCTGTGGCTCAGTGACACACCTGAATGAATAGCTCATTAAGTATGCGGGCCCCATTGTCTCCTCAGGTGTGAACCACTCTATATTCATTATGGTGTCATTGGATCGTTCACGCCCACTTGCATATTGCCTTTCCAAACAAAAAGTGTTTTACAAGATTTAAATCAATGTATTGTTTTATGTGAATGATTAGGCAGGATGATTTTCACATCATTTTGAAGAAAAAACCCTAGGCGATGACATTCATTAGTCAAAAGCCTTATTGACATATTTAGAATGTGTTTTGTGGACTTATTTCAGAAACTTTCATTTTTAGTTTTTTCAATAACCATGCATAAACATTATTCTCTCAAAAATACAAACACATACATACATGTTGCTCACATATTATGGTAGCCCTGTTTGTGCTAAATAGAGTGTAATTACACCTTTGCCATTAATATGTTTATAAGCAACTGAAAAAAGCACAAATGTCAGAACATCTCAAGGACCCCAAAAACACCTTAGACCCCAGAGGGGTAAAGTGAATTTCGTTTGGTATAAATTGTATCTTAATATGAATAATTTTATATTCAATAAATTTTTATATATCGCCTATAATTGCGCACGTCCCCCTTAAACATTCTCTGCATGTGTTGCGTGATATCTCTGCGCCCAAGTAGCAGTGATCGCCTGTGCTTCCCCCTAATATAGTCCCAAGTCAATATCTGCCTAGGAAATCGCCTAGTGTTAATCTGCATCACTATTTGTACTCGTTGTGAATACGCAGGCCACAAGAAGTAATTAGGTGTTTTTTTTTTTTTTATCACTTTTACTCAGGACATGCTTGCTGGCAACAAAGGATTCCATTCATTGTGCTAAGCTAAGCTAGCGCCGACCCTGTCAAACTAAAACAATGCATGCACTGAGACAAAAATGCATTTGCCCATCTATGTAGGAAAGAAGGTGAATTAGCCCCATTTCAAAAAACGGTGGAGTGTTCCTTTAAGGAAAAGAGAAAAGACATTTTTAAAAAGAAACATCCAAAGAAATATTAATGTACTGCCTGATTTTGCTTAATGCTATCATAAAATTACATTTTATATTAAATCTTTAATTTAAAAAAAGACATATAATGCATATTAAATAAATTATTTAATTTTTGAAATTTTGATTCTAAAATAAAAAGTGTTATCAGTTCAGTTTGTGAGTGAAATTGAAACCAGACATGGTTTTCCACTGGTTTAACTGTGCAGAAATCTGTCTAGTGTGATCTGTGAATAAACAGCTTCATCTGGACGTTTTTGAGTACTGTGTGTATCAGTTTGTGTGTGAAGCGGGGTGTTTTCTATGGAGAACCTTAATCTTCCTGTCATGATTCTGCCATCTAGTCCTTGTCATTTAATTCTTGAGGCAGGATCATGACAGACCCATGTTTTTTGTACAAGCACATGGCCATTTGTTTGGGTCATGTGCTTGTGTTGTCTCGTTACCTTACCCCGCCCCCTTGTTCTCCTCGTCAGTCATTATTGCTTTACCTGTTTCACCTGTTGTCTTCATTAGTTTCTCCCTATTTAAGCCCCTTGTGTTTGCTGTCCTGTGCTGGTTCGTTTTGTATTATCATGTGAGTAGTCTTGTCGTGTGATCTTTCTGTGAAGATTCATCTAGTGATTGCTGTCTGTTAATTGTCTAAGTCTAGTTTTGTGATTAGTATTTTTCCCCAGTCTATGTTATTTGCCCCCTTGTGGGTTTTGTTTTCCCTGTTTTTCTGTCTATAATAAACTGTGTGTTTTGAGGACTGTCTGCGCTTGGGTTCGTTCCTGAAAGTCATAACAGAACGAACCAGCCAGCAAAGAACCCAGCAGACATTATGTCCTTTCCTGCCAAGAGACAATCAGATGACCGAGAACAATGGTGGCTGTCAACTGCTGCCGACTGTAAGAGGGGAAAGCTTCCTTTTCCTCCCCAGGGAGAGATGTCCCTGAGGAAATATGCCCAGGTCCTGGAGAAGAGGTGTTTCTTGCCAGAGGTCCTCCTCAATTCCTACTTCATCGCGGGTCTCAATGTTCCCCCTCTTCTAACTGAACGGGAGGGGCTGATCCGTCACCCCTTCCGTGAAGTGGTGGACCGTTTGTGTCGGGAGGAGCTGAAGGGTCCCATCATGACATCACCACCTGCCTCACTGCCAGTGATCCCGGAAGGTCGTGTGTTAGCCGTTGCTACGCTTGGGGACCAAGCCCTCTCTACCTCGACTCCCGAGACACCTACCATATCCATCAGTCTCCGCGGAAAACGAGGTAGACGGTTGTCGTGGGAGTCAGCTTCGGAGTCCTCCACAGAATCTACCTTGCCTGCAGTGGTATCCCCTGTTCCAGCAACGGTCCTCGCTGCTCCTTTACCGGTCACAAGTCCTGCTACGGCCTGTGCCCCGCGACCCAGGAAAAAGAAGAGGAAGAAGGGAGCCCCCTGTCCTCTGTCTCAGTCTTCCTCTGGGTCTGTGTTGACTCCCCAACCCGTCGCTACAACTGAGAGCGCTGCTCCTGAGTCTGCTGCTGAGAGCGCTGTTACAGAGTCTGTTGCAGAAAGCGCTGTTCCTGAGCCAGCTGCCGAGGGCGCTGTGCCCGAGTCCGTTCCTGAGAATGCCGTTACCAAATCAGATATGAAGAGCGCTGGTTCCGAGTCTGCTTTGGAGAGCGCTGTTCCTGTCCCAGCTCCTCAGTCAGCCGCAACATTGTCTCTGTCTGCTCCTTTGTCGTCTGCCTCACCCCCTGTCACTGTTCCCTTACCGGCTTCAGCGGTTTCCACCTCTGCTAAGCCTCTGTGTGTTTTCCCGGCCACCTCTGACACCGCTCAACCCCGGTCTGTTTCTCCTAAGACTTCTCCTCATGTGTCTCCATCCAGACCTGCCCGGATTCCTCGCCCTCAGCCCGCTCCTCGTAAACCCAAGGCATCCATCCCACCTATCCACCCTGGACCACCCCCTATGAACTCTGTTGTTCCTCAGCCTCCCCTTCCCTGTTTGTTATTTTTATTATGTCATCCTAACCCAGCTGTTGTGTATTCTTGTTTACCTTTATTGTTATTTGTCATGTTTTGTTGGTTTGTGTCTGTATCACAGTCTGCCATGTCCCGTGTTTGATGTTCCCTTGAGGAGCGTCTGGAAGCCGCTCCTTAAGGGAGGGGTTCTGTCATGATTCTGCCATCTAGTCCTTGTCATTTAATTCTTGAGGCAGGATCATGACAGACCCATGTTTTTTGTACAAGCACATGGCCATTTGTTTGGGTCATGTGCTTGTGTTGTCTCGTTACCTTACCCCGCCCCCTTGTTCTCCTCGTCAGTCATTATTGCTTTACCTGTGTCACCTGTTGTCTTCATTAGTTTCTCCCTATTTAAGCCCCTTGTGTTTGCTGTCCTGTGCTGGTTCGTTTTGTATTATCATGTGAGTAGTCTTGTCGTGTGATCTTTCTGTGAAGATTCATCTAGTGATTGCTGTCTGTTAATTGTCTAAGTCTAGTTTTGTGATTAGTATTTTTCCCCAGTCTATGTTATTTGCCCCCTTGTGGGTTTTGTTTTCCCTGTTTTTCTGTCTATAATAAACTGTGTGTTTTGAGGACTGTCTGCGCTTGGGTTCGTTCCTGAAAGTCATAACACTTCCACTCCACACAAAACATCTTTACACTGAAATAAAGTGGATCCATCAACAGTCAAATAAGAGTCAGAGGTCAAATATGATCTTTTATCTTAGTTCAGATAAGTATCAAACAAACTTTCATCAAGTGATTTTAAAGCTTTTTAATATGTGACTGACTGTATTCAGGTGTTTCAGACATTTCATAAGAAATTAACTGTCTACGAACGACCTGAAGAGAGTTACAGGAGAGAGCTCACAGGATCTCATGACAAGATCAAACTGTTGCTTTAAGATGTTTTTAACTTCTCTAGTCCGTGAGAACTTTATGAAGTTTATGAAAATAACACTATCTATCAGATCTAGTGGACGTTGTGGCCGACTGGAGCTCAAAGTGGTGAAGCTCATGACGTGAAATAATCAGTAAAACACATCAAAACTGTTAAAGATGATTTGACTGATTGTAGAGTTTCACTTCACTTTACTACAGAGCAGCTTCACATCAGCACATCTGCCATTTTATTACTGAACCATTTTTTGAAGAGTTTGTCTTTTCATATTTGTGGACTGAAACGGATGAAGATGTTTCTCCCTGTTTTGCTCTGTTTGTGTTTGTGGAGTCTGGATGGTGAGTTTAAATGTGTTTTAATGACTTCAGTTGTTTCTGTTCTGGTACCATGTAATAAATGACTTGTTAATTTAGTCAGAGAGGATCAACATTTGCTGTTATATAGAAATTAAATTTCATTTTACTGTCAGATCAAGTTTGAATTCAGCTCTAAACTCAGTTATTATGGATGGATTAAATAAAATAATATAAATAAGACGCTCAGATAATCAACAGCATTAGTTTTAGTGTGACATTAAAGATTACAGTAAAAGTGTATTTTTTAGTTATTGTTCCATACATAAATCTATTTCTCTTTTCATTCTTCATCTTTTGTCTTTGAACTGCTGTAGAATATTATTAATTTAACATTTACATGATTTAAAGTATTTTAGTGAAGCTTCATCAAACCAACATCAAATGATTTTAAAGCTTTAATCTGTGAAAAACTCTGTTCTTCAGGAGTGTTTGGGAAGTCAGTGTCAGTGAAGGAGGGAGATTTAGTCTCTCTAAACTCTAGTCTTACTGAAATGAAGGATTATGATGTGATTCAGTGGAAGTTTAGAGATGAAAACACTGTAATAGCTGAAATCGATAAACTGGTCGACAGAATCACTGTATATGATGATGTTCTTGATGGGAGATTCAGAGACAGACTGAAGCTGGGCAAACAAACTGGATCTCTGACCATCACAAACACCAGAGCTGAACATGATGGATATTATAAACTACAGATGTTTACAAGAAGAAGATTCTCATCAAAAATATTCAGAGTTTCTGTCTATGGTGAGTTGAGATCATTTGTCCTGTCCATCAAATATACTTATTTTATTTACTATTTACATGTTGAATTGTTGAATCATTTTATAGTTTGAGATGACAGACCGTTAAAAAATCTCACTTACACAGAACCAAAATATAATATTGTTGATTTGATTTCTGTGTATTCAGAATTATTAGTTGATGTCAGCGCTGATATTAGTGTTTATTGACTGATCTGATCTCAGTTTGATGTGTTTATTCCTCAGACTCTGTCCACTGCTGTGGTCCTACTGAAGCTGTGATCCGATTGGTCCTCTCTGCTCTGGTGGGCGTGGCTACTGTCATTATTGTGGTTTATGAGATCAGATCCAGAAGAGCTGAACGAGATCAAGCACATATTCACACATCAGGTACATGATTGATGATGTAATTTCTCACAAACTGATTTTGCATATATAAATGTATGTCAGATATATTTATGCCTTGATATGTTCATCTTTTTCAGGAAGCATTGAAATCTAAAGCAGAACGCTCAACTGTGAAGATTTTTCAAGTGTGTCTTTTGTTCCTCTAGTGTTTTTGTAATAAATAATATTGATGATTATTTGAGCCTCTGCTCTCTTTCAGTGTCAGATTTAAAAAAAATCTTTTTTGTAAGGCTTTATTGTTTATATTTCTCTCTGATACAAAAAATAAATAAATAAAGAGAATAGCCTACTATATTTGTCACATGTATTTGCTTGCCTTTATCAACAAAGTGATTTATTCCAAGGAATACAAACTTTGTGTATATTTTAAATAATTCAGCAGTGTACCATACACAGCTTTATACTTTTTTTCACAGGGGCTGCTTCTTATCTGTTAAAAAACGATTTTTTAAATTAAAATATTGCCAATTAGTTTGTTTGTTTTTTGCAATATATTTTGTACAGTTAAAATATAATATTATTAGTTTTTAAATTGTGTTAACTCAAAAAACGAACGCTGTTACGTTCCCTTACGAGAACGTTCTCTCGTACTGCGTTGCAAACGCTGTGGGAAAACTCCATTTCTCGAGAATATTGAAGCCTTTATTTTAAAACGCATTGCAGCTGCACAGCGAGAGCATCATAGCCCATGAAGCGAGGTGATTGGCTGTGCTGCGGCAACTGCATAAACCTATGGCGAGTGAGCAGGAGCGTGCGATCCAATAGGAACTAGGGGTGTAACGATATTCAAACCGAACCGAAAAACCGCGATACAACAGCCACGGTTCGAACCGCGATACTCTCATGTCGAACCGAACGCGCCCCGCCCCCTGCTGCCCCGGCCCAACTCTCACATCACTTTGTCACAAAAATATTTTTTCTTCCTTGACATTTGATTAAATAGTTATTAATGAGTACACTTTTAACAACTAATAAGAGCAGTAGTTTTACTAAATATTATTATAATATTATTTACTAAATAAAGTGCATGTCAAGTGGATTTGGGTGATCGATCACGCTCTGGAGTTTACATACGCACTTCAGGATGGCAACTCCGCGGCATATTGAGATTGAAGACCCTCCGGTCTCAACCCCTGACTGATACAACAGCAACAGCAGCAGTGCTGATCACGACACTTGAGAATGATCACCGACACCTGTCATCATCCAATATGATGACATATCACAGCTTTTTTTAATCATCGTTTTGAGACAAATCATTGTTTTGCGAACATAATCCTCTGCCGTCTCGTCGCTTCCGCTTCAAGCCGGACTCGTCTCGCCGCTCTCGCGCTAACGGTAATTCCTTTTCACTGTCCACGTTTTGATTTCGGCAAATCAATTTTGGCGAATGCAAACAATGTGATTATTGTTCAACATTCCAGCCATGCAAGAAAACATGTAATCTACCTGAGGGAATAATATGCTCACAAAACATTTCTGATCATTATTAATTTTTAAAACTGTTTTGTTTTTTTGCCCCAGGATTCTTTGAAGAATGTATAAAGATCTTAAGAGATTTATTTGAAATAGAAAGCTTGTGTAACACTATAAATGTACTGTCACTTTTGATTAATGTAATGCATCCTTGCTGAATAAAAGTAGTCAATTACTTTCTTTAATTTCTTTCCCAAAAAAATAATCTTACTAACCTCAAACTTTTGAACTGTAGGCCTATGTATAATGTTAAAAAAGCTTTCTATTTCAGATAAATGCTGTTATTTTGAATGGTGGTTTGTTTGTAATGTGACATTTTGTTTGTATGACATTACAATTATTTTTAGAATTAAATTGTAGCCTACATAAATAGGTTAAGCAATACAAATGTGTTTGTCTGATAACCTTTTAAACATACTTAACTGTCTGCAGACACTGAAATGATGTACATTGTGCGATACAGTACAAATATTTTGAGTGTCCCTTGTTTTCCTATAAAGAACCACGATTGTCCTGCATTTTACTTTTCTGAAGTTGGCAACCCTACTTAGGTGTGCAATTTATTTCTGACTAGTCAGTGGAGGCATTTCTTTCATTTTAGTTAACTCAGGTGTGGTAACTGCTCTAAAGAAAACGTGAAGCCACTGTATAAAGTTAAGTTAATAAAGTTAAAGTTAATAAGTTAAATTATTTTTGTTGTTGTTTTTATTAAGTTAAAAGTTAATCTAGTGTTATTATTGCTGGTTCCCTGCCATGAACCCTGCCCCCACAGCAAACAGAACCGAACCGAACCGAACCGTGGCTCCAAAACCGTGATATGAACCGAACCGTGGCATTGGTGTATCGTTACACCCCTAATAGGAACGCTTGGCGCCCTGCCAGACTCGAGCGTGCCAATTTGGACGCGTCAGGAGAGTATAAATAGCGAAAAGACTCGCCATATGACAGATCTTTCTCCTTCAGCTCAGAGACACACTTTGCTGATTCTCTGGATAGAAAGCCGCTCGCCGCTGAAAAGCCTCTCAGCTTCGCGTCTTCAGCGATCCCGCCCTGCAAGCGTTTCCCTGTGGCATCCTGTGTGGATCCTTTTAGCAAATTCCTAAAAGAGCTAAAACGCTGTTTTAACAGCGGAGCGCGTTGTTTCAAATGCCGCTCCCCATCTGTGAATCCTGCGTGGTTCCCCAGCATGTGCCAGACCGACACACCCAGTGCGCTGTCTGCCTCGGTCCTGAGCACGCTGTGGCAGTGCTCACTAAAGGCAGCTGTCATTTATGTGACAGTATGCCTGTCTCTGTTCTCCAATCAAGACTCACCCTTGCTACGTCTGAGAGTGAACCCGCCCATCTTCCGTCTTCGGCTCCTCGTGAGAACCGTAGGAAGAAACAGCGCGATCAGAGGATCCCTGAATGCAGTGATTTAAGCGTGTGCATGCCGGGTCCTTCCCCGCGTGCCTCGCCGACACCTTCATCTCCAATTCTGTTCGCTAGAAACGACCAACGCCCCTCCCTCGAAGCGGCGGGACTCGTTTCTTTTGGCGGATCTGCTGAAGAGCTGGATGACGCAGTTTCCATGGCGGCATCTGAAGGCGAGGATTGGTCGGGCTCCGCAGACCCCGCCCCTCCCTCTCAGTTTGAACGCTCCGACCCTAGAGCTAACATCGACACCGAACTTCTCCGCGTCATGACTTGCGCTTTTGACGAGCTGGGTCTCGACTGTCTTTCTCCAGCTGAACCCACTAGAAGCCACCTCGACGAGTGGTGCCTGCCGGGGCACCAACAGGCCCCTCGCCAACGCACCGCTCCATTTCTGCCCGAGGTCCACGAAGAGCTCACTAAATGCTGGTGCGTGCCCTTTTCAGCGCGAATGCGCTCTACTTCCTCCCCCACGCTCTCCACTGTGGACGGCGCGGAGGAAAAAGGCTATGTGACGCTCCCGCCTCTTGAAGAAGCGGTCGCCACCCATCTGTGCCCTCCCACTGCAGGAAGTTGGAGGTCAAAAGCGGTTCACCCGTCTAAGCCATGCAGAAACACTTCGGCTATGGCAAGCCGCGCTTATGCCGCCGCCGGCCAAGCCGCCTCTGCACTTCACGCCATGGCAACGCTTCAAGTGTTTCAGGCGAAACTCCTCTGCGCTATGGATGAGTCAGGACCTGACCCAGACAGCTTCAAGGACCTTTGAAGGGCGACGGACTTGGCGCTACGGGCTACTAAAACCACTGCTCAGGCCATCGGACGTAACATGGCCAGTCTGATTGTGTTGGAGCACCATCTATGGCTCAATTTAACTGAGATCAGGGATGCAGACAAAACCGCCTTCCTCGACTCACCGGTCTCCACATTAGGGTGACCACCCGTCCCGGGTAGCGCGTGCGCGCACAGCGTTTGAAGCCCAATTCACGCGTCACGCAAATTGAGACCGTGTCACGCATAAGCTATGCTTGCTCAAAAAAAAAGTTGGTCGCTCTATATACTCGAGCCCCAAGCAGACAAACGAACATTACTTGACATTTCAGCACGCTATTGTTGCCACACAAACCCCTCAGTTGAACTGCTGACTAGGTTGTTGTCAACTTTTTCGTTGTTGTCATGACAGCGCACGCACACGCATACCAGACACACTTGGAAGGAAGGAACTTTTAGATGCGCGCTTTCCAATTCGAAAAATTCGAGAAAGAGACTGTCTGAGAGGCAACGCCATCATTAATTAAAAAGAGAAGGTGTGAGTACAAGAGTACAACTCCTAGCTCCCCTGAGGAACCGTGTCACAGACGCATGTCTACCGATAGACTGACCGTCAACAGGGGGGTGAAACGCAGCAGTAGCGGCCACATACACCTTCAGAGTGGATGGCAGGCTCCCTCCATCCATCCTGTACTGAAGGAAGCGCAGAATATCCTACACAGAGCAGCTCGCTGGGTCTATGTCGACATCCTGACACCATTTAGAGAAAACACCCCACTTCATAGCATACAGGCGCCCGGTGGATGCTGCTCCAACTGAGACCGGAAGGCTTTGAGAGCTAGAGAGACCGCTTTTAGTTCCAAGTGATTTATGTGCCACTCCATCTGCTTCTCAGACCACCGACCTGAGGCAGGCTTGCCCAAGCAGACCGGTCCCCATCCGGTGGACGAAGCGTCCGTTAGGACCTCCACGCACCGTGTCACTATGCCCATAGGGACACCTGAGCTGAAGAGATCCGGGTTCTTCCACGGGGCCAAGGCGCGGGCGCATCCGTGAGTGACCAAAATGCGCTTGTGGCCGGAATACCACGCACTCGGGGGGACACGCGCTTTCAGCTAGTGTTGAAGCGGTCTCATATGCAGAGACCGGTGTGAGCATACTCGGTGTGAGCACACTTTTCTGAACGTTCACCCTCAAATCGAGCATCTCCAAGTGTCGAAGGAGGGCTTCCACATGGCTGACCAGCGTCTCTCTCGACTGAGCGAGAACCAGCCAGTCGTCCAGATAGTTCAAGACTTGCATCCCGCTCGATCTGAGGGGTGAAAGTACCGCGTCTACACATTTAGAAAATGTTCGGGGAGCGAGGGCTAGTCCAAATGGAAGCACCGTGTATTGGTACACCGAATTCTAGAACGCGAACCTCAGGAATCGCCTGTGACACTTTACTATCTGGATATGAAAGTAAGCGTCCTTTAAATCCACTGAAACGAACCAATCCCCGGGGCGGATTTGCGCCAGGATTTGCTTCAGAGTAGTCATCCTGAAGGAGCGCTTGTGAAGCGCTCTGTTGACAGGTCTCAGATCCAGTATGGGGTGGAGACCCCCTCCCTTCTTCAGCACTACAAAGTAGCAGCTGTAGAACCCGCTCTCTCGTTCGCTCGGGGGAACCGGTTCTATCGCCTTTTCTCGAGCATGCTGCACACTTCCTGCCTCAGCATGTAAGCGTTTTGGGGCAAAGTTAATGACTGGATTATGCCGTGAAAGCGGGGTGGTCTGCATTTGAACTGAAGTGTATACCCGTGTCGAATTACATTTAACACCCACGGCGAAATGCTTGGGCGCTGGGCCAACATGGCGCTCTCTTCTCCTCTTGCCCGAGCGGTCAGGATGACTGCTTGGCCCTTGCCGGGTACGCAGCGGCTTTTCTGCGTGGGCTCCTCTGAGCCGTCCTCTTCTTACTCGCTCCCTGCCACTGGCCGCTTCGGCCTCTACGAGCATCTGGCTCCGGGCAGGGCGCTGACTGTCGTCTGGCCGCAGCTTGCGGTTGGCGGCCCGAGGCGGAAGACGAGCGAGAGCGAGGCTGCGGTGGGGGCGGCGGCGCCCTCCGAGGAATAACATGGCTCATAGCTTTCGCCTTCTTTTGGGTCTCGGAGTAACGCTCGGTGACCTTCTCGATGGCGTCTCTGAACAGGCCTGCTGGGGAGATCGGTGCATTTAGCAGCGTCTTCCTGTCAGCCTCTTGCACATCCGACAGGGTGAGCCACAGGTGTCTGTGGAGGACCACCAAAAAACCCATTGAATGGCCAATCGCCTAGGCCGAACGCTTCATGGCCAGGAGCGCGAGATCCGTGGCTGAACAAAGATCCCGGATGGCGTCAGTGTCGATAGAGGCGGCGCCATCCAGAGACTTTAGCTGCTTGGAGCCTGCAGCACTTGGAGAACGGCCATGGCGTGCAGCGCAGATACCGCCTCCCCCGCCGCACCGTAGGCCTTGTTAGCCTGGTGGGCCGTGAATCTGCAGGCTCTGAATGAAAGGAGCCGACGAGCAGAGATGCGCGGCGACGGTCTCCTCGACGGGGGGGGGGGAGGGGGTGCGGAGGTAGCTGTGGTCCCCCGCCTCGTCCACAGGGGCAAACATGGCCTGGGTGGAAGTGAGGGTGTGCACCGATTGCGGGGCCGCCCACGACTTCACAACGTGCTCATGCACATCAGGAAAAAACGGGGTTCCTCTTTTCGAAGCAGCCTGACGGCGGCTCGATTGGAGGACCCCGTGTCGAGTTTGCTCTTGGATGGCTCATCGGGAGCTTTGCAAGAGAGGTCCAGTTCCTCTACGGCCTTTCAGAGGATACGAAAAAGCTCGTCCTGCAGGTCCGCCAGGGGCCTCTTGCTCCACGGCCGCCAGCGGTGTGGCCTGCTCCGCACCCCAGTCGTTCTCGGAGGCAGACAGAGACATCCTCTTCACTCGCTCCAAAGGACACGAAGTCAGCGACCTCGCGAGGGGGGTGAAAGGTGGGGTCGGGGAAACTCACCGGGGGTTGAACCTCGACTCCGCGGTTGGGGGGGCCTACCAGCGGCTCGGTGGCGGCAATGAGCCCGATCCCCGCTGCTGCGCGAGCTTCGTCCCGCCTGGCCTTGAGAGCTCGTAGGGACATGTCCGCGCAGTGCTCGCAGGACCCTCCATCCTTGAGGGCTGACTCAGCATGGGCCAGCCCCATGTACGCGATACAAAACAGGTGCGTGTCAGGGGGCACGATGGGGCCCATGCACAGGTTGCAAACAGTCGCCATCGGATGCAGAAGACAGTGTGAGTATCTCCGGCGCACCTTCGACGACGGCGAATAATCCTATAGTTAGTTGTTAGTGGAGTATCAGCTTTCTAAGGGAATTGACGCTGCACTTGCATTATTACTGCAACGGGGTTTCAGTATTTGCATATTTTGCGTCAATTGGCCAGCTCTGCTGGCGTTAGCCTATAAGATTTCAGCGGAAGTGAAGGATGAGAGGAGTTCTCATATACGTTATGTTGATGGATAAACAGCTTCATCTGGATGTTTTTGAGAGCTCTGTGTGTCAGTTTGTGTGTGAAGCAGTTTTTTTTTTTTATATGAAGAAGCTCACAATCTTCCACTCCACACAAAACATCTTTACACTGAAATAAAGTGAATCCATCAACAGTCAAATAAGAGTCACAGGTCAAATATGATTGACAGCTCACAGCACTTAACAGAAATATTTTATTTGATCTGTATCTTTGTTCTGCTGAAGGATTCAGCAAATTAACATCAAATGATTTTAAAGCCTTTTAATATGTGACTGTCTTCAGGTCGTTCGTTGTTAATTTCTTATAATATGTCTGAATCACCTGCAGAATACAGTCAGCTACAGGAAAGTTTAGAGAGAAACACTCACAGTATCTCATGACAATATCAAACTGTTGCTTTAAGATGTTTTTAACTTCTCTAGTCCGTGAGAACTTTATGAGGCACTTGAGAAAATAACACTATCTATCAGATCTAGTGGCCGACTGGAGCTCAAAGTGGTGAAGCTCAGATGACGTGAAATAATCAGTAAAACACATCAAAACTGTTAAAGATGATTTGACTGATTGTAGAGTTTCTCATGAATTTACTACAGAGCAGCTTCACATCAGCACATCTGCCATTTTAAGATGTCTAGTCGACGAGGTCTTCACAGGCGGTCTGTCTCTAGGCCTCGTCTAGTTGTCATGATCTCTGCTGACATTCAGGGCTGTTGTGTTCATCTCTATGTGCAGATCCACCATCTGGCCTGGATACGGACAAGATCCGGCTTACTACAGTAACCTCGGGATAAGAATGAGACAGACAGACTAATATTAGTGTAGATGCTGTTCCTCTTAAGATGTTACAAGTACATTGGATGTTATGGAAAGTGTTCCTGTTCCGGTTGAGCTGATTTATGCAGCCTAACAATCCTTTAACGAATGTGAATTATAGGAATGTGATAATATGTTATGTGTATGCCAGGTTAAAGAGATGTGTTTTTACTCTAGTTTTAAACTGACAGAGTGTGTCTGCCTCCCAAACAAAGCTAGGAAGACTATTCCAGTGTTTGGCGCTAAAAAATTATCTACCGCCGCCAGAGTATTTTGATATTCCAGTTATTATCAACTGGCCAGAACTGTGAGACTGCAGTGGATGTGAAGGACTATAAAGTGACAAAAAAGATAAGAAATAATATTAAATAAATAAAAATAATAAGAAGCTCACAATCTTCCACTCCACACAAAACATCTTTACACTGAAATAAAGTGAATCCATCAACAGTCAAATAAGAGTCACAGGTCAGAGGTCAAATATGATTGACAGCTCACAGCACTAAATAACACACCAGTAGATACAGATATCTAATCCAATATTTCACTCTTCTGCTATTAGTTTTCATTCAGGGCCAGAATTCATTTGAAAATGTAAGATCAGCAAAAGCTTGTTGATTTTCGTGATGTTAAAGGAGACGGATGTGTGAGTGGAAACTAACTGAGGTTGGGGGAGGATTCACACACAACCAGATAAATATCACAGTTCAGTCTTTCAGATCAAGTGAGTGTGACCTTGGTACCAGATAGTGTCAGTGAGCTTGTATTATAATTTACACATGCAAAAATGATTTAAGCATTTTCAGACCTTTAGAAAACACTTGAAAACGCTGGTATGGATGGAGATACATTATTAAGCCTGTTTATTTCTGCTTGATTTACACTGGTTTGGACTTTAACTTTGTTCACTGCTTGTGTGTTTTGCCTTGATTCAGAGAAGCTGTTTGCTGATCGCCTGAACTTTGTCTTTTCCTGGTTTTGAGTTTTCATTCAGGGCCAGAATTCATTTGAAAATGTAAGATCAGCAAAAGCTTGTTGATTTTCGTGATGTAAAAGAGCGACGTGGACGTGCGAGTGTAAACTGTTTGAGAGCTTACACAACCTGATAAATATCTCAGTTCAGTCTTTCAGATCAATCTGAGTGTTTCAGACATTAAGAGTTACTATCGTGGGCTTTTCAGTGAACCGATGAAGAAAATGTTTCTCAAATTAGTTTTGCTCTGTTTGTGTTTGTGGCGTCTGGATGGTGAGTTTTAAATGTGTTTTTCTGCTTCAGTTGTTTCTGTTCTGATGTGATAAATTACTGGTTAAATTAGTCAGAAAGGATTAACATTCACTGTTATTCTCGTATAGAAACATATAATGTGTGATTTTCCTGAGAGAAAACACTCTTATTTGAGTCATTCTTTTATATAAAACTGTTCAACTATTTCTCATTTTCATTCCTCATCTTTTGTCTTTGAACTGTTGCAGAATATTAATCACTTCACATTTACATGATTAAAAGTATTTTAGTGAAGCTTCATCAAACCAACATCAAGTGATTTTAAAGCTTTAATCTGTGAAAAAGTTAGAGAAGATTAACATTCACTGTTAGTGTCAGCAACTGTGGCTAGTGAAGCTCATAATAATCTAATAATCCACACAATACACAGGAGAATCATGAGGAGAAACACAACCACGTAACGTAGACGATACCGGACGATGAACTGAACAGAACTCAGGGTTTAAATAACAGATAATCAGAAGAACAGAAACAGGTCTGGGATTAATGAACTAATGATAGAGAACACAGGCAAATGGAAACAGAGAGAAAACTAAACCTAAACAGAGCAAACATGTTACATTTTGTCTCATATAGAAATAATTGCCAAATATTTACCAGATTTGTTACAGTGGTGGAAGTCTTCTTGCCTTAGCCTGTGTATCAGGAATTGGGTGTGTTTATTGATTAATTCATTTAATTTAAATTTATATTTTCTTGATCCTGTGTTTCTTCTGTTGGGTTATTTAAGTTAATGTATTCTAGTTGTTTGCTTTTTTGTTCCAGATCTATTTCTTGTTCCTTTTCTTTCTTTCTTTCTTTTTTGTAAATGGAGAATGAAATAATTGTTCCTATTAAGACAGCTTTTCCTGCTTCCTGCAGGATCTAGATGCAGATAAAAACCATGTTTAATGGCTCAAAACAGTAATTCATGGCTTGAGCGTAGAACACATGACATAGAGCGTAGAGCTTCACCATAGCAATGAACCATGAAGGGCACGTTCACACAAACATTAGAACAAACTAATAATCCGTACATGTAAGAAAGAACACCATGGTTAAATAACAGGACTAACTAGATAACACTGGACACCTGGGTCTAATTACCAAGAACAAAACTACAAAGACCATGAACAGAACATGAACTGACAATTTTCACAATAAAAGACATGACAAAGCACAGGTTCCTTACACAAGTGATTTTAAAGCTTTAATCTGTGAAAAACTCTGTTCTTCAGGAGTGTTTGGTGAGTCAGTGTGGGAGGGAGATTCAGTCCTTCTAAACTCTGATCTTACTGAAATCAAGGATGATGATGTGATTCAGTGGAGGTTTGGAGATGAAAACACTTTAATAGCTGAAATCAATAAACGGGCCGACAGAATCACTGTATATGATGATGTTCTTGATGGGAGATTCAGAGACAGACTGAAGCTGGACAAACAAACTGGATCTCTGACCATAAACCCCACAACTGAACATGCTGGAGATTATAAACTACAGATCAACAGTGAGATCAAGAGGTTCAGTCTCTCTGTCTATGGTGAGTTAAATATTAGTTTCACTTGTTTTATATTTTATTCAGCACAAAGATACAATTAATAATGCAACATTCATTTTGCTTTTGGTTTTTAATGATGATATTAATTTAAATTTTAAATTTCAAACTATTTACTTTACTAAATCATTATTACATGGCTTGGTTGAATTCTAATGTAGAATGCGGTGTGTTATTTCTTGATAACACACCGTTGCCATGAAAAACAGAGCGTTGCTATGGACGCAGGATTCTAACCGTAGAGACGGTGGACTATTTTCTTTAGCGGAAGCAATACAATCGTTTTTAAATCAATAAACTCCTTTTTAAATCAATATTTTGTGTCAAATTATTGATTTATTTGGTGGGCAGCCGTGTAATAAGCTGGATAATGTAGAGTGAGGCGGTTGTTATAGCGAATACAAGTCCTTCAAACTGATTCAAGCTCCGCTTCGCGTCGGGGTCCTGATCAGCCTGTCGGGGTTGTATTCGCTATAACAACCGCCTCGCTCTACATTATCCCTTACTTAACTGTGTGTGTGTGTTTGATGATTCAGGACTGGAGACAGTGATTGAGGGAGATTCAGTCACTCTAAACTCTAATCTTACTGAAATGAAGGATGATGATGTGATTCAGTGGAGGTTTGAAGACACTACAATAGATGAAATCACTTTAATAGCAGAAATCAATGTAACGGCCGACAGAATCACTGTATATGATGATGTTCTTGATGGGAGATTCAGAGACAGACTTAAGCTGGACAATCAAACTGGATCTCTGACCATCACAAACACCACAACTGATCATACTGGATTTTATTATCTACAGATCAACAGTGAGAGAAAGAGTTTCAGGATCTCTGTCTTTGGTGAGTTCAAAAAAGTTTACCTGTTTTTTAATTACTTTTTTTAAATTTATTAATTCATACACAATTTTGTTTTTGTTATTTTATATTGTTTATTTTTAATGTACATTTTTAACTATTCAAATTTAGTAAACCATTATAAAGTGATTTAACAGTATTAATCTTAGCAAACCCTGTTTCTGTTTGTTCTCTGTGTGTTTGACAGATGAAGTGAAGTCAGTGTCAGTGATGGAGGGAGATTCAGTCTCTCTAAATTCTGATCTTACTGACATGAACGATTATGATGATGTGATTCTGTGGAGGTTTGGAGGTGAAAACACTGTAATAGCAGAAATCAATAAAGAGTTCAACAGAATCACTGTATATGATGATGTTCTTGATGGGAGATTCAGAGACAGACTGAAGCTGGACAAACAAACTGGATCTCTGACCATCACAAACACCACAACTGAACATGATGGAGATTATAAACTACTGATGTATTCAGCAGGATTCTCATCAAAAGCATTCAGAGTTTCTGTCTATGGTGAGTAAAGATCATTTGTCTTCTCCTCCAAATATTCTTATCTACTATTTACATATTCTATCCATCCATCTTCTACCGCTTATCCGGGGCCGGGTCTCGGGGGCAGCAGTCTAAGCAGGGATGCCCAGACTTCCCTCTTCCCAGACACTTCCTCCAGCTCTTCCGGGGGGACACCGAGGCGTTCCCAGGCCAGCCGGGAGACATAGTCTCTCCAGCGTGTCCTAGGTCTTCCCCGGGGTCTCCTCCCGGTGGGACATGCCCGGAACACCTTCCCGGGAAGGCGTCCAGGAGGCATCCGGAAAAGATGCCCGAGCCACCTCAACTGACCCCTCTCGATGTGGAGGAGCAGCGGCTCTACTCTGAGCTCCTCCCGAGTGACCCGAGCTTCTCACCCTATCTCTAAGGGATCGCCCAGCCACCCTGCAGAGAAAGCTCATTTCGGCCGCTTGTATCCGGGATCTTGTCCTTTCGGTCATGACCCACAGCTCATGACCATAGGTGAGAGTAGGAACGTAGATTGACTGGTAAATCGAGAGCTTCGCCTTGCGGCTCAGCTCCTTCTTCACCACGACAGACCGGTACATCGACCGCATTACTGCAGAAGCTGCACCGATCCGCCTGTCAATCTCCCGTTCCATCCTTCCCTCACTCGTGAACAAGACCCCAACATACTTGAACTCCTCCACTTGAGGCAGGAACTCTCCACCAACCTGAAGCGGGCAAACCACCCTTTTCCGACTGAGAACCATGGCCTCGGATTTGGAGGTGCTAATTTTCATCCCAGCTGCTTCACACTCGGCTGCAAACCGTCCCAGTGCATGCTGAAGGTCCTGGTTTGATGAGGCCAACACGACAACATCATCCGCAAAGAGCAGAGATGAAATCGTGTGGTCCCCAAACCTGACCCCCTCCGGCCCCTGGCTGCGCCTAGAAATTCTGTCCATAAAAATTATGAACAGAACCGGCGACAAAGGGCAGCCCTGCCGGAGTCCAACACGCACCGGGAACAAGTCTGACTTACTGCCGGCAATACGAACCAAGCTCCTGCTCCGGTCGTACAGGGACCGGACAGCCCTTAGCAAAGGACCCCGGACCCCATACTCCCGGAGCACCCTCCACAGGGACACAGTCGAATGCCTTCTCCAAATCCACAAAGCACATGTGGATTGGTTGGGCAAACTCCCATGAGCCCTCCAGCACCCTGTAGAGGGTATAGAGCTGGTCCAGTGTTCCACGACCGGGACGAAAACCACACTGTTCCTCCTGTATCCGAGGTTCTACTATCGGCCGGATTCTCCTCTCCAGTACCCTGGCATAGACTTTCCCAGTGAGGCTGAGAAGTGTGATCCCCCTATAGTTGGAGCACACCCTCCGATCCCCCTTCTTGAAAAGAGGGACCACCACCCCGGTCTGCCAGTCCAAAGGTACTGTCCCCGACTGCCACGCGTTGTTGCAGAGGCGTGTCAGCCAAGACAGCCCTACAACATCCAGAGACTTGAGGTACTCAGGGCGGATCTCATCCACCCCCGGTGCCTTGCCACCGAGGAGTTTCTTGACTACCTCGGTGACTTCAGCTTGGGTGACGGACGAGTCCGCCTCCGAGCCCTCAGCCTCTGCTTCCTCAATGGAAGACGTGACGGCGGGATTGAGGAGATCCTCGAAGTATTCCTTCCACCGTCCGGTGATATCCCCAGTCGAGGTCAACAGCTGCCCACCTCCACTGTAAACAGCGTTGGTAGGGCACTGCTTCCCCCTCCTGAGGCGCCGGACGGTTTGCCAGAATCTCTTCGAGGCCGACCGATAGTCCTTCTCCATGGCCTCACCGAACTCCTCCCAGGCCCGAGTTTTTGCCTCCACAACCACCCGGGCTGCAGTCCGCTTGGCCCGTCAGTACCCATCAGCTGCCTCAGGAGTCCCACAAGCCAGCCAGGCCCGATAGGACTCCTTCTTCAGCTTGACGGCATCCCTTACTTCCGGTGTCCACCACCGGGTTCGGGGATTGCCGCCTCGACAGGCACCAGAGACCTTACGGCCACAGCTCCGAGTGGCCGCGCTGACAATGGAGGTGGAGAACATGGTCCACTCGGACTCAATATCTCCAGACTCCCTCGGGATCTGGTCGAAGCTCTGCCGGAGGTGGGAGTTGAAGATCTCTCTGACAGGAGATTCGGCCAAACGTTCCCAACAGACCCTCACAGTACGTTTGGGTCTGCCGAGTCTGTCCAGCTTCCTCCCCCGCCATCGGATCCAACTCACTACCAGGTGGTGATCAGTTGACAGCTCCGCCCCTCTCTTCACCCGAGTGTCCAAGACATACGGCCAGAGGTCGGATGAAACGACCACAAAGTCGATCATCGACCTCCGGCCTAGGGTGTCCTGGTGCCATGTGCACTGATGGACACCCTTATGCTTGAACATGGTGTTCGTTATGGACAAGCTGTAACTAGCACAGAAGTCCAATAACAGAACACCACTCGGGTTCAGATCAGGGGGGCCGTTCCTCCCAATCACACCCCTCCAGGTGTCACTGTCGCTGCCCACGTGGGCGTTGAAGTCCCCCAGTAGAACGACGGAGTCCCCAGTCGGAGCACTTTCCAGCACCCCTCCCAGAGACTCCAAGAAGGCCGGGTACTCTACACTGCCGTTCGGCCCGTAAGCACAAACGACAGTGAGAGACCTATCCCCGACCCGAAGGCGTAGGGAAGCGACCCTCTCGTTCACCGGGGTGAACTCCAACACATGGCGGCTGAGCTGGGGGGCTATAAGCAAACCCACACCAGCCCGCCGCCTCTCACCATGGGCAACTCCAGAGTGGTGAAGAGTCCATCCTCTCTCGAGGAGTGTGGTTCCAGAGCCCAAGCCGTGCGTAGAGGTGATCCCAACTATCTCTAGTCGGAATCTCTGAACCTCACACACAACCTCAGGCTCCTTCGCCGCCAGAGAGGTGACATTCCATGTCCCTAGAGCTAGATTCCGCGTCCAGGGATCGGGTTGTCTAGGCGACTGCCGCCCGATCCACTTAGCACCGGCCCCTTACGGTCCCTCCTGCAGGTGGTGGGTCCACGGGAGGGTGTCCCCATGTTGCTCCTTCGGGCTGAGCCCGGCCGGACCCCATGGGGGGAGGCCCGACCACCAGGCGCTCGCATACGAGCCCCAACCCCGGGCCTGGCTCCAGGGTGGGGCCCCGGCTGCGCCATACCGGGCGACGTCACGGTCCTCGTTTTTTTTGGCATCATAAGGGTTTTTGAACCGCTCTTAGTCTGACCCGTCGCCTAGGACCTGTTTGCCTTGGGAGACACTACCAGGGGCATATAGCCCCAGACAACATAGCTCCTAGGTTCATTCGGGTACTCAAACCCCTCCACCACGGTAAGGTGGCAGTTCAAGGAGGGGCTATTTACATATTGAATTGTTTAATCACTTTATAGTTTGAGATGACAGACCGTATAAAATGTTATATTCTTATATTCGGTTCCAAGTGAGTTTTTATACGGTCTTTTTTTTTATGACAGACCGTATAAAAACTCACTTGGAACCGAATATAAGATTGTTGATTAGATTTGATATTTCTGTGTATTCAGAAATATTAGTTGATGTCAGCGCTGATATTAGTGTTTATTGACTGATCTGAGGGTTGTTCCATAAAAGACGCTTGGAAAAGCGGGGATTAAACTCCAAAACCAGACTTGAGTGAGCCTAACAAATAAATTGGGGCTAAAGTGGTTCCATAAAAGATAATTGAAGTTCACGCAATCTCACTAATTTGATCCAGGTTTATCTAGTCTAGATAATTACGTGTGCACGCGTTTCTTAAGCAGCCCTAGAGGTCGATCGTGGATCAAATCGATCCACCATCAAACAGCGTATAGTTTGTGCTGTTTTATGCGTTTGTGACATGTTTTTTTTTTCCCCCTCAGTGCAAAACTTACATTTTACAGTTATATTCTCCATCTGTAAATGTTAGAAAGTCGTGCAAATGTATCCATTTTGCTGCTAATCTTCATATTGAACGAGTGCTGCTGCGCGCATAAGCGCCAAATAGGAGCGCAATAACTGACTAAAATATACATTTTGCTTGGAAAATGAATATGCGATATTTTATAACACCAGAAATATCTTCTAATTATAATAATTGATCTTTAGGATGTTGGATAAGTTGCAGTGAACTTCTAGCTCATTACACTCATATATTTTATACTTCTAATAAAAAAAATGGAACAGAAGTAGCCTAATTCAGGGAAGGTTTTTTTTTTTAAGAAACTAAATATATAAAGATACAAAATATAGTTTTGGGTATAGGACCTATACTTCTTAATAAAGATGAAGTATACTTCTTTAGAATGCTGAGAATTACAGCTTTTAATGCAATATTTTTTTGGAGAAAGCAAGAATCCCCAGTTTTAAATGAGTGGTTAGATTTAGTTTCTAAAGTACACTAGGGAGAGGATAACATGAAATTAAGAGCAAATGTATACATTTTGAAAAGATATGTGCAACTCAAAAATCAAAGAATATTCCATAAAATAAAGGAACATATATTAGCCTACATTAACTACATTTTTATATAACCCTCCATCCCTTTTATTTCTAATTATTTGTTATTTTATTTATTTACTTTTGTTTAATATTGAATATTTGATATTTAAATAATATTACTTGAATAACTATTAGGAATTATGTGTCATTATAAGAGTTTGATATATATATATATATATATATATCAATATATATATATATATATATATATATATATATATATATATATATATATATATATATGTATATGTGTGTGTGTGTGAATGTTAAATTTTTATTAATAATGATTTATTGTTTTTTGACTTTTCCCCTTAAATCATATGTAAAAAGTGTCTAACTACTTTTTGGTCATTGTTCATGTGTTTTTTAGGCTATGTGTTGGTGGGTATTATCACAAAAGAAAAAAAGTTGAAGGAATATTTATTGGGGGAAAATATGTGTCTTTAAAGGAGTCATAACCTGCAATTTTCACTTTTCCACGAGAATCAATGTATGTTATGATTGCCTCAGGGTCGGCGCCACGAGGGGGGCCCAGGGGGCCTGGCCCGGCCACCTAGGTTACTGTGCCCCCTCACCTCTGGTCAGCACACCACAGTGCCTCGGAGCGCGATTTCATCCTTTGAGACTCAGCAACAGGCACGGTGACGGTTCCACTGTGCTCTCGTATTCCTGACATTAACTACATGTCGTTGCTGTCGCCTGTCGGGTGAAACCTCGTATGTCCAAATTTGGTCAATTTCATATTTTTTCACAAATCGATGCTACTGGTCAGTCCCCACGTGGTACTGTTATTTTTACAAATTCTTAACCAATCTAAAGTGTTGAAAATAGCTTGAGAGCAAATCTCTTAACTCCATTGGACACTTCAACTGTCTGAAATTCCTCGTAACTCCACCTCTTCTTCACTCCGCCGCGGGCGGGAGCCGAGGCTCGCGGCATTTTGTCTCCTCAGGATTGAAAGTCACAACGATTAAGAAGTCCTCCTCGTCGAGCAACACGTAAACCAAGCCTTAACTCTGATTTTATCTGTGTTAAAATATCAGTTATTGATGTATTTTAAACGTCTACTTATTACTAGGCTTATTATACGTGTGCATTGAAGTTTTAAAATGTAGGCCTATCTAACATAATACTTGAATTGAATTAAATGTTTTGGATACCAGCATTAAATTATTGTTTTTAATTATTATTTTACTGACGCGAACTTGGCACTGTCCATGTAAAATACCCCAAGTAGCAAGGTTTTTATTTATGGGAGAAAAAAGGTCTACTGGTCTAATTTCCGCCTATTAGACAGCCTAACGTTAGTCAGCTCATCGTTTTTTGTTCTGCTTCACTTATAGCTCTTAAATACGGAAGCCCTGAACCGCAAGTTGAGAAAAAAAATAAAGAAAACTTATCTCGTTATTTCGACTTAATAAGTCGTTATTTCGACATAATATCTCGTTATTTCGACATAATATCTCGTTATTTCGACTTAATATGTCGTTATTTCGACATAATAAGTCGTTATTTCGACATAATAAGTCGTTATTTCGACATAAATATCTCGTTATTACGACATAATAAGTCGTTATTTCGACATAATATCTCGTTATTTCGACATAATATCTCGTTATTTCGACATAATATCTCGTTATTTCAACATAATAAGTCGTTATTTCGACATAATATCTCGTTATTTCGACATAATAAGTCGTTATTTCGACATAATAAGTCGTTATTTCGACATAATAAGTCGTTATTTCGACATAATATCTCGTTATTTCGACATAAATATCTCGTTATTTCGACATAATAAGTCGTTATTTCGACATAAATCTCTTGTTATTTCGACATAATAAGGGGACATTCTAATATGCATTAAGCTACATTTAGCGTTCTTATAATGAGTTTCTATGGGAGGAAAATGCTTAACGTCAAATTAAACGCTTTGCGTTCATATTCTGGACTTATCTGATTTTTGTAGTAGCCTTTATTATGATTTTAGTATCATATTGATTAACAAATGCACGCACAATTATCCGTGAACTTGATAAATGTTGCAGATATGTTTTAGGCTATATCCACAAACAAATTGCTTTCAAATGTGTGTGCAAAATTCAGAATTCAACGAATGCAGTGCAACAACAACAATAATAGTTAAATTAATATTAGTATTATTAATAATAATAATAATAATAATAGTCGCAGTAGTGCTAGGCTAAGGCAGTGCAAGCCAAGTCAAGTAAAACAGAGTTTCTTTGCGTTCATAGTCTGGACTTATCTGATTTTTTTTGTAGTATACTTTATTATGATTTTAGTATCATATTGATTAAGAAATGCACGCACAATTATCCTTGAACTTGATAAATGTTGCAGATATTTTAGGCTACACAAACAAATTGCTTTCAAATGTGCGAAATTCGGAATTCAACGAATGTGCAGCAATTTGTACAAATAGAGACATTTTTGTGTATAAAATACATTTTTGTTTTATTTTGTATTAGTGATTATAATTTGCGCGTCCATTTATTGACGTCTGAGTCGATCTCATTTGAGTTTATTCGGCAATTTGCTTAACGTGGAATTAAACGCGTATATTCTGAGCTCATCAGATTTTGTTGTACATATACTTTATTAGTATGATTATTTACTGTGTTTGGTCTGTTAGTAAATGGTGCCCTAGAATGTGTTGAAATAATATTTTAATTTTGTCTCTGATATCTACATAGAGGGTATGGCTTATGTAAGGGCATTTAAAATGTCCAGATATGGTTTTACAGGTCCATTTTCAACCCTAGAAATTGGCCCTAGAATGAAATGGTCTGTTTTTACCTTATTTGGAAGGGTCATGAATAGTAATGAGGAGTTCTGCTTTGATTGGCTGTTTCACTGCGGGCTCATAACAGTAGCTCAGACTAGTGACAGCAAACAGGTCCCTGATGTCCAGCGTGACAATGGAGAGATTAGGCATTCAACCGTTCAACCGTACATCAGAGTCCTGCACGGGTCCGATTTTGTAAATCCGCACCCGCCCGTACCCGCAGTGCTTCAAACCGCATCCGACCCGTTTTCCGACAGCAGCACTAACTAAAATCCGCACCCGACCCGCTTAAAATAGAACCGACACCCGACCCGCACCCGAAATAAAATAAGTTTAGCCAATCAAATTATAGACACAATTACAAAAATGTTTATTGCCAGGTGATGCAGAAGTTATTACACGACAATTAACACAAGGACTTCAGCCGAAGCTGTAAAAAGGCCGGTACATGAAGAACTGCTTTGTTACCACAGTTATCTGCGTGCTTCCTCGGCGATGAAGTTCCACATTTGCGGCTATCCAACACGAAAATGCATGCAGCAAATAAGCCTTTCACAATATTTCCTTAAGATAACTCCTAATTTCTCCCACACACATGCATCCATCTCGACAACTGCAAGCAGATCGCGCGCGCGCGGTTATGATGAATTTTTAAAAGTGAAAGTAGCCTAGGCAGAGAATGTCTAATAAGGCAACGTTAGATCCTGGGAGGGCGCAGTTCCGCCTGGTATTGAACATGATCAGCCATTTGCCCTACGATGCTCGCTTGATTCTTCACCTGCGCAGCGCAGTTCCGTGTAGCACCGTAGCTCTGAAAGGGCTTGGCTTATGCAAATTTTGGAGGCGTACATATTAATGATCCCATCGGTTTCGTCACAGTAGGTGTTATGTGGAGATTCGCCCGTTTTTCAGGGGTGTTTTTCAAAAACGAGATTTAAACAAGAAGGAGAAAACAATGGTGTTTGAAACTCACTGTATGTCATGTCCATGTACTAAACTATTGTTATTTAACTATGGCAAGTTAAATTCAATTTCACATTCTAGGGCACCTTTAAGGTTTGTACTCATTTCGATATGCCACTAGAGGGCAGAATAAGACCGGGAATTATAGAATGCATTGTAGTTATGTTGACCTACTGTATTCATAACACTGGATATTCTACTAATTTATACTTTTCTAAAACGTTGCATATTAATGACAAATAACTTATTTGGCAATTACACATAGTGATATTGTAAGAACGGCTATTGTAAGAATGCAGTGTGTGGTCGAAATTTTAAACCGAATATTAAATTAACCATGTTTTTAACATCTAACCTTATTAAACAAAAATTCATATGCTTTTGAATTTTAAATGTATTTGTGTGTGTGTGTGTGTGTGTGTGTGTTTGTGTGTGTGTGTGTGTGTGTGTGTGTGTGTGTGTGTGTGTGTGTGTATAAATACAAAATAAAACAAAAATGTATTTAATTCACAAAAATGTCTCTATTTGTACAAAATGCTGCACATTCGTTTAATTCTGAATTTTGCACACATAATTGAAAGCAATTTGTTTGTGGATAGTAGCCTAAAACATATCTGCAACATTTATCAAGTTCACGGATAATTGTGCGTGCATTTATTAATCAATATGATACTAAAATCGTAAAATAGAATAGGCCTAGGCCTACTATAAAAATCAGATAAGTCCAGAATTCCACTGTTGATAGGAAGATTCAAGTGATCTCGCCGGCGCCTCCATGCTGGCGAGATCACTTGCATCTTCCTATCAACAGTGGAATTCTGGACTTATCATGCAGTGTGCGCTCCACAATAATGGTGGAATATGTTGGAATAGACGATTTAATATGAATGATGGGCGTCAAAATCTTGTGGTTATTTGTTATGATCTTAGGACTTTATTATTATTGTCTAACCTGTATTATGATATTTGACGAATTGCTTTGTTCCTTTTTTGTACGTTTTGGACGAAAGCGTCTTCTAAATATGTAGACTAAAATGTAATAATAATAATAATTATTATTATTCTTATTATTATTAGAGTTTATAACTATAAATGAGTTCACTTAGTAATAGAGTAATATTGTTTGTCATAATATAATTTAATAACATGATTTATCAATGCTTTATTTTTATAAACGCTTTTACAGTTTTGGATAAAATAGGCCTACATTTTTTGCATAATTTTTGCTTACAAATATAGCATTCATAAACTATTTTATGATAAACATATTACTGTCTTAAGTTAACTCATTTATAGTTATAAACTCAAATATTAATAATAAAATTTTAGGCTACATATTTAGATGACGCTTTTGTCCAAAACTTACAAAAAAAGGAACAAGGCAATTCGTCAAATATCAGTCATAATACAGGTTAGACAATAATAATAAAGTGCTAAGATTATCACAAATAAACAAAAGATTTTGAAGTGAAGAGAAGTGTCCTTGAGACACTAGCAGAGACAATATTTCGTTACACTGCGCAGTGCGTACCCAACAGGTGTCCAGATTATGAATGTAGTAGAGATGTTGATTGAAAAGTACCCATCCTGTCCGCTCAGTTTATAAACCGTAGGCCTACTCATGAATTCTCAAACTGTTTAACATTTGGCAATTACACATAGTTTTGTGCTAGTTTTGGTGTCAGTATTGCTCTTTCAGCCAGCTTTATAGTTTATCTAGATTTGGTTTATTTGTTAACTTTACACAACTCAATCGCTGAATCGCAGATAGCCTATTTTGCTTCATGGTTGGTCATTATTGGCCAATATGTTTTACTTGACTTGGCTTGCACTGCCTAATACCACTACTGCGGCTGTTATCATTTTTATTATTATTAGTGTAATTGCCAAATAAGTTATTTGCCATTAATATGCAACGTTTTAGAAAAGTATAAATTAGTAGAATATCCAGTGTTATGAAAACAGTAGGTCAACATAACTACAATGCATTCTATAATTCCCGGTCTTATTCTGCCCTCTAGTGGCATATCGAAATGAGTACAAACCTTAACATATTTACTAACAGACCAAACACAGTAAATAATCATACTAATAAAGTATATGTACAACAAAATCTGATGAGCTCAGAATATACGCGTTTAATTCCACGTTAAGCAAATTGCCGAATAAACTCAAATGAGATCGACTCAGACGTCAATAAATGGACGCGCAAATTATAATCACTAATACAAAATAAAACAAAAATGTCTTTTATACACAAAAATGTCTCTATTTGTACAAATTGCTGCACATTCGTTGAATTCCGAATTTCGCACATTTGAAAGCAATTTGTTTGTGTAGCCTAAAATATCTGCAACATTTATCAAGTTCAAGGATAATTGTGCGTGCATTTCTTAATCAATATGATACTAAAATCATAATAAAGTATACTACAAAAAAAATCAGATAAGTCCAGACTATGAACGCAAAGAAACTCTGTTTTACTTGACTTGGCTTGCACTGCCTTAGCACTACTGCGACTATTATTATTATTATTATTAATAATACTAATATTAATTTAACTATTATTGTTGTTGTTGCACTGCATTCGTTGAATTCTGAATTTTGCACACACATTTGAAAGCAATTTGTTTGTGGATATAGCCTAAAACATATCTGCAACATTTATCAAGTTCACGGATAATTGTGCGTGCATTTATTAATCAATATGATACTAAAATCATAATAAAGGCTACTACAAAAATCAGATAAGTCCAGAATATGAACGCAAAGCGTTTAATTTGACGTTAAGCATTTTCCTCCCATAGAAACTCATTATAAGAACGCTAAATGTAGCTTAATGCATATTAGAATGTCCCCTTATTATGTCGAAATAACAAGAGATTTATGTCGAAATAACGACTTATTATGTCGAAATAACGAGATATTTATGTCGAAATAACGAGATATTATGTCGAAATAACGACTTATTATGTCGAAATAACGACTTATTATGTCGAAATAACGACTTATTATGTCGAAATAACGAGATATTATGTCGAAATAACGACTTATTATGTTGAAATAACGAGATATTATGTCGAAATAACGAGATATTATGTCGAAATAACGAGATATTATGTCGAAATAACGACTTATTATGTCGTAATAACGAGATATTTATGTCGAAATAACGACTTATTAAGTCGAAATAACGAGATATTATGTCGAAATAACGAGATATTATGTCGAAATAACGACTTATTAAGTCGAAATAACGAGATAAGTTTTCTTTATTTTTTTTCTCAACTTGCGGTTCAGGGCTTCCGTACTTAAACCTTTAAAATGGAGTTAAGGAAGATGTATGTAACCACAATCGTTAGCTTTGGTTAACTACTGAAGCCTTTTCTCTTGTCAAAAGGCTCAATGCGACCGCTGACTTTGTTTGCGTGCAGATTAATTTCTGCCTATTTTAGACAGCCTAGTATTTTGGTATTGCATGCATCACTCATATCTCTTAAACATTTAAAGTGAAGTTTAGGAAGATGTATGTAACCACAATCATTAGATTTGAATGGCTCTTAAAGCCTTATCTCTTGTCAAAAGGCTCAACGCGACCGCAGACTTTGATGAACACTGCTGGCAGCAGCGACGTCTGTGACCGTACCGTTCAACAATGACAGCGTAAATTAACCTCGTATCTCCCTGCTCCCAAGTCATAAATCTCGTATCTCCGATTAAACATGATTTTGGGGAAATGTTGTGTTAATGTTGTTGGTACACAACAGTATAGGACAGCAATATAAGGTATAATACCAACTTTAACGATACAATGTTTAATAACTCAAAAAATATGCCGTTTTTTTTATTTCCTGAGAGATACGAGGATTCCGCCCGACAGCGACGATAGGCCTATTTAAAAATATATATTTGTAAATTAGTTTAGTTTTACTAGAATAAAATCAGTTTTGCAACTTTGCATTTTCACTCGCGACAGGCGATAGCAGCTTGTATGTAATTGATTGAAATATGACTGTAGGCTACGTCATGAAGTTATGTATTTTTTTTTCAGCCAACTTCTACTCTTTATTCATAATAATCTGTATTCGTCTAAAACACCTAACGTGCTTGATCATTCAAGCAATCATGGATTTATAGAGGTTGTTGTTGTTGTTTTAATTAAAAGTGGGTGTATTATTATTATTGAGGGTGGGAGAGGTATGCCCCCCCAGTGACACAAGAGGCCCCCTCGTTCCGTATGTCCTGGCGCCGACCCTGGATTGCCTAACGATTATACACTGGCCGGGAAGCCGATTTTTAAAAGTGAAGCGTTTGTTTACCTCGGGTAAATAAACCAGCGCACGCGCACTCAAATACGAGATTTTGATTTCAGCTCCGTCTTGACGTCATGGCGGGGCAGGATACCATATATGGACACCGCAAACCTATGCCGCGGGAAGCCCGCCCCTCTCCCCCTCATATTCAGTTCAGTTGAGAAAGATGGAGAAACGAGTACACACCTGAGTTGCTCTGTGGTTGACTGCCACAAACAACATGTAAATGTGTTTTCTCTACCAAAAACGGACCAAACTATCAGGGACCAGTGTAGAGCCCTGCATTTCAGCCCGAGCCCGACGGCCCCGACTTTTTTACGCCCCTAGGGCCGGGCTTCGGGACAATTTTCACGTCATAGTTCACATGCGGGCCGGGCCTCGGGCCTTTTAGGTTATCCTTCTTTTTATATTTTTAGACATTAATTAAAAAAATATGAGAGGTTGACGTAGACGATAGAAGAACAAACATAGAAAGACATTTAATAACCTCATAACTTTCATAATCTTATAATTACACTGACATATGACTGACATGACAGTCTCACGCACGCACGCACGCGCGCACACACACAGAAGGTTTCCCGTCAGCGCAACCAACGATTCACCTCATGTGCAAATAATGGAGAATATTAAGAGAAAAATCGCAGAGTGATAGAAGAGAGGACTGGGTTAAAATCTTCCACTGTGGATGCTATTCTTTTCTCCACGATGATCTGTAAGAGACTGTTCTAACTTTTCGTTTGATTGGACTTTATTTTCGTTTAACTGTTGGAAACTAGGCTACTGATGTTTTTCGTTTGATTGGACTTTATTTTCGTTTAACTGTTAGAAACTACTGGAAAAAAGAATGAACATGTTCTGTGGTGCATTTTTGAGGTAAGATAACCTGCCAGTTTGTTTTTGATTTAGCTATTTAATTTAAATTGCTCTATTGCTCATTTCGTTTGCGAGCGCTGTTGCGAGCAGCCTGAGACTGCCTCAAAAATGTAGGCTACTCACTGTGGTTTAATAAATAAATATTAAACTAACTGTCTGTGTGATATGCTTGAAGTTTTATATCTATGAATTTTATTGTAGCCAAGTAAAGTATTAGCGTTGATTTGAGAGGCTAAATTGATCAAACATGTTTTACTCGCTGTTGGCTCGGCTGCTTGGTCGTCTTTTTTTTTTTTTTTTTTTTTTTTTTTAATGCTCCAAACATTTGTCTAAATTAACTTAATAAAGAAATGAAAAGAAAAGAAACACAACTAACAAAACGGACATATTTTAATGGCTGCAAATAGGGCAGGCTGCCGCTGTGAAAAAAAAAAAAAAAAAAAACGGGCTTGGGTCGGACTCGGGCTGATAATTCTGATGAGCTGTCGGACACGGGTCGGGCTAGGGCCTGAGCGTCTCGGGCCAGGGCCGGGCTCGGGCCTAGATTTGAGGCCCGTGCAGGGCTCTAGACCAGTGGATGAAATTCATTTTTAATGACGCTGTCCCAACAACCTTTTCAACTGGCTTATCGTTAGGAGTCTGCGCTAAACATTTCACACAGGAATCATACACAAATTTGGGGCAATATCAGGCGAAGTTGGCCTCGAAGCTCTGTTTGGAAAAAGGTGCAATTCCAACCATCAGAGACTTGCCTGAAATTGAAACAGTAAGACTGAGTTTTTATTGCTCTACTGTGTGTAACGTTAACAAACAGCAGCAAACTGCTAATGCGGCTATTGTATGCTATCGGGAGTATTAGCTTCGAGGTAAACATGAGGAATGGCTGCTAACGTTACTTTGCAAACAACAAATGACTGAGATCATCATGAATTCGGCTATTGTATATTGATTGCCTAACGCTTATATGAGGCGCCGTCTAGTTTGTGTGTGTGTGTGCTTGCGTCTTAGGAGTATGTGCGCGAGTTTGTGTGTGTGTGTGCTCGCGTCTCATATGAGTATGTGCGTGGAGAGTTCATATACATGTATGTGTGACTATACTTAGTATGTATGCAAGCGTGTTTCATATATGTGTGCGTGAATGAAGTTTGATTTAAGCCCTAAACGGCGCCTCATACTTATCCACTGGCCGGGAAGCCGGTCGCGGCCAGGTCGGGTTCATTCATAACTTGGCGCCATGATGTCATTTTGGAATGATATGCTAAAGCGTTACCTGCCGTATCAACCCCCATCCTTCCTGCCACCAATCAACGCACCCCACATTTGCATTATTAAAATGACCGTCCACGACAGCCAAAATATCGCATCAGATCTCGCGAGACAATAATGCCTTCAGAAATAAGGGTCTGAGGAGCTCTGTGTTTATTTTTTTCCACTTTTCTTTTTTAGAAGGGCCTGAAAGACTATAATACAGCAGTAGGTATCCAAGGTAATACTAGGTTATGACTCCTTTAAAGGAACTGTCCATTTGTATAATTGTGTTAAATGTTTTTGAATTGAAAGACATCTGTGTAACAGCTGAGGCTTAGCCTGACAGTTAGCCTGCCCTGGACCAGGCCAGTTTCCCAGCATAAGTTGCCAGGGTAACTGAGTTTGAACTATTTTAAGTTTGCTTTATGAAACAGAATCCACCGACAATAAGTCTGACTAACCAAAATAAGCCTGGCTTGTATTCTAATCTTGTTTTATGGAACAGCCCTCTGATCTCAGTTTGATGTGTTTATTCCTCAGACTCTGTCCACTGTTGTGGTCCTACTGAAGCTGTGATCTGATTGGTCCTCTCTGCTCTGATGGGCGTGGCTACTTTCATTGTGTTTTAAGAGCTGAAAAAGATCAAGCACATATTCACACATCCAGTACATATTATAATTGATGATGTAATTTCTCACAGGCTGATTATATTAATGTATGTCAGATATATTTATGCCTTAATATGTTCATCTTTTCAGGAAGTAATCTAAAGCAAAATGCTGAAATTTAAAGGTTCTTCGAGAGTTTTCTGTTTTAGTGTTTTTTTTTTGTCATAATTAATACTGAATATTTGAGATTGATTATTTTGGAATATTTAAAAAAATAAGTCTTTATTCTCTGTCGGATGTGAATGAAAGTGAATGAAAAAAAAAGTGAATAGAGAGACACATATCTCACTTTTCTACTGCTGTGTATTTGCTGTGTGTTTTTTCTTGCCTTTATCAATATAGTTTCTCACTCTGAGGTTCAAGAGTCTCTCCATGTTTTATTACATTTATTATGTCCAGTGCGTCCTGGAGGAATACATACTTTATATAGTTTAAAGATTTCAGAAGTGTGGAACATATAAAGCTTTACATTGTTAAAATATTATTTAAAACATTATTTCTAAATGTTTACATTATTAGCTCATTAATTTCTTTTTGTCCTATCCACAACAATAAACAAACAGCTTCCCCAGCTTCTCCTTTATCCTGAGAAAATGCTGATTTTGGACACATTATAATATACTTTGAGATCACAGTGAAATACATAAACACAACATATCGATGCTCCATTTCCTCCAACAGGGAACGATAAAGTCTTTAAATCTCGAGTGTGATTTGTCTCTGTGGTCTCGTCTGAGGAGCAACTCCTCCATCTAGTGGCTCACCCTGAACTCACATGTTTTCAGGAGTTATTTACTCAGTCTCTGTAATGAGATCCTGTGATTGTGTCTGTTACTCAAGAAAGCCACTAGATGGCGCTGTGTTCAGTATTATGTGACGAACACTGTGAAACGAGTAATGAAGAATAAAACCACATGTTGAAGTGTTCAGAGAAAATAACCAGACATGTTGAAACTGCACTGAGAAATATTTTATTCAAAACACTGAACAAAACATGATACCAGGAGTGAACTCAAACTAAAAACTGCTCACTGGATATTTTCTCTTTTTCTGACCATTCTCTGTAAACCCTAGAGATGGTTGTGTATGAAAATCCCAGTAAATCAGCAGTTTCTGAAATACTCAGACCAGTCCATCTGGCACCAACAATCATGACACGTTTAAAGTCTCTTAAATCACCATTCTTCCCCGTTCTGACGCTCAGTTTGAACTTCAGCAGATCGTCTTGATCATGGCTGTGTCCGAAATCCGAAACCCTTTTCCCTTAAATATGGCACTATTTAACAGTACGATGTACATTTTAGGACAGCCTCAGATCTCAGTCATATGATTGACAAAATGGCATCGGGCGAAACGTCCTCAGATGAAAGCGTAGAAGTTTCGAAGTTAGCTAAATAACACATTGCAACTATAGATAGCTTGTATGTTGGCAAACTACACTGTAAAAATTAAAGGTGCCTGGAGGAACCTTTTGGGGTTCTTCACTTTGCCACGCCGGCGGAACCGTCTGTAGATCCTCTAGGCACCCTTTAAAAAGGGCCGGTTCTCTGAGGAACCACACAGGTTTCCTGAGGAACTCTTATATGAAGCACTGTGTGGAACCACCGTGGGTGCCTCCAGGAACCAAATTTAATTAAATTTTTTATTTTTTTTATTTGGATTAAATGAATTTCATATTGTTACTACGGTTACCATTAACTTCTATTATAATAAACAAACTGAACCAAATAAAAAATAAGAATTGTTTTTACATATTTTGATCCATTTTAATACATACACTTCAATGCACTTGGGGAAAAAAAGCTAGTAATAGATTAATATCAATGAATACACACAAAAAATTTGTATAATACATAAGTAGCATGAATAATCAACCATGTGTGTATACAATAGGCTACACAAGAAAAGACATCTCAACAAAATGCATAGAAAACACATGTTCCATGTAATAAATCAATGTAAAAAATTTAAATCGACTAATTAAAAATGTCCATGTTCACTTAATTTTAAAACGTGTTTCAGTTCGCTTAAGTCTGACGCCACTGTTTCCAAGTCCAAAAGCTCTCTCAGATGCCAAAAACAAACAACAAACAGTGCTAATATGCACTCATTGTTCTGTAATATTCCTGAAAATTATGATCCTAACCTTTATCTCTATTCCAAAATCTCAGATGGTTTAGTTATTCAGCTATTTTGAATCATAAAATGTTGAAGTCTGGGATGCCGTTAGACTGGAGACTGTAATGTACAGCTATGGCTTTTGAAAAGCTTAAATGTGTGACTTGAATCAACAGTGTTCATAAATGGTTGTTGAGTATTCTCAATATCTAGGACCTTTTTGCCTGTTTAATTTCACGAAATTCACAAATGTGACGCACCTTTACTCACTGCAACATAAAATGCAATCAATTATAAAATCTTCACAAGGGACATGTGAGGTACTTAACGAGTTAGAAAAGTGAAAAGGTGCATCAGCTTCATTTTCCGTGTGTTTTTCCTCTTTTCTGGTGGATGGTCCAGGCTCTTCAGTGATTTTCAGGTCTACAGGAGGATTTTTATTCTTGTTCAAACTTGTATTTCAGCTTACCGAGATCCCTGCAAAGTACAAAATTTACTGTTAGTAAGGTTATTAAAGTAATAGTTGTGAAATTTAAATAATTTCCTCAGCCTTGTGATGTTCCAAACCTGTTTGACTCTCTGTCTGTGGACCCCAAAAGCAGATCTCAGGCATAATGCAACCCCAGTCACCGTTCAATTTCACTGCATGAAACGCAAGCAGAAAAAAAATGTGTAAATCATTCATGAAACCATTCTTATGTACACTTGTCTAGTTCAATTCAATGCAACAATTTATGTAAATATGGTTAAGCTCTAAAAATGTCCCAGAAAAGATCCAAAAAATAATCAATGAATTCACAACTCATGTGTTGTGGTTTGTGTTGTAAGTCTTATGAAGCCATTTAATAGCTTTTTTCTTTTTTTTTGTCAAAAAAGACCCAACTTGAAGTTATAATTCAGGGTTCAAATGTCTTATATTCAAATGCATATGATTAAGGTATAGCCTATAAAAAATGCATAGCATTATTGGCTCCAAACCTGTGATATTACATGAATGTACTGTAACATGAATGAGATTTGAGAGCATGAGGGAAGAAGATTTTCAGAAAATAACTGATTAAAAAACACAAGTACACAGTCAAACAATACAATTGCACACAGAGAAAGTTCATAGTAATAAAGTACTTGCATATGGTGCAGGTAACATACTGTAATTCAATGTTGCCACTGAAACATTGTACTGGTTGTTCTGGGGAAACAAAATAACAAAGCTGATTATTCACAACATAATATTTATTGACCACTAAATGGATTCAAAATGATATTTGAGAGAATGAGGGCCCCTGTAGTTAGTAAAGTTAGGCTAAACAAAAACAGACCAAACTATATTAACCTGCTTTTGTTATTCATAACAAACGCCAATGACGACAGCAGGAATCAGCTAAATTAGTTAGGCTGTATATCAGCAATTTGAAGACACAGTTGTACAGAATATGTTTAATTGAATGACTAACTTTAAATCAATCTAAGACAATAAGTCAATAATTTCCATTTGTTCATTAGATCAACATAGTTAGCATCGCGGCTAAAACCATACTGTACATGTCAATAAACGAGTGGTAAACACGGTAAAAACGTAGTAATGTATAATAAATTTAGTTTATATATATGTGTTTTTGAATATATAGGCCTAGTGAGTATTTATATTTCTTCGGCGAGTTTACAAACCTTGTAACGGAGAGCCGAACAAACGGCGGAAGATGCGGCAGGCTTTGATGAGGAGAGCCGTTACTTTCAAAGTCGATGACGTCGATCAGCTGAGCTTTGTTGCGCGCGAGCAGCGCGAGCATCACTGAAGCGACTACAGCAGAGGAATAGCAGCAGTTTCGTGACTGAATAAAACCTTTATCTTCCTGGTTCTTCTTCTTCAAATAATAATTTATGAAGAAGTAAAAAATATTATTTTATTACTTTTATTTATTCAATAATAATAATCAAGGTATTTTTCTTGTTTCTGGAAGCATTGGAGAGAAAGCTTGTATGTATTTTAAACTATGTATGTTGTTTTTGTCTATGGATGTTGTAAGTTATTTATATGGACCCATGGGTCTGAAATAAAGAATTAATAATAATAATGATTTTTTTTTATTAATATTATTATTATTTAGTGTTGTTGTTTAAGGTTTAAATTAATAAATAAAATAGCCCTATACTAAATAAATGTAAGCTACCCAGGTGAAAAAGACTTAGGCTACTGTTAAATGTATTAAAATGCATTAAAGTAGGTTATATTTGTATTGAAGGCCTACTAAAAACTGTCATGATACAAAACTGGAAGCAATTGCGGGTGAACAATATATTTATTGGAACTTCAACACAGAATAAGACAATTCAGGAAAGAAGGTTCCTCTCAAGGCGTGGTCGCGATCTCGCGAGTAAACAGCAGCTCCGGACGGTCCACACAGGGGAAGACGCTCAGACTCGGACACACAGGGACTTCGATGGTCAAGTGCTCGGTGCTGAGTGCAGGTGCTCGGTGGTCTGTGCTGGGGTGCGGTGAAACAACAGGGATCCACTGTAGACACGACAACCCGGAAGACGACACGAACATACAAGCAGGAACAGGCAAACAACGGATGGACACTGGAATGGAGAGGTGAGTGAGTATAAATAGGGAACGGTAATGTGAATCAGCTGAGGTGGAGAATGAGAAGATTGCGAGCAGCTGGAGCACTGAACAAACACGTGAGCGGGACAACGCCCACTCACGCAAACTCACAGACATGTAAACAACAATGACACGAGACACAGAGGAAACAATGAATTCACAACCGTGACAGTACCCCCTCTCCTAGGAATGCCTCACGGCATTCCCAGAACTCCTTACCTGTCGATTGTAATCATCGATAAGGGAGTGATCCAGGATGTCACGAGCAGGAACCCAACTTCTCTCCTCCGGACCGTAACCTTCCCAATCCACCAAGTACTGAAATCCGCGTCCCCTCCGCCTGGAATCCAGAATACGACGAACCGAATAGGATGGTTCCCCATCTACGAGACGCGGCGGGGGGGGAACCGGGGCTGGCGGATTAATGCGTGCAAAAAAGACGGGCTTAATTTTGGACACATGGAAAACGGGATGAATCCTCCTGTACACTGGAGGAAGATTGAGGCGGACTGTCACCGGACTAACGATCTTAGTGACAGAAAACGGGCCAATGAATTTGGGTGCCAACTTATTGGAAACGGAGCGGAGCGGAATGTCCTTAGTAGAAAGCCACACTTTGGAACCGACGACGTATACGGGAGGCCTTGACCGGTGGCGATCGGCCTTGGCCTTGGTGCGTTCCCGCACTTGGAGGAGAGTCTCACGGGCCCTCGTCCAAGTACGGTGACACCTCTGGATGAAGGCGTGGGCGGAGGAGACCGCGACTTCGGACTCAGCACTAGGAAAAACAGGTGGTTGGTACCCTACACTACACTTAAACGGAGATAGGCCCGTGGATGACACTGGTAACGTATTGTGGGCGTACTCCACCATGGAAAGTTGTTGACTCCAGGAGGAGGGATTCTTGGAGACCAAACATCGTAATGATCTTTCCAAATCTTGGTTGGCTCTCTCAGTTTGGCCATTGCTCTGGGGATGAAACCCAGAGGACAGACTGACCGTCGCCCCCAGTAACTTACAAAACTCTCGCCAAAATCTGGACACAAACTGGGGTCCCCTGTCAGAAACCACGTCTGTCGGGAGGCCATGTAACCGAAAGACGTGATCAACGACTGCCACCGCTGTCTCCTTGGCTGAAGGTAATTTGGGCAAGGGAATAAAGTGGGCTGCCTTCGAGAATCGGTCCACCACGGTCAAAACTACCGTGTTACCCTGGGAGGGTGGGAGGGCGGTGATAAAATCTAGAGCGATGTGGGACCAAGGTCTCGAAGGCACCGACAGCGGTTGAAGTAACCCAGCTGGGGGTCGATTGGACGACTTACCAATGGCACAACTAGAGCAAGCCAAAACAAAATTGTGAACATCACGAGCCATCAGGGGCCACCAGAATCGCTGCTTAACTAGAAATATGGTACGACTCACCCCTGGATGACAAGCTAGACTGGAACTATGACCCCACTGGACGACTTCTGATCGTAATTCCTCCGGCACAAATAAGCGGTTAGGTGGGCACCGGATCGGAGGCGTTACCCCTTCTAAGGCCCTCTTGACCTTCGATTCGACCTCCCATGTGAGCGAAGAGATAATCAGGTTCTCAGGAAAAATGCGCTCAGGAGTAGCTTCGTGTTCGGGACGATCAAAAATACGCGACAAAGAATCGGGTTTGACGTTTTTGGAACCCGGACGATAGGAAAGTGTAAAATCGAAACGACCGAAAAAAAGTGCCCACCGAGCCTGCCTGGAGTTCAATCTTTTAGCGGTTCTAATGTACTCCAAATTCTTGTGATCAGTCCAGACTGTAAAGGGTACCCCTGAACCCTCTAACCAGTGACGCCATTCCTCCAAAGCTAACTTGACTGCCAACAACTCCCGGTTACCAATGTCATAGTTTCGTTCGGCAGGAGATAATCGATGTGACAAAAACGCGCAGGGATGCATTCTGTCGTCTGAAGGTGAACGTTGTGAAAGCACTGCACCTACCCCCACCTCCGACGCATCGACCTCTACCACGAACTGACGTGAAGCATCAGGGGCTATGAGAATGGGAGCTGAAACAAAGCGGCTCTTGAGTTTGGCAAACGCAGCCTCAGCTGCGTCTGACCACCTGAACGCAGTTCTGGGAGAGGTCAAGGCGGTCAGAGGTGCGGCTAGTTGGCTGAAATTGCGAATAAAACGCCGATAGAAGTTGGCGAATCCCAGAAACCGCTGCAGGGCCTTGCGGGAATCTGGGATTGGCCACTCTACCACAGCCTTAACCTTGTCAGGGTCCATAAGCATACCTTCAGACGACACGATGTGTCCCAGGAAAGGAACTGACTGTGCATGGAAAACGCATTTCTCCGCCTTGACAAAAAGCCCATTCTCTAGCAACCTCTGAAGTACTAGTCGTACGTGTTGCACATGTTCCTGGAGAGACGAAGAAAAAATCAATATGTCATCCAGGTAAACATATATGAACTGATCGATCATGTCTCGCAACACATCATTGACTAGTGCCTGGAAGACTGCGGGACTATTGGAAAGCCCAAAAGGCATAACCAAATATTCAAAATGCCCCCTGGGGGTGTTAAAAGCAGTCTTCCATTCGTCCCCCTCCCTGATGCGGACCAAATGATAAGCATTACGCAAGTCCAATTTAGTGAAGAGAGACGCTCCCTGCAACCTCTCGAAGGCTGAAGACATCAACGGCAAAGGATAAGTATTCTTTACCGTGATGTTATTCAGCCCTCGGTAATCAATGCAAGGTCGCAGAGAACCGTCCTTCTTCCCCACAAAAAAGAACCCCGCCCCCGCTGGAGAAGAGGAAGGGCGGATGAACCCGGTTGCTAGAGAATCAGAAATATATTTCTCCATAACCTCTCTCTCAGGAACTGAAAGTGAATAAATCTTGCCCTTAGGCGGAGACTTACCTGGCAATAAATCTATAGCACAGTCATAGGGACGATGCGGAGGGAGAGAAGCAGCTCTAGACTTACTGAACACTTCACTCAGGTCACGGTACTCCTCGGGCACGTTTGAAAAATCCACCGCTTCCTCCTGTAACACAGGAACAGAAACAACAGAACAAGCAGACACAAGACACGAACTGTGACACTCAGTGCTCCAAGCTGAGATGGTACGTCTCTTCCAATCGATGCGGGGGTTGTGTAAACTGAGCCAAGGGTGTCCTAAAACTATGGGTGTGAGTTGAGAGTCAGTGATGTAAAATGATATGGTTTCAGCATGATTTCCAGAAGTGATGAGTGTAAGTTTCTCGGTGACCAAGGAGATGGGGGGTAAAGTCTGTCCGTTCAATGCGTTGACTGTGATCTTCTGGGAAAGTGTATGAAGGGGAATCTGTAATTGAAGTGCAAACTGATGATCCAAAAAGTTACCTTCTGCCCCAGAGTCAATGAGTGCAGTGCAGTGGTGATCCAGAGTTGACCATCTCAGTCTTACCGGGAGGATGGTGGAAGTGGATGAGGTCTTACCTGCGGAGATCCCACCCGATAGTAGCCTCAAACTTACTATCGGGCTGGGCCTTTTACTGGACAGCTGTAGGCATAATGTCCGTTGCCACCACAATAGAGACAAAGGCCCTGGGATCTCCGCCTTTCTTTCTCCTCCCGGGAAAGCCGAGCTCGCCCCACCTGCATGGGCTCGGGATCGTGGGAGCCGAACGTGTCCAGGCCGCTGGACCGCTGGTTCTCACTCCTACTCGGAACTGGGTTGGTGGCTGTTCTCTGCCCTATCCTGGACAGACGGGCGTCCACTCTCAGGGCCAGGTCTATGAGTCCATTGAGCGTTGAAGGAAGGTCCAGGGCGTAGATTTCTCTCTGGACACGTTCGGCCAGCCCATGCAGGAAATGGTCCCACTGCGCCTCCTCGTTCCAGCGACACCCGGCCGCCAGGGTCTTAAACTCGATGGAATAATCTGACACCGATCGGTCTCCTTGACGTAGGTCAGTCAAGACCCTGGCAGCCTCCTTCCCCTCGACGGCTCGATCGAAGACCCGTCTCATCTCCGCCGAGAGGGCTTGGAACGAGGAGCAGCACTGGTCTCGATTCTCCCACACTGCAGTTCCCCAAAGCGCCGCTCTCCCAGTCAATAGCGTCAGCACGAAGGCTACTTTCGCCTCCTCCTTTTCGAAAGTTCTGGGCTGTAATGAGAAATGCATACTGCAACGTGTCAGAAATGGACGGCAGAAATTCGGCTCACCAGAGTATAATTCAGGCGTGGGCAGTCTGGGTTCCGACTGGGAGAGAGGCACGGGTGGTGTGGGGGGAACTGCAAGTGCTGCTGGAGGTGCTGGCGCAGTGGGGGGTTGTAGCTGATGGAATCGCTGGGTGAGCTCGGACACCTGTGTGACCAGAGTCTGGATGGCGCGTCCTGTCTCCCCCTGGCTGCGCTCCTGTGCATCCATCCGGCCGATGCACACTCGAATGAAATCCTCTAAGGAAGCCGATGAATCACCCGCTGCTCCCATCGTTTGGTCCATCCGTTCTGTCATGATACAAAACTGGAAGCAATTGCGGGTGAACAATATATTTATTGGAACTTCAACACAGAATAAGACAATTCAGGAAAGAAGGTTCCTCTCAAGGCGTGGTCGCGATCTCGCGAGTAAACAGCAGCTCCGGACGGTCCACACAGGGGAAGACGCTCAGACTCGGACACACAGGGACTTCGATGGTCAAGTGCTCGGTGCTGAGTGCAGGTGCTCGGTGGTCTGTGCTGGGGTGCGGTGAAACAACAGGGATCCACTGTAGACACGACAACCCGGAAGACGACACGAACATACAAGCAGGAACAGGCAAACAACGGATGGACACTGGAATGGAGAGGTGAGTGAGTATAAATAGGGAACGGTAATGTGAATCAGCTGAGGTGGAGAATGAGAAGATTGCGAGCAGCTGGAGCACTGAACAAACACGTGAGCGGGACAACGCCCACTCACGCAAACTCACAGACATGTAAACAACAATGACACGAGACACAGAGGAAACAATGAATTCACAACCGTGACAAAAACACACTCAAGTACATTTTTAATAGTAGCCAACGTATTTTTCACCTGGGTATACTGAATCAAACTTAAGTAATAATAGGATAGTAATAATATCATTTTGGCCTCACTGAACCATTGGGTTCCTCCAGATGCTGGCTTTAACATAAGAGATCCTCCAGGAACCACTTAAATGTTAAAAGATCTTCCAATAACCCTTTTATCACATTCAAGTTCCTCTATTTTCCCCCAAAGCACTTCGAGGTCTCATAGTAATGAAAAGGTGACTCCAGAACCTCTGAACTAAATACAAAGTGCTTAAAGGATCCCATAAGTTCCAGCAAGAACCTCAAATATTGTCAATGCTCCTCCAGTAACCCTACTATAGGAGAAAGAGCTTTGGGGCACTTAAATTGCATTTTTAAGTTCCTTGAGTATCCGACAGGATATTTGAGGCTCCTTTAGTTTTTACAGTGTACAGTGAAGTTAAAGAAATCTTTTGAGCTGGACTGTTTTTATAAGCACAACGCTGCATTGTGTTCAGAGGTTACCAGTGAAACAGCTTTATTTCTGCTGATCCAGAAGCGCCATCTACTGTCAGAGAGTCCATTACATTTCCATTCGGCCCATCGCTGTTTTTCTGCAGACCAATGTGAAAAATGTCATGTTCTCTTCTATATAGAACTGAACCAGTGTAACATTTAGTTAAAACTGTACGAATAAAAATATTGTAACAACACAGTCGGCCTTTATCAGCACTAGTTCTTTGGCAAGGGTTTAGTGTGTCCCTTCCCTAAGCCGACCCTCAACTACAGACCAGTCTCTTTTCTTCCCTTTGTGTCAAAAACTCTTGGAAGAGTTGTGTTCAATCAACCCTCTGCATTTTTGTCACAGAAAAACCTATTTGATGACATCCAGTCTGGCTTCAAAAGTGGACACAACCGCCCTGCCTGGATGAAGGAGCATCATCTACAGGTCAGCCATGCAAAGGTGGAGATCCTTGTATCTCCTACAGACCCATCAGTTGGCCACAACCTCACTGTGTAACTGAGGTCCACAACACTAACACCAACCAGGACAGCAAGGATCCTGGGGCTTGTGTTTGACGACCAACTCTGTGTTTCCACTCATATATCGACAGAAGCTGGAGGTGTGCAGGTTTGCTCTCAGAAAATTGAATATCAGAAAAGTCTGAAGCAGTGTCTACTGGCAGATGATCCAGTAATTTTGGTGAAAGACATTTATAACATTTTCTTAACCCTCTTACACATGGGATGTCTCCTGCTTATGTATCTGAGCTTATTGCTCTTCATCAAGCACCTAGGTCTCAAATAATAAGTCATTTCTTTCTGTCCCTCTATCTCAAAAAGGCGATCAGGCCTTTGCTGTTGCAGAGCTAAGAGAGATCACATCTTTAAATGTTTTTAAAGTTCTTGTTAGCCTTTGAGAGGTTGGGCTAGTATCTGTATAGTAAGTTGTATTGTGTTTTATGTTTTGATGTGTTTTTTTAATGCTGCTGATTGTACAGCACTTTGGTCTGCATGTGCAGTTTTAAAGTGATTTATGAGTAAATAACATAGTTGATGACATAGACATAACAATAACATAGATAATGAGTAATACCTACATCAGTGAGGATCTCACCTGGTCTCACAACACTCAGCAGATCCTGAGGAAATCCCAACAGTGACTGAACTTCTTGAGAAGGCTGAGGACATTTGGCAGGCAACCGAAATCCTCAGTGATTTTACAGATGTTCAGTTGAAAGTGTGATTGACAGTTCGATCACAGTGTGGTTTGGAAGCTGCAGTGATCAGGATAGGAAAGCTCTCCAGCGTGTGATAAAAGCAACTAGTTAATTTCACTAGGCACAGTTCATTTGTGGAGTAGCCTTCCCATCACTTCAGGATATTTACAGCTCCAGCGTCATCAGGACGGCCCACAACATCATCAGGACAATAAACATCCACAACACAACCTCTTCATGCAGTCTGCAGTCTGGGAGACGATACAGAAGTGTGAAATCAAGGACAAAAAGACTCAGTTTTTATCCACAAGCCATTAATCTCCTGAGCAATACATGAGACACTAACCACTTCACTCCACATTACCCTCATTGACTGTAACCCTGATTGTTGCACAATGCATAGTTGCATATTTTTGTATCTATTTGCATATTTTTTGTATATTTGTATATGTATTTGCTTGTCGTTATCAATAAAGTTTTCCCACTCTGAGGTTCAAGAGTCTCTCCATGTTTTATTACATTTATTATGTCCAGCGCCCCCTGGAGGAAAATACAACTTTATGTAGCATTAAAGATTTCAGCATTGCACCACATACTGTGTACAGCTTTACATTATTAAAACATTAAAACATGGTAAATATTGACATTGAGTTAAATAGTTCATTTAAATAATATTAATTATATGAAATAATAAATAGTTTTTATTTAATAATAATAATACTTCTTCTACCACTACAAACATTATTTTTTAATTATTTTTAAATTGTTATGTTGTGCCTCTGCCAGATTTTCTGGAGTAAAACATATAGGCTACACATAAACACACCAACAATAGGCTACATTGTTTTCACGACTTTCCAAAAACAGAGACAAATATAGAGAGATTGATTAGATTGAGTCAGAAGAGAGAAAGATGTTTACTTCACCATCACTCCCTCAACATCTGTATTATAAACACTCTCACAGAAGTGTTTACTTGTGCTTTGTAATGCCAAGATAATATAATGTAGCCTATACTGTCATGTGATACACACACAAAAAATTGCTATTCACTGATTACGCTGCTTTATTTCTTTTATGCAGTGCTGATGTGTAAAATAACGAATGTGAAATACATGGACACAAGAGAGAGGCAGGCAAGGGCAGGAGAGAATACGGAATCGCGCACTGCGCAAGTGCGCATGCGTCCTCATATCAGCAGAGGAGTTGTGACAGACCAGACGCGACTCTCCTGCTCTTCTGACTTTACCCTGCTTTACAGGTAAAAACACATGTATTATTATAAAAATGTGTTATAAAAAATCTATTCTATAAAATGGAGTAGGGATTGCATTATTACAATGTCCTCCAGTGAATGTAAACTGTTATTGGTGAAGCAGTTCGTGGACGTGCTGTTTTTCTTGATTTATGATGTTCACTCTAACGTGAAGATAATTGTTTAATATGCTCCAGTGATCATTATATTTAACCATAGTCTTGTATTACTTATTTTTGGGTTACACAATGTTTATTTGTTCGTGTTAAAGAGTTAATAGATGCCGTTAAAGATCTCTTGGAAGCTCTCTGTGATCGCGTTTGGCGCGCTTACTAGTCACGTGATCAGACTCTGAGGGAAGTGAATCTGTGCATCCATTATGCGGGAAATAAGAGTGAATTAGCTTTATGAAACAAGTACAAATTGGAGAACACATAATTACATTGTGCACTATGAGTTAATACACACTCATTCTCATGGTGTTGGTCAATATTAATATATGCTGTTAAGAAGTCTGCTCAAATGTTAATAAAAAGGTCAAATGAAGAAAGGAGGCAAAAGAGTGACAAAAGATGATTTATTTTTATGTTGTTGACACTGTCATAGAATAGAGACACAGACAATAGAGACATGTGAAGTAATGCTTCAAAAGCAATTGTGTGTAACTGAATTTAACTGGTTGTAAAATTAAAAATATCAGCAGACGAGCAGTGAAAGACCAGACGAGACTCTCCTGTTCTTTATCCTGTATTACAGGCATCAGTTAATCTGTCATAGATCGACAGTTCATCCAACTCACTGGATCAGAGGATTTTTTTTTATTTTTTTGTCTTTTTGGAGACACTTGGTTCACCCAAAATTTTTGACTCAATCTTCTTAATTTTTTTTTCTCCAAGTACGATAAACATTGAAGAGTCCACACGTCCACAGCTTTATAGTCTATTATAATATAGTTAGAATGACCACTAAAGTCAAGATATGAGGATAAAATATTTTTGTAATTTTCATGTCTTTTTATACTGGTCAAAAGCCCAAATTAAGCAAGATCACATGAGCAAGAGTGTTGTTTTCCTGAACATTAGCACGATTGCAAATGTGATATTGAATTTATCAATAGTTTTGTCACTCTGAGGTTCAAGAGTCTCTCCGTGTTTTATTGCATTTATTATGTCCAGCGCTCCCTGGAGGAAAACAGATTTGATGTGTATTTGATCAGTTTCAGCAGAGCGCCACCTAGTGGCTCACCCTGAACTGACATGTTATCAGGAGTTGTTTGCTCAGTATCTTCTGTCACTGACTCGACTAGTTCTGTCTGATTGGTTTTGCTGTTCACCTGGAGGGTCGTTTGCTTTCTCACTAAATAATTTCTTCACGAACATATTACTTTTATATGGTGAACAGAATTTCTTTTTGGACACAATAGTTTACGTATCTTGGTCTTTTCTTGTCCTAGCAGATCTTGTTCCTCCACCTCAAGCTGTGAATCTCTAGCCCTGTGACGGTGAAGCCAACTTCTGTTTAAGTAGAGGTCGACCGATTTGGGTTTTTCTCTGGCCGATGCCGATATTTAGAAATTGGGGCAGCCGATGGCCGATATGTGATGCTGATTTTTTTGGGCTGATATGTTTGGACGATTTTCTTTCACCTCATAAAATCTTACCATTAATAAGAAGTAATTAAGAAAATTGCTTTAATTAAACATTTATTGAACAACACAAGCCCCTCCAATCAGTGCACTTTTATACAATAAATAAAAAAATTATGTATATGTTAAATATTAAATAAAACAGGTCATCAAAAATGTAGACTGTCAAATAAAGTTTTAGTGCACAAAAACTTGCATAAATAATATAATAAGTTATAAGTAATAAATTGTAGGTTTAAAATTCTACATATGGCATATTTATTGAGAAACAATCGAGAAATTTGATCAGAAATGAGCAACAAATGTCCTGAAGAGAGTTACAGGAGAGAGCAGAGCCAAACACTCACAGGATCTCATGACAAGATCAAACTGTTGCTTTAAGATGTTTTTAACTTCTCTAGTCCGTGAGAACTTTATGAGGCACTTGAGAAAATAACACTATCTATCAGATCTACAGGACGTTGTGGCCGACTGGAGCTCAAAGTGGTGAAGCTCAGATGACGTGAAATAATCAGTAAAACACATCAAAACTGTTAAAGATGATTTGACTGATTGTAGAGTTTCTCATGAATTTACTGATCTAGACGGCTATTTAAAACCGCAGCTCAACCCGTGACTGTGGTAACTGTCGAGGTAGTCTAGCGACGGCAACACAAGCGTGGGACTCGAGGTGATACCAGGGCCTTCCACAGAGAAAGAGTATGAAGCATCTGTGCATTCAGGGCTGTTGTGTTCATCTCTATGTGCAGATCCTCCATCTGATCTGGATACGGACCTGATCAGGCTGACTACAGTAACCTCGGGATAAGAAAGAGACAGACAGACTAATATTAGTGTAGATGCTGTTCATCTTAAGATGTTACAAGTACATTGGATGTTATGGAAAGTGTTCCTGTTCCGGTTGAGCTGATTTATGCAGCCTAACAATCCTTTAACGGATGTGAATTATAGGAATGTGATAATATGTTATGTGTATGCCAGGTTAAATAGATGTGTCTAGGAAGTCTAGGAAGACTATTCCAGTGTTTGGCGCTAAATAGGAAAAGGATCTTCTGCCTCCAGTGTATTTTGATATTCCAGTTATTATCAACTGGCCAGAACTGTGAGACTGCAGTGGATGTGAAGGACTATAAAGTGATAAAAAAGCTCAAGTACTGAGGAGCGAAACCATTCAGGGATTTATTAGTAATCATCAGGAATTTAAAATGTGTGCAATCCTGGATAGACAGCCAATGCAGTGTTGACATAACCAGGCTAATATGTAGGGCTGGGTAAAAAATATCGATTTCTCGATTTTAATCGATTCTCATTTTTACGAAACGATATCGATTCTTAAATCCCAAGAATCGATTAGTCATCCTGTTTTCAGTTGATGAATGAATGTAACATTGTTGCGTGCATCCAATCCAATAAATCGCACTAATCTTTGTGCTTTGGTATTATTGATATGAAACAAAGTCTCAGATTCAAATTACGTCCATTTTATTACGCAATTCAAAAACATAAATACCGTTTTGGCGCTGTGGCGTGAGATCGCTCTGGCGCAGCTCAGCTCAAGAGAAGCAGCGAGGAGCGCACGTGATATTCTAATAACACCAGTTACAGCGCGGAATAAACATGAATGAGCATCTGAAAGTGTGTTAAAAGATAGTGTACAACTTATCGAAGTCCGTATCATGTGACATGGAATCGCTCAAATCAGTGTTTCAACCGTGGAAAGACGTCAGTAAATCAGCTTGCAAACAATGTCATGTAACGTCACATTTACCTCAGAAAAAAACATATCCAGTGACCATAAACTCGTTAGTCAGCTAGGAAAGTTAACTCTAGAGAGGAGCATTTTGCTAAATATATGCACCATGTTACATATTCATTAGAATTTTTAATGTTCTTCTATTTTTAATGCATGTTTGAATAAATCTGGCAGGTTTTTATGACAGCCACCATTTAAATGTTTATATTTCATATAACTTTATTATTATAAAAATAAATAAAAGTGTAATTTAAGTGTTTGTATACAAATCAGTTAATTTTTACCTTATTTTTTAGCTATATAGGCTATAAGCCTACAGGCTAACTGACTCCCATAATCGATATTGAATCGAATCGTAATCGAAATCGAATCGAATTGCAAGCTTGCGAATCGAAATCGAATCGAATTGTGAAATTTGTGTCAATACCCAGCCCTACTAATATGGTCACACTTCCTGGTTCTAGTAAGAAATGTGGCTTTAAAAAGAAAGATTGACATCAAAGATCTACACTTCTCAGTTTCTCCAGATGAAAATCACATTATACGTGTGATTTACTGGCTTTTTAAAATCCTGATGATTACTATAAACTACTATTACTAAGATCAGAATTTAGAGTGACTGAAATAAACAATATCATAAAACAATGAAAAGAAAAATGGAGTTTAATTTAATTTTGTCATTAAAATCAGGTGAAACCAAGAGTCTATTTAACCCTTTCACACGTGTGATTCTGACTGGGTGAGTTTATCAAGGTGACATTTATTATTTAACGTTTCTCCATTATTGTTTATTCATAAGATTTTTTTCTGTTCAAATATCTGTGTGTCTGGTTTGATCTGTCGGTGGATAAACAGCTTCTGCTGGATGTTTGTCGTCTCTGTGTGTGTCAGTAGTTTGTGGCTGAAGCGCTTCTTCATTTTCTCTCCTGCTAATAAGAAGCTCACAATCTTCCACTCCTCACAAAACATCTTTACACTGAAATAAAGTGAATCCATCAACAGTCAAATAAGAGTCACAGGTCAGAGGTCAAATATGATTGACAGCTCACAGCACTAGATAACACACCAGTAGATACAGATATCTAATCCAATATTTCACTCTTCTGCTATTAGTTTTCATTCAGGGCCAGAATTCATTTGAAAATGTAAGATCAGCAAAAGCTTGTTGATTTCCGTGACGTTAAAGGAGACGGATGTGTGAGCGGAAACTAACTGAGGTTGGGGGAGGATTCACTCACAACCTGATAAATATCTCAGTTCAGTCTTTCAGATCAATCTGAGTGTTTCAGACATTAAGAGTTACTATCGTGGGCTTTTCAGTGAACCGATGAAGAAAATGTTCCTCAAATTAGTTTTGCCCTGTTTGTGTTTGTGGCGTCTGGATGGTGAGTTTTAAATGTGTTTTTCTGCTTTCAGTTGTTTCTGTTCTGATGTGATAAATTTCTGGTTAAATTAGTCAGAAAGGATATAACTCAGTTATTATGGATTTATTTATAAAGTAAGGAATAAGTGACGGGGGGGGGGGGGGGGTTGTGGATTGGTGTCCTCGGCTGAGGATATGGGTTGCTGCCTGCACTATTCATCCCATACGGATGGGTCTTCTTGGCCCTGAGAGAGGGAAGTGTTTTTAATCAACTCTTGCATGTATGGACTGTTTTGATTGTGTAACGGACAGCGGGTCAGGGAGGGAAGTTGTGGAACTGAGAATGGAGAAACACGCCTTACTTGTGTCCACTGTGTGCTGTGGGTGCTATGTTGAGTATAAAACACTGTGTGATGTATTACGTGTGAAACTCACTGTGTGTAGATGAAGTGATGTGCTTTGCGGGTCTTCCTGTGTTTCTCTTCCCCTTCTCCGTATCTATACATACTCGCAGAGCCGGATTAACGCAAAGGCAAACTAGGCACGTGCCTAGGGCCCGATTGGCGAGATGGGGCCCAGACAGAGGGACAAAGAAAAAAAAAAATATATATAAATGTCCTATCTACAATTTATTTCAATATTTATTAATTAACTAAAAATAGTGACGATGTTTATCTTCACCATAGACTGTTAGATTACTGCAGTTAAACCAATTATTGTGTCCGTTACAAAGCGGGTGCCGGCTTCTGAAAGTATGTGTAACGAACGCATCCATCAGGTGCTGCGAGGTTAATGCCTAAGCACACAAAGAAGCACAGCTCATAATGCAGGTGTGTGAGTTGTCGTCATCTATTTTGGAGTGATTGCAATGTATTCTAAATATAAACTTGTACTGAAGATCAGCGTCATTTCTGGAAAAATCATTCACCGCTTTATTACGAGTTTAAAAGAGCGCGAGCGTCATTAACGTGCCCAAAGCCAACACACTACAACATTTTTAAATGTTTCAAATAAAGAATCTCTTATCTATGGGTCTATACTCTTGATTATGAGTTTTATCTTTTCTATTTGAAATAAAGTGTAAACTCCCTTTGATCAAACCGGCTGGCTGTTGGGAGTTTTTGACCACCATAGGGCTGTTCAATAAGGTTCATTACAGGACTATCAATTTATTTATACAGCCTATTCAGTTGAAATTTCTATTGATTATAGATAGGACTATATACTTTATTTATTCAAATTAAACTGCATGTTTCCATTGATTGTGAAGTTAGACATCGGAACTGTAATACGGTCGAGACTCGAGACCTGGAACTACTTTAGTCGTGCGTTTCCCTGAGAATAATTGCACACCTTGAACGTTCATCAATGTCTGTGTGTCTCTTTTTTGTATAAGAGAAACTTTTTCGAAATTATTTGGATTACATTGTAAAAGTTAAAAATATGATGCCGTACAAGGACAGTGCTGCTATAATTAATAAAGTTAACCTAACTCAGGAATTGGACTCTCTGAGTTCAGTGATTCAGTGTCATGTTTACAAATGGACAGAAGCAAAGATGCAAGTAAAACTCAGAGTTTATTGAAAGTGATGGAAATAGTTCGATGGTGAGAAGCAACTGGTGACACAGGGACTGGATGGTCAGCGATGATGTCCGTGAAGAAGTAGTGCAGAAGTGATGATCCACGTGAAGACGTAATCCAAAATGAATGAGAAACAGGTACGGGAACATGAACAGGAATCACCAGGAACAGGATCACACACAAGAGACAAACAAACGATCTGACAAAGAAAGGAGAATGCAGTGAGGTTTTATAGGTGTGTTAATGAGCTGCAGCTGGTGATGATGAATGAGATCAGCTGGATTGCTGATCTGCTGGAATTAAGCGGTAACGCCCATTCACACACACCCACACACACAAAACAACAGTTACACGAGACAAGAAGGAAACAATGAATTTATGAACCGTGACAGTACCCCCCCTCCTAGGAATGCCTCCTGGCGTCCCCATGCTCCCTTACCTGTTGATTGTTATCATCAATAAGGGAGTGATCCAGAATGTCTCTGGCAGGCACCCAACTTCTCTCCTCCGGACCGTAACCTTCACCGTCCACTAGGGCTGTAACGATTCCTCGATTAAAGTCGAGTACTCGATTTCAAAAAATCCTCGATTGCAATTTACCCGTGTCGAGTAACCGGCAAAATACCGGAAGTGGCGCATTCCACAGACGAGAGTCCATGAACCGCATTATTACACAGTTTTCTAAGGCCACGCGATGTATTTAACTGTTTACAATCATGCTATTGTGAAATCATAAAGGCTAAGATTAAGTTAAATAAATATATGCGCTGTTTTTTTTCTCCCACAGAGAATTTAATTATTTACATGCGTGCAGATTGTGTTAAAAGTACCTCAGCTACGTTCACAGTAAACGCTGCTCCACACATACTCAGTCTCTGCATGTGCTGTTTGTTTAAGTTTCCAATAATGTGCATTTGGGAACGCAAAACCCCGGACACGTGTTTCATAGTAACTGTCATCATCATTTATATGCGTGGAGCGTCTCGGGTTTCTCAAACTCCATCTTTGCGTGCTGTGAGTTTGTGTGGCTTATAACGTTAATCTGCACGCAGTCTGCGCCGTTTCACAAGATTCGTAACGCAGCTCATTTATAAATCTTCGCCAACACAGGAGAATACATAAGTATGTTTCTCAATATATTCAGAAATATATTCGCAATCGCATATATTCTCATGTGCGAATTGTTGTTCATCGCGATTTCAAAATAAAAGTTTAACCCTTGCACTGCATGCATGTTTTGACGTGCACATGTTCTTTTCAAGAAATGACGGCAGCTGTTGCATTTCTATCGTACAGAAGTGACCAAATATGAAAGATTAAGTTGACATTTGAATTAAATGTTATGTTTATTAGTTATCATATATTTTACATGGTGTATTTTAACAGCGTTGTTCAATAAAACCCATATGATTACTTTGATACTTTATTTGAACCAATAATTATTGCTTGTTATTATTTGGGTAACACTACAATAAGGCTCATTAGTTAACATTAATGTATTAATCAACATGAACTAACAATGAACAATAGCTACATTTGTAACTAACATTTGTTCATACAAATACAGCTGTTCATTGTTTGTTCATGTTAGTTCACTACATTAATGTTAACCAATACAACCTTTAATTTTAATAATGTATTAGTAAATGTTGAAATTAACATGAACTAAGATTAATAAATGCTGTAGAAATAAATATTGTTCATTCTTAGTAACTAATGAACCATATTGTAAAGTGTCTTTAAGTATTTTTAAAGGCTGTTGTTCACTTGGATCTATTTTTATTACCACAATTTTTTATCCGATTACTCGATTAATCGATGGAATAATCCGTAGAATACTCGATTACTAAAATAATCGATAGCTACAGCCCTACCGTCCACCAAGTACTGGATTCCGTGTACCCTCCGCCTTGAGTCCAGAATACGATTGACCGAATATGTGGGTTCCCCTTCTACGAGTCGCGGCGGTGGGGGAACCGGGACTGGCGGATTAATACGAGAATAAAACACGGGCTTGACTTTAGATACATGGAACACGGGATGAATCCTCCTGTACACTGGAGGGAGGTTGAGGCGGACTGCCACCGGACTAATGATCTTGGTGACAGTGAACGGGCCGATAAATTTAGGAGCAAGTTTATTGGAAACGGAGCGGAGAGGAATGTTCTTGGTAGAAAGCCATACTTTTTCACCAGCGACGTTTACGGGAGGCCTAGACCGGTGGTGATCGGCTTTGGCCTTGGTGCGCGCTCCGACCTGGAGTAGAGTCTCGTGGGCTCTAGTCCAAGTGCGATGACACCTCTGGACGAAGGCGTGAGCGGAGGGGACCGAGACTTCGGACTCCAGACTAGGAAAAATTGGTGGCTGGTAACCTACACTACACTCAAACGGAGATAGGCCCGTAGATGACACTGGCAACGTATTGTGTGCGTACTCCACCATAGACAATTGCTGACTCCAAGAGGAAGGATTCTTGGAAACCAGACATCGCAACGTTCTCTCCAAATCTTGGTTGGCTCTCTCAGTTTGACCATTGCTCTGGGGATGAAACCCTGAGGACAGACTGACAGTCGCCCCCAATAATTTACAAAACTCTTGCCAAAATTTTGACACAAATTGGGGTCCTCTGTCGGAAACCACGTCTGTCGGGAGGCCATGTAAGCGAAAGACGTGATTAACGACGGTCAACGCTGTCTCCTTGGCTGAGGGTAATTTGGGCAAGGGAATGAAATGGGCCGCTTTCGAGAACCGGTCCACCACGGTCAAAACTACCGTGTTACCCTGGGAGGGTGGGAGGGTGGTGACAAAATCTAGCGAAATGTGGGACCAGGGTCTCGAAGGGACAGGTAGCGGTTGGAGTAACCCATCTGGGGGTCGATTGGAAGTCTTACCAGTGGCACAAACAGAGCAAGCCAAAACAAAACTGTGAACGTCACGAGCCATGAGTGGTCACCAGAATCGTTGCTTGACCAAAAACTTGGTATGACTAACTCTTGGATGACAAGCCACGTTGGAACAATGCCCCCACTGAATAACGTCGGACCGTAATCCCTCCGGTACAAATAAGCGGTTCGGTGGGCAACCGGCCGGGGGCGTTACCCCTTCTAAGGCTCTCTTGACCTTCGATTCGACCTCCCATACGAGTGTGGAGACAAATAGATTCTCGGGTAAAATGCACTCGGGAGTAGACAGGCGTTCGGAACGGTAAAAAATGCGCGATAAAGAATCGGGTTTAATGTTCTTGGAACCCGGGCGGTACGAGAGTGTAAAATCAAAACGTCCGAAAAAAAGTGCCCACCGAGCCTGCCTGGAGTTCAATCTTTTGGCAGTCTTAATGTATTCCAAATTCTTGTGGTCTATCCAGACGATAAAAGGTATCCCCGACCCTTCTAACCAGTGGTGCCATTCCTCCAACGCTAACTTGACCGCCAACAATTCTCTGTTACCAATGTCATAATTGCATTCGGCAGGGGACAAACGATGGGACAAAAACGCGCATGGGTGCATTCTATCGTCTGTGGGAGAACGCTGAGAGATCACTGCACCTACCCCCACCTCTGACGCATCAACCTCCACCACGAACTGACGTGATGGATCAGGGGTAATCAGGATGGGAGCCGAAACAAAGCGGCTCTTGAGTTTGGCAAACGACCACCTGAACGTAGTCTTGGGGGAGGTCAAGGTGGTCAGAGGTGAGGCTAGTTGGCTGAAATTACGAATAAACCATCTGTAGAAATTGGCGAACCCCAGAAACCGCTGTAGGGCCTTACGGGAATCTGGACTTGGCCATTCTACTACAGCCTTAATTTTCTCAGGATCCATACGCATTCCCTCAGACGACACAATGTAACCAAGAAAAGGAACAGACTGTGCATGAAAATCGCATTTCTCCGCCTTGACAAAAAGCCCATTCTTTAGCAACCTCTGAAGCACTCGCCTGACATGCTGCACGTGTTCCTGGAGAGATGATGAAAAAATCAATATGTCATCCAGGTAGACATATATGAACTGGTCGACCATATCTCGCAGCACGTCGTTGACGAGTGCTTGGAAGACTGCTGGGGAGTTGGACAAACCGAAAGGCATGACCAAGTATTCAAAGTGCCCCCTGGGGGTGTTAAAAGCAGTCTTCCACTCATCCCCCTTCCTGATGCGGACCAAATGGCAAGCATTACGTAAGTCCAATTTAGTGAAGATAGACGCTCCCTGCAACCTCTCGAAGGCTGAAGACATCAACGGCAAAGGATAAGTATTCTTTACCGTGATGCTGTTCAGCCCTCGGTAATCAATACAAGGTCGCAGAGATCCGTCCTTCTTCCCCACAAAAAAGAACCCTGCCCCCGCTGGAGAAGAGGAAGGACGGATGAACCCCGTTGCTAGAGAATCAGAAATATATTTCTCCATGGCCCCCCTCTCTGGAACAGAAAGCGAATATAACTTGCCTTAAAGCGGAGTGGTACCTGGCAGTAAATCTATTGCACAGTCATAGGGACGGTGCGGAGGAAGAGAAGCAGTCCGAGACTTACTGAACACTTCCTTCAGGTCCTGATACTCCGCGGGCACGTTAGATAAATCCACTGCCTCCTCCTGAAACACAGAAACAGAAACAGACGAACAAGCAGAGACAAGACAGGACTCATGACATTTAGTGCTCCACTCCAGTACTGCTCGTTGTTGCCAGTCTATCTTGGGGTAATGGGTGATGAGCCAGGGGTGTCTTAGAACAACGGGTGACAGGGGGGAGTCCAGTATGTAGAATGAAAGGGTCTCAGTGTGGTTGCCTGACGTGACGAGCGTGATGGGTCCGGTGGTGAGTGAGATATTGGGTAAATCTTTGCCGTTGAGTGCGTGAACTTCAATCTTGCGGGTGAGTGGAAGGAGGGGAACTTGAAACTTGTGTGCAAATGAATAATCCATGAAGTTACCCTCGGCCCCGGAATCCACCAGTGCTTGACAGTCATGCTCGTGGGCTGACCATCTTAGTCTTACTGGGAGGAGCGTAGATGTTGATGAGGTCTTCTTGGCGGAGATCCCACCCGACAGTAGCCTCATACTTACTGCCGGGCTTGCCCATTTTACTGGACAGTTGAAGGCAAAATGTCCCGGTGCTCCACAGTACAGGCAGAGCCCTTGCGACCTCCGCCTCTCCTTCTCCTCCCGAGTAAGCCGAGCTCGCCCAACCTGCATGGGCTCAGGATTGTAGACGGGGCTGACCGCATCCCCGCCGCTGGACCACTGACTCTCAGCTCCTCCTGCCCCTCGGCTGGGCTGCATCCGTCGTTCGACCCGAGATAGTTGTGCGTCTACTCGAAGAGCCAGTTCAATCAGTCCGTTGAGGGACGTGGGCAGGTCCAGTGCGTAGATCTCCCTCTGGATGCAGTCAGCCAGCCCATGCAGGAACATGTCCCACTGCGCCTCCTCGTTCCATTGACACTCTACCGCCAGAGTCCGGAACTTAATAGAATAGTCAGAGACTGATCTTTCTCCCTGCTTGAGCTCCGCTAGTACGCGGGCCACCTCTCTCCCGGTGCTGGCATGGTCGAAGACCCTTCTCATTTCGGCGGAGAGTGTCTGGAACGAGGTACAGCAGGGATCTTGTTTCTCCCACACTGCCGTTCCCCAAAGCGCTGCCCTCCCAGTCAGTAGCGTGAGCACGAACGCGACCTTGGCGGATTCGCTGGAGAAAGTCCTGGGTTGCAGGGAGAAAACATCGAGCAGCGAATTAAAAACGCTCTGCAAAAACTGGGCTCACCTGCGTAGGACTCCGGTACTGGAAGGCGGGGCTCTGACTGGGAGGCGTTGTCCAGTGGTGGGGGGGAAACGGGCAGTGTGGGTGGCGCAGCGGGACCTCGCAGAAGTTGAAGTTGCTGGGTAAGCTCGGACACCTGCGTCACCAGCGCTTGAACTGCTCTCGCTGTATCATTGAGATTCCTTTCTTGATGGTCTATGCGTTGAATGCTGGTGCTGACAAATGTCTTTAATGATGAAGGATTACTTGCTGCTTCCTTAGCTTGGTCAGATTGTTCTGTCATGTTTACAAATGGACAGAAGCAAAGATGCAAGTAAAACTCAAAGTTTATTGAAAGTGGTGGAAATATTTCGATGGTGAGAAGCAACTGGTGACACAGGGACTGGATGGTCAGCGATGATGTCCGTGAAGAAGTAGTGCAGAAGTGATGCTCCAGGTGAAGACGTAATCCAAAGTGAACGAGAAACAGGTACGGGAACATGAACAGGAATCAACAGGAACAGGATCACACACAAGAGACATAAACAAACGATCTGACAAAGAGAGGAGAATGCAGTGAGGTTTTATAGGTGTGTTAATGAGCTGCAGCTGGTGATGATGAATGAGATCAGCTGGATTGCTGATCTGCTGGAATTAAGCGGTAACGCCCATTCACACACACCCACACACACAAAACAACAGTTACACGAGACAAGAAGGAAACAATGAATTTATGAACCGTGACATTCAGGTCAAATGATGGTCAAGTGAAATAATGATTATGTTAAAACACAACCAGCACCATCAGATCACCTTTTCTCTTTGTTCATCTGGCTGTTATAACTGAAGTACAGGAGCCAAACAAAACCTAAAGTTAATAACTTAAGGGTCAATCAAGACTGAGCCCAACTAAAACACACACTGATCTCCACAATGGTGACTTAAAATTATGTTTTTCTCCTTCAGTGATTCTGCTTGTTAACATCAGTTGTCTTCAATGTTGGCAATAAAAAAAGAAAGAATTCTTAATTCAGATATTTTTGTTTAAAAACATTTTTTTTGTAAATTTTACTCATTTTAAATGGTTAACTTTTAAGGAATTAATTAGATTAATTATTACTCAATTCTAATTTGTTAAATGTAATAAATAATATTGCTTGTAATCTGTTGCCACAATTTTGAGTGAATATAGCATATTTATTTTTATATTGTTATTCTCTTACTCACTCAGTCTCTCTCTCTCACTTACAGTCACACACCATGTTTCACACACATTTGCCATTAAAATAGTTATCTCAATAGGAATGTAACTATGTTTGCTTTGCTTTTTTTGTTTCGAAGTTCTGAGCTGGATTACTGTGTTTCATACTAGTTAAAATGTTAAAATCATTTTTCTTCTCATTCTTGGAGTTCTTCAAGAATGTTGTCCCACCCTTTCTTTGAGAGCCTTCTCTCTTTCTCGATTATCAACACAGACTGTTATCCATTATCCAATTGTCTACAGTGAACTTTAAAGATATGTAGTCTACAGCTGGGGATTGATTAAAGAACCAGATTTGTTGTATTTCCTATTATAATTTATCGTTATGCGTTTGCACTTTTTCTATCTGGACACGGAGCATAATAAACATGCAACTTGTTCATTATCATTACCTGTGTAACTGTTGATTTCTACATGGCAGTTCAAATAATATTGTCTTTTTAGACCATTGGTATTGACTGGTTTGAGTTATTTTATTGGTATAATCAAGGGACATGGGTGGCCTAAGATGCACCAGAATGCAGGAAATCACATCTATGAAATTAAAAAATTTCTGGGGGAGGAGACCCCAGACCCCCGCTCAAACAGCCCCACCTAAAATATTTTTCACCAGCCGCCACTGGATCAGTTGTACAGATACATCTTCTGATGCACCAGGGCACATCATCAGTGATGTATCCTGAGGTCATAGGGTGTTTCGGGTCTCTCGAACATCAGACACCCTCACTCAGGCGACCCAGCTGAGGTTGATCAAGCCTCAGCTTGTGCCCTGGCAGCTCAACCACGGTTCCGCTCTCTTAATCCAGAGCCACCTAGAGGCTTTCTCCGCTGCCTCTGTGCTGTTACAGATGGCTCTTCTCCTCCTTTCACCTGTGATGCCGAGTGCAGTATATGCCCTGCAGAGGGACTGTCCAGCAAAGCCTCTGCACCCTACCTCTACAGGTAAGCACCTTGCCTTCCAGCCTTGTTCGTGGCAGTCGCTGACTAAGTCCTGATATTTCCCCTTTTTCCGCTCAAAGGCCTCCTCCATTCGCTCCTCCCATGGCACGGTGAGCTCCAGCATGACAACATTTTTTTTCCTCAGATACCAGGATGATGTCAGGTCTGAGTGAGGTCTTGACTACATGCTGGGGGAACTTGAGCTGCTTGCCCAGGTCTACTGACAGCTGCCAGTCCTGTGCAGTTTGGAGAAGCCCTGATGTTCCTTTCTTTGTACCTGGCTTTTCTCCGGCTCTAATGAACCTGATGGTTTGCTTCCTAGGTCTGGACTTTTGGCAGATGGAAACAGCACTAGAGATGCTCTCTGCGATAGTCTTGAGCACCTGATCATGACGCCAGCGGTATCGGCCTTCCCCCAGAGCTTTTGGGCAACAACTCAATACGTGCTCAAGGGTCCCCTTGTTCTTCTGGCAGAGGGGGCATGCTGGTGATTCGGCCAAGCCCCAGCAGTGCAGGTTAGATGGGCTGGGAAGAACATCATAGACCGCCTGGACCAGGAACTTGATGCGGTGTGGTTCTGCCCTCCACAGGTCAGTCCATGAGATCTTCCTCTCCACAACTTGCTCCCATCTAGTCCATGCGCCTTGCTGTCTCATCCCAACCGCTCTGCTGGTCCTCTCCTCCTCCACAGCTACTCTGATTTCCTTCTGAACCAGTTGCCTCCGCTCCTTCCCCCGCGCTTTGTCATAACGGGGGGCTGCAACGGCTCCTAGTCCAGCCCTTCCTCTGGCCACAGTTCCCACAAGGACTCCATGGCGCAAACGGGACTCTGCCTGCTCCACTGCCACCTCTGCTCTCCACTTCCTGCCAGTCTTAACTACCACCCCTGCCCCAGAGACTTTTGGGTCTGCTGATTCCCGGAACTGCAGCACCTCTCTTGCACGCAAAACCTTAAACTCCTCCTCGATAGATTTCAGAGGTAGTGTCAGTTTGCAGCTGTTTCCATAGAGTGCGATGTTACTTAAACTCCGCGGTAGACCCAACCATCTCCTCAGATAGCGGCTGACTCTCCTCTCCAGGTCTGTAATGGTGGAGATCGGGAATTCATAGAGAAGCAGTGGCCACAGTATCCTCGGCAGAATCCCGTGCTGGTAGATCCACGCCTTGAATTTGCCAGGTAGGCCTGTTTTGTCGACGCTCTTCAGCCATTTCTCCAACTCCTCACAGGTGTTCTTTATTGAAGCTGTGTCCCTGAGGCTGCTGTCAAAGTACCTCCCCAGGCTTTTCACAGGCTTCTCAGAGATGGTAGGCATAGGTGTTCCTGAGATCGAAAACCGGAACTTGTCGACCACTCTGCCCTTCTTCAGGACCAAGGATCTTGACTTTGCTGGCTTAAAAGACATCCTGGCCCATCCCAACAGCCTCTCTAGGCCTCTTAAGATCCATCTGGCTCCAGGCACTGACTCGGTGGTTACTGTCAGGTCGTCCATGAACGCACGGATTGGTGGTTGGCGGATCCCGGACCTAGACTTGGGGCCTCTACACTCTGGTTCAGCAGATTTTACCAACATGTTCATTGCTAGTGCGAACAGGATCACGGAGATGGTGCAGCCTGTGATAATTCCAACCTCCAATCTGTGCCACTCCGATGTTACTGACCCTGCTGAGACTCTCAGACTGAACTCGCCGTAATAATCCAGAATGAGGTCTCTGACTGTAGCTGGAACATGGTGCCTCTCCAGTGTTTCCCACACCAACTTGTGGGGCATAGAGCCATAGGCATTGGCCAGATCTAACCAGAGGACCACCAGATCTCCCTTGTTCTCCCTTGCTTCTCTCAGGAGCTGCGTGACCACGCCTGTGTGTTCTAAACACCCTGGTACACCAGAAATGCCGCCTTTCTGCACTGAGGTGTCGATGTACCCATTCTTAAGGAAGAAGTCAGCCAGCCTCCTAGCCACAATGCTGAAGAAGATCTTCCCCTCAACACTGAGTAGTGAGATGATTCTGAACTGGCTGATCTCTTTGGCATCCTCCTCTTTAGGGATCCACACACCCTCAGCAAACCGCCACTGCTGCGCTGCTTTCCCTCTTCTCCAGATGACCTTTAGGATCCTCCAAAGCCGGTGTAGCAACTTGGGACAGTGCTTGTATACCTTGTAAGTGGTTCCACTTGGTCCTGGTGCTGACCCGGTTCTTGCCCTCTTTACCACCTCTTGAACTTCTTTCAGGAGAGGTTCCCTCTGGTCGAATGCCACCGTTGGCTCTGGTGGTCTTAACACGGTATCACACTGTCCTAGGTCTTGGTCTCTGGTGGGGTCTCTGAAAGTGTTTTGAAGGTGTTGCTCGACATCCTCCTTTGCACAGGCTAAGCGTCCGCTGCGTCTCTGTCCGAGGAGCTGTTTGGTGAACCCAAATGGGTTGCTAATGAAGGCAGTGCGTTTCTGAGCTCTTTCTCTGCGCCGCCTCCTGTGGTATTCCGCCCTGCGCAGGGTAAGGAGTCTCTTCCTGAGCACAGTACGAAGCTCTGCCAATGGCGCCCGCTCCTCTTGGCTTGCCACCTTGTACTGTTTGGTCAAGGCTTTCAGCTCTGTCCTGATGTTGTGGATTTTAACCGCCCGCTGGTTCATGCTATAGGGCTGCCTAGCCCCTCTTTCTTCCTCAACTCCAAACCTTTCCGCAGCCATACTCACTATGATAGTTGTCATAGCCTGCAGTCTCCTCTCCACATCCCCTTTGGCCGTTGTTTCTAGCACTGCATCCACATCCTCATCGAACTTCTGCCACTCTGATGTTTTAGAGGCTTGAGGCCACTTGATCCTTCTCTTCTCCGATGGCCTGCTTGGAGGGACTGACGGCACCACTTGGAGGCTCTGGGCTCTGTGGGGTGCTTCCAGGCCCTGCTCCTCCTCTGTCTCACCAGGCACTAGTCCTGAGCATTGTGATGGTTGTAGTCTCTCCTTACATTTCATCTTTGTTTGATGGATCTTTAGGCCTCTCTCATTTTTGCAGATCTTTCCACAAAAACACTCTCTTCTCGTCAACGTTTGTCCATTGCTGTTGTTCATTAAACTTGTGTCTGTCCGGCTGGGGTGCTCATTCTCCCCCCCTCTCGGGCTCCCCTGGGGGTATATCTCATATGTTTGTTCCGTAGCTTCTTTGGGTCCTCCTTCACAGGAAGTGCGGATAGGGTTGCTGACCCGCGCCGCCCCGGTTGCCGTCTTTCCGAGCTGTCGTCTGTCTCTCCAGCTGTCACCAGCCTGTTCCTGGTTGTCAACCAGCCTGTTCCTGGTCGTCACTGGTCTTTCCAGTCTAACAGTTGTACAGATACATCTTCTGATGCACCAGGGCACATCATCAGTGATGTATCCTGAGGTCATAGGGTGTTTCGGGTCTCTCGAACATCAGACACCCTCACTCAGGCGACCCAGCTGAGGTTGATCAAGCCTCAGCTTGTGCCCTGGCAGCTCAACCACGGTTCCGCTCTCTTAATCCAGAGCCACCTAGAGGCTTTCTCCGCTGCCTCTGTGCTGTTACAGATGGCTCTTCTCCTCCTTTCACCTGTGATGCCGAGTGCAGTATATGCCCTGCAGAGGGACTGTCCAGCAAAGCCTCTGCACCCTACCTCTACAGGTAAGCACCTTGCCTTCCAGCCTTGTTCGTGGCAGTCGCTGACTAAGTCCTGATATTTCCCCTTTTTCCGCTCAAAGGCCTCCTCCATTCGCTCCTCCCATGGCACGGTGAGCTCCAGCATGACAACATTTTTTGTTGCCTCAGATACCAGGATGATGTCAGGTCTGAGTGAGGTCTTGACTACATGCTGGGGGAACTTGAGCTGCTTGCCCAGGTCTACTGACAGCTGCCAGTCCTGTGCAGTTTGGAGAAGCCCTGATGTTCCTTTCTTTGTACCTGGCTTTTCTCCGGCTCTAATGAACCTGATGGTTTGCTTCCTAGGTCTGGACTTTTGGCAGATGGAAACAGCACTAGAGATGCTCTCTGCGATAGTCTTGAGCACCTGATCATGACGCCAGCGGTATCGGCCTTCCCCCAGAGCTTTTGGGCAACAACTCAATACGTGCTCAAGGGTCCCCTTGTTCTTCTGGCAGAGGGGGCATGCTGGTGATTCGGCCAAGCCCCAGCAGTGCAGGTTAGATGGGCTGGGAAGAACATCATAGACCGCCTGGACCAGGAACTTGATGCGGTGTGGTTCTGCCCTCCACAGGTCAGTCCATGAGATCTTCCTCTCCACAACTTGCTCCCATCTAGTCCATGCGCCTTGCTGTCTCATCCCAACCGCTCTGCTGGTCCTCTCCTCCTCCACAGCTACTCTGATTTCCTTCTGAACCAGTTGCCTCCGCTCCTTCCCCCGCGCTTTGTCATAACGGGGGGCTGCAACGGCTCCTAGTCCAGCCCTTCCTCTGGCCACAGTTCCCACAAGGACTCCATGGCGCAAACGGGACTCTGCCTGCTCCACTGCCACCTCTGCTCTCCACTTCCTGCCAGTCTTAACTACCACCCCTGCCCCAGAGACTTTTGGGTCTGCTGATTCCCGGAACTGCAGCACCTCTCTTGCACGCAAAACCTTAAACTCCTCCTCGATAGATTTCAGAGGTAGTGTCAGTTTGCAGCTGTTTCCATAGAGTGCGATGTTACTTAAACTCCGCGGTAGACCCAACCATCTCCTCAGATAGCGGCTGACTCTCCTCTCCAGGTCTGTAATGGTGGAGATCGGGAATTCATAGAGAAGCAGTGGCCACAGTATCCTCGGCAGAATCCCGTGCTGGTAGATCCACGCCTTGAATTTGCCAGGTAGGCCTGTTTTGTCGACGCTCTTCAGCCATTTCTCCAACTCCTCACAGGTGTTCTTTATTGAAGCTGTGTCCCTGAGGCTGCTGTCAAAGTACCTCCCCAGGCTTTTCACAGGCTTCTCAGAGATGGTAGGCATAGGTGTTCCTGAGATCGAAAACCGGAACTTGTCGACCACTCTGCCCTTCTTCAGGACCAAGGATCTTGACTTTGCTGGCTTAAAAGACATCCTGGCCCATCCCAACAGCCTCTCTAGGCCTCTTAAGATCCATCTGGCTCCAGGCACTGACTCGGTGGTTACTGTCAGGTCGTCCATGAACGCACGGATTGGTGGTTGGCGGATCCCGGACCTAGACTTGGGGCCTCTACACTCTGGTTCAGCAGATTTTACCAACATGTTCATTGCTAGTGCGAACAGGATCACGGAGATGGTGCAGCCTGTGATAATTCCAACCTCCAATCTGTGCCACTCCGATGTTACTGACCCTGCTGAGACTCTCAGACTGAACTCGCCGTAATAATCCAGAATGAGGTCTCTGACTGTAGCTGGAACATGGTGCCTCTCCAGTGTTTCCCACACCAACTTGTGGGGCATAGAGCCATAGGCATTGGCCAGATCTAACCAGAGGACCACCAGATCTCCCTTGTTCTCCCTTGCTTCTCTCAGGAGCTGCGTGACCACGCCTGTGTGTTCTAAACACCCTGGTACACCAGAAATGCCGCCTTTCTGCACTGAGGTGTCGATGTACCCATTCTTAAGGAAGAAGTCAGCCAGCCTCCTAGCCACAATGCTGAAGAAGATCTTCCCCTCAACACTGAGTAGTGAGATGATTCTGAACTGGCTGATCTCTTTGGCATCCTCCTCTTTAGGGATCCACACACCCTCAGCAAACCGCCACTGCTGCGCTGCTTTCCCTCTTCTCCAGATGACCTTTAGGATCCTCCAAAGCCGGTGTAGCAACTTGGGACAGTGCTTGTATACCTTGTAAGTGGTTCCACTTGGTCCTGGTGCTGACCCGGTTCTTGCCCTCTTTACCACCTCTTGAACTTCTTTCAGGAGAGGTTCCCTCTGGTCGAATGCCACCGTTGGCTCTGGTGGTCTTAACACGGTATCACACTGTCCTAGGTCTTGGTCTCTGGTGGGGTCTCTGAAAGTGTTTTGAAGGTGTTGCTCGACATCCTCCTTTGCACAGGCTAAGCGTCCGCTGCGTCTCTGTCCGAGGAGCTGTTTGGTGAACCCAAATGGGTTGCTAATGAAGGCAGTGCGTTTCTGAGCTCTTTCTCTGCGCCGCCTCCTGTGGTATTCCGCCCTGCGCAGGGTAAGGAGTCTCTTCCTGAGCACAGTACGAAGCTCTGCCAATGGCGCCCGCTCCTCTTGGCTTGCCACCTTGTACTGTTTGGTCAAGGCTTTCAGCTCTGTCCTGATGTTGTGGATTTTAACCGCCCGCTGGTTCATGCTATAGGGCTGCCTAGCCCCTCTTTCTTCCTCAACTCCAAACCTTTCCGCAGCCATACTCACTATGATAGTTGTCATAGCCTGCAGTCTCCTCTCCACATCCCCTTTGGCCGTTGTTTCTAGCACTGCATCCACATCCTCATCGAACTTCTGCCACTCTGATGTTTTAGAGGCTTGAGGCCACTTGATCCTTCTCTTCTCCGATGGCCTGCTTGGAGGGACTGACGGCACCACTTGGAGGCTCTGGGCTCTGTGGGGTGCTTCCAGGCCCTGCTCCTCCTCTGTCTCACCAGGCACTAGTCCTGAGCATTGTGATGGTTGTAGTCTCTCCTTACATTTCATCTTTGTTTGATGGATCTTTAGGCCTCTCTCATTTTTGCAGATCTTTCCACAAAAACACTCTCTTCTCGTCAACGTTTGTCCATTGCTGTTGTTCATTAAACTTGTGTCTGTCCGGCTGGGGTGCTCATTCTCCCCCCCTCTCGGGCTCCCCTGGGGGTATATCTCATATGTTTGTTCCGTAGCTTCTTTGGGTCCTCCTTCACAGGAAGTGCGGATAGGGTTGCTGACCCGCGCCGCCCCGGTTGCCGTCTTTCCGAGCTGTCGTCTGTCTCTCCAGCTGTCACCAGCCTGTTCCTGGTTGTCAACCAGCCTGTTCCTGGTCGTCACTGGTCTTTCCAGTCTAACAGTTGTACAGATACATCTTCTGATGCACCAGGGCACATCATCAGTGATGTATCCTGAGGTCATAGGGTGTTTCGGGTCTCTCGAACATCAGACACCCTCACTCAGGCGACCCAGCTGAGGTTGATCAAGCCTCAGCTTGTGCCCTGGCAGCTCAACCACGGTTCCGCTCTCTTAATCCAGAGCCACCTAGAGGCTTTCTCCGCTGCCTCTGTGCTGTTACAGATGGCTCTTCTCCTCCTTTCACCTGTGATGCCGAGTGCAGTATATGCCCTGCAGAGGGACTGTCCAGCAAAGCCTCTGCACCCTACCTCTACAGGTAAGCACCTTGCCTTCCAGCCTTGTTCGTGGCAGTCGCTGACTAAGTCCTGATATTTCCCCTTTTTCCGCTCAAAGGCCTCCTCCATTCGCTCCTCCCATGGCACGGTGAGCTCCAGCATGACAACATTTTTTGTTGCCTCAGATACCAGGATGATGTCAGGTCTGAGTGAGGTCTTGACTACATGCTGGGGGAACTTGAGCTGCTTGCCCAGGTCTACTGACAGCTGCCAGTCCTGTGCAGTTTGGAGAAGCCCTGATGTTCCTTTCTTTGTACCTGGCTTTTCTCCGGCTCTAATGAACCTGATGGTTTGCTTCCTAGGTCTGGACTTTTGGCAGATGGAAACAGCACTAGAGATGCTCTCTGCGATAGTCTTGAGCACCTGATCATGACGCCAGCGGTATCGGCCTTCCCCCAGAGCTTTTGGGCAACAACTCAATACGTGCTCAAGGGTCCCCTTGTTCTTCTGGCAGAGGGGGCATGCTGGTGATTCGGCCAAGCCCCAGCAGTGCAGGTTAGATGGGCTGGGAAGAACATCATAGACCGCCTGGACCAGGAACTTGATGCGGTGTGGTTCTGCCCTCCACAGGTCAGTCCATGAGATCTTCCTCTCCACAACTTGCTCCCATCTAGTCCATGCGCCTTGCTGTCTCATCCCAACCGCTCTGCTGGTCCTCTCCTCCTCCACAGCTACTCTGATTTCCTTCTGAACCAGTTGCCTCCGCTCCTTCCCCCGCGCTTTGTCATAACGGGGGGCTGCAACGGCTCCTAGTCCAGCCCTTCCTCTGGCCACAGTTCCCACAAGGACTCCATGGCGCAAACGGGACTCTGCCTGCTCCACTGCCACCTCTGCTCTCCACTTCCTGCCAGTCTTAACTACCACCCCTGCCCCAGAGACTTTTGGGTCTGCTGATTCCCGGAACTGCAGCACCTCTCTTGCACGCAAAACCTTAAACTCCTCCTCGATAGATTTCAGAGGTAGTGTCAGTTTGCAGCTGTTTCCATAGAGTGCGATGTTACTTAAACTCCGCGGTAGACCCAACCATCTCCTCAGATAGCGGCTGACTCTCCTCTCCAGGTCTGTAATGGTGGAGATCGGGAATTCATAGAGAAGCAGTGGCCACAGTATCCTCGGCAGAATCCCGTGCTGGTAGATCCACGCCTTGAATTTGCCAGGTAGGCCTGTTTTGTCGACGCTCTTCAGCCATTTCTCCAACTCCTCACAGGTGTTCTTTATTGAAGCTGTGTCCCTGAGGCTGCTGTCAAAGTACCTCCCCAGGCTTTTCACAGGCTTCTCAGAGATGGTAGGCATAGGTGTTCCTGAGATCGAAAACCGGAACTTGTCGACCACTCTGCCCTTCTTCAGGACCAAGGATCTTGACTTTGCTGGCTTAAAAGACATCCTGGCCCATCCCAACAGCCTCTCTAGGCCTCTTAAGATCCATCTGGCTCCAGGCACTGACTCGGTGGTTACTGTCAGGTCGTCCATGAACGCACGGATTGGTGGTTGGCGGATCCCGGACCTAGACTTGGGGCCTCTACACTCTGGTTCAGCAGATTTTACCAACATGTTCATTGCTAGTGCGAACAGGATCACGGAGATGGTGCAGCCTGTGATAATTCCAACCTCCAATCTGTGCCACTCCGATGTTACTGACCCTGCTGAGACTCTCAGACTGAACTCGCCGTAATAATCCAGAATGAGGTCTCTGACTGTAGCTGGAACATGGTGCCTCTCCAGTGTTTCCCACACCAACTTGTGGGGCATAGAGCCATAGGCATTGGCCAGATCTAACCAGAGGACCACCAGATCTCCCTTGTTCTCCCTTGCTTCTCTCAGGAGCTGCGTGACCACGCCTGTGTGTTCTAAACACCCTGGTACACCAGAAATGCCGCCTTTCTGCACTGAGGTGTCGATGTACCCATTCTTAAGGAAGAAGTCAGCCAGCCTCCTAGCCACAATGCTGAAGAAGATCTTCCCCTCAACACTGAGTAGTGAGATGATTCTGAACTGGCTGATCTCTTTGGCATCCTCCTCTTTAGGGATCCACACACCCTCAGCAAACCGCCACTGCTGCGCTGCTTTCCCTCTTCTCCAGATGACCTTTAGGATCCTCCAAAGCCGGTGTAGCAACTTGGGACAGTGCTTGTATACCTTGTAAGTGGTTCCACTTGGTCCTGGTGCTGACCCGGTTCTTGCCCTCTTTACCACCTCTTGAACTTCTTTCAGGAGAGGTTCCCTCTGGTCGAATGCCACCGTTGGCTCTGGTGGTCTTAACACGGTATCACACTGTCCTAGGTCTTGGTCTCTGGTGGGGTCTCTGAAAGTGTTTTGAAGGTGTTGCTCGACATCCTCCTTTGCACAGGCTAAGCGTCCGCTGCGTCTCTGTCCGAGGAGCTGTTTGGTGAACCCAAATGGGTTGCTAATGAAGGCAGTGCGTTTCTGAGCTCTTTCTCTGCGCCGCCTCCTGTGGTATTCCGCCCTGCGCAGGGTAAGGAGTCTCTTCCTGAGCACAGTACGAAGCTCTGCCAATGGCGCCCGCTCCTCTTGGCTTGCCACCTTGTACTGTTTGGTCAAGGCTTTCAGCTCTGTCCTGATGTTGTGGATTTTAACCGCCCGCTGGTTCATGCTATAGGGCTGCCTAGCCCCTCTTTCTTCCTCAACTCCAAACCTTTCCGCAGCCATACTCACTATGATAGTTGTCATAGCCTGCAGTCTCCTCTCCACATCCCCTTTGGCCGTTGTTTCTAGCACTGCATCCACATCCTCATCGAACTTCTGCCACTCTGATGTTTTAGAGGCTTGAGGCCACTTGATCCTTCTCTTCTCCGATGGCCTGCTTGGAGGGACTGACGGCACCACTTGGAGGCTCTGGGCTCTGTGGGGTGCTTCCAGGCCCTGCTCCTCCTCTGTCTCACCAGGCACTAGTCCTGAGCATTGTGATGGTTGTAGTCTCTCCTTACATTTCATCTTTGTTTGATGGATCTTTAGGCCTCTCTCATTTTTGCAGATCTTTCCACAAAAACACTCTCTTCTCGTCAACGTTTGTCCATTGCTGTTGTTCATTAAACTTGTGTCTGTCCGGCTGGGGTGCTCATTCTCCCCCCCTCTCGGGCTCCCCTGGGGGTATATCTCATATGTTTGTTCCGTAGCTTCTTTGGGTCCTCCTTCACAGGAAGTGCGGATAGGGTTGCTGACCCGCGCCGCCCCGGTTGCCGTCTTTCCGAGCTGTCGTCTGTCTCTCCAGCTGTCACCAGCCTGTTCCTGGTTGTCAACCAGCCTGTTCCTGGTCGTCACTGGTCTTTCCAGTCTAACAGTTGTACAGATACATCTTCTGATGCACCAGGGCACATCATCAGTGATGTATCCTGAGGTCATAGGGTGTTTCGGGTCTCTCGAACATCAGACACCCTCACTCAGGCGACCCAGCTGAGGTTGATCAAGCCTCAGCTTGTGCCCTGGCAGCTCAACCACGGTTCCGCTCTCTTAATCCAGAGCCACCTAGAGGCTTTCTCCGCTGCCTCTGTGCTGTTACAGATGGCTCTTCTCCTCCTTTCACCTGTGATGCCGAGTGCAGTATATGCCCTGCAGAGGGACTGTCCAGCAAAGCCTCTGCACCCTACCTCTACAGGTAAGCACCTTGCCTTCCAGCCTTGTTCGTGGCAGTCGCTGACTAAGTCCTGATATTTCCCCTTTTTCCGCTCAAAGGCCTCCTCCATTCGCTCCTCCCATGGCACGGTGAGCTCCAGCATGACAACATTTTTTGTTGCCTCAGATACCAGGATGATGTCAGGTCTGAGTGAGGTCTTGACTACATGCTGGGGGAACTTGAGCTGCTTGCCCAGGTCTACTGACAGCTGCCAGTCCTGTGCAGTTTGGAGAAGCCCTGATGTTCCTTTCTTTGTACCTGGCTTTTCTCCGGCTCTAATGAACCTGATGGTTTGCTTCCTAGGTCTGGACTTTTGGCAGATGGAAACAGCACTAGAGATGCTCTCTGCGATAGTCTTGAGCACCTGATCATGACGCCAGCGGTATCGGCCTTCCCCCAGAGCTTTTGGGCAACAACTCAATACGTGCTCAAGGGTCCCCTTGTTCTTCTGGCAGAGGGGGCATGCTGGTGATTCGGCCAAGCCCCAGCAGTGCAGGTTAGATGGGCTGGGAAGAACATCATAGACCGCCTGGACCAGGAACTTGATGCGGTGTGGTTCTGCCCTCCACAGGTCAGTCCATGAGATCTTCCTCTCCACAACTTGCTCCCATCTAGTCCATGCGCCTTGCTGTCTCATCCCAACCGCTCTGCTGGTCCTCTCCTCCTCCACAGCTACTCTGATTTCCTTCTGAACCAGTTGCCTCCGCTCCTTCCCCCGCGCTTTGTCATAACGGGGGGCTGCAACGGCTCCTAGTCCAGCCCTTCCTCTGGCCACAGTTCCCACAAGGACTCCATGGCGCAAACGGGACTCTGCCTGCTCCACTGCCACCTCTGCTCTCCACTTCCTGCCAGTCTTAACTACCACCCCTGCCCCAGAGACTTTTGGGTCTGCTGATTCCCGGAACTGCAGCACCTCTCTTGCACGCAAAACCTTAAACTCCTCCTCGATAGATTTCAGAGGTAGTGTCAGTTTGCAGCTGTTTCCATAGAGTGCGATGTTACTTAAACTCCGCGGTAGACCCAACCATCTCCTCAGATAGCAGCTGACTCTCCTCTCCAGGTCTGTAATGGTGGAGATCGGGAATTCATAGAGAAGCAGTGGCCACAGTATCCTCGGCAGAATCCCGTGCTGGTAGATCCACGCCTTGAATTTGCCAGGTAGGCCTGTTTTGTCGACGCTCTTCAGCCATTTCTCCAACTCCTCACAGGTGTTCTTTATTGAAGCTGTGTCCCTGAGGCTGCTGTCAAAGTACCTCCCCAGGCTTTTCACAGGCTTCTCAGAGATGGTAGGCATAGGTGTTCCTGAGATCGAAAACCGGAACTTGTCGACCACTCTGCCCTTCTTCAGGACCAAGGATCTTGACTTTGCTGGCTTAAAAGACATCCTGGCCCATCCCAACAGCCTCTCTAGGCCTCTTAAGATCCATCTGGCTCCAGGCACTGACTCGGTGGTTACTGTCAGGTCGTCCATGAACGCACGGATTGGTGGTTGGCGGATCCCGGACCTAGACTTGGGGCCTCTACACTCTGGTTCAGCAGATTTTACCAACATGTTCATTGCTAGTGCGAACAGGATCACGGAGATGGTGCAGCCTGTGATAATTCCAACCTCCAATCTGTGCCACTCCGATGTTACTGACCCTGCTGAGACTCTCAGACTGAACTCGCCGTAATAATCCAGAATGAGGTCTCTGACTGTAGCTGGAACATGGTGCCTCTCCAGTGTTTCCCACACCAACTTGTGGGGCATAGAGCCATAGGCATTGGCCAGATCTAACCAGAGTACCACCAGATCTCCCTTGTTCTCCCTTGCTTCTCTCAGGAGCTGCGTGACCACGCCTGTGTGTTCTAAACACCCTGGTACACCAGAAATGCCGCCTTTCTGCACTGAGGTGTCGATGTACCCATTCTTAAGGAAGAAGTCAGCCAGCCTCCTAGCCACAATGCTGAAGAAGATCTTCCCCTCAACACTGAGTAGTGAGATGATTCTGAACTGGCTGATCTCTTTGGCATCCTCCTCTTTAGGGATCCACACACCCTCAGCAAACCGCCACTGCTGCGCTGCTTTCCCTCTTCTCCAGATGACCTTTAGGATCCTCCAAAGCCGGTGTAGCAACTTGGGACAGTGCTTGTATACCTTGTAAGTGGTTCCACTTGGTCCTGGTGCTGACCCGGTTCTTGCCCTCTTTACCACCTCTTGAACTTCTTTCAGGAGAGGTTCCCTCTGGTCGAATGCCACCGTTGGCTCTGGTGGTCTTAACACGGTATCACACTGTCCTAGGTCTTGGTCTCTGGTGGGGTCTCTGAAAGTGTTTTGAAGGTGTTGCTCGACATCCTCCTTTGCACAGGCTAAGCGTCCGCTGCGTCTCTGTCCGAGGAGCTGTTTGGTGAACCCAAATGGGTTGCTAATGAAGGCAGTGCGTTTCTGAGCTCTTTCTCTGCGCCGCCTCCTGTGGTATTCCGCCCTGCGCAGGGTAAGGAGTCTCTTCCTGAGCACAGTACGAAGCTCTGCCAATGGCGCCCGCTCCTCTTGGCTTGCCACCTTGTACTGTTTGGATCAAACATATACTGATGAGTTTAATAAAGTTTATTGTACATCACACAAAAGATGAAGAGTCAGTTTTACTTCAGAAAATCACCGTAAGAGCTGAGTAAACACAGTAAGTTATTAGAAGTGCATAAACGAATTTTGGTAGAGTTGAGGGAGCATTCCTGTGGACGGAGGTTAGTCAAAAAACGGTTCTAGTGACGCCATTAAAGAAGGAAGTAGAGGGATGTAGTCCAAACGGGCCGTTCGATGTAGGCGACTTCTGTTAAATAAAATATCTCGCTTGGCATTGAACTTTGAGCTTTATAATTTTACAGATATTATTTATACTCTAACAGCAACATTACACACTAACTAAAGTTTGAAACATGGGATCACGAAGAACGGGACCTTTAAAGCTTTAATCTGTGAAAAACTCTGTTCTTCAGGAGTGTTTGGTGTTGTGTCAGTGATTGAGGGAGATTCAGTCTCTATAAATAGAATAAACACTCGTCTTACTGAAATGAAGGATGATGGTGTGATTCAGTGGAGGTTTAAAAACACTTTAATAGCTGAAATCAATGTAACGGTCGACAGAATCACTGTATATGATGATGTTCTTGATGGGAGATTCAGAGACAGACTGAAGCTGGACAATCAAACTGGATCTCTGACCATCACAAACACCACAACTGTACATGAAGGACATTATTATCTACAGATCAACAGTGAGATCAGAGAGAGATTTAGGCTCATTGTCTTTGGTGAGTTAAATATCAGTTTCACATGTTTTATATTTTATTCAGCACAAATATACAATTAATAATTCAATATCCATTTTGCTTTTGGTGTTTAATGGTGATATTCATTTATTCCATTTACTTTTATAAATCATTAACTGTGTGTGTGTGTGTGTGTGTGTGTGTGTGTGTGTGTGTGGTGATTCAGTTCTGGAGGCAGTGATGAAGGGAGATTCAGTCTCTCTAAACTCTGATCTTACTGAAATGAAGGATGATGATGTGATTCAGTGGAGGTTTGGAGATGAATACACTTTAATAGCTAAAATCAATAAACGGGCCGACAGAATCACTGTATATGATGATGTTCTTGATGGGAGCAGGGCCGTTTGAAGGAATTTGGGGGCCCCAAGCAAAATGGACATCGAGGCCCCCCCAATAAAAAACATTATAATTCCGTCCGTTCGAAAAAAAAGTTGCACTAACTGTTTGTTACAAGCAGCATTTGCCATCAGGCAGGTAGCTAACATAAACATATTTTTTCTAGCCTACCTGCTGCAAAATTACACCATTTGTACAAGACATGTGGAGCTATTTTATCCAGTGTAATTTATCACTTACCACTAGGGGTGTAACAAAATTCACGGTTCGGTTCAATACGATACACACGGTTTGGTATGTTTTCGATACAGCAACAAGAAAGAAATGCCAATTTCCTTGATTTATTTATTTTTCTTCTTTTTTTAAACTAGCATCATAAAATATGATTTATTTTTACTTTGAGCAATTCTGGAGCTATAATTGACTCTTCTTAGGAGCATATAAAACAAAACAGCTCCTTGGAAAAAATTAAATGTAATATTGTAGTAGTTATAAACAAATGTTTATTTTAGTTAAGATTAACATTTGAGGGCATTGTATTCATAATGTCAAAATAAAACCGACGTAATGTTACTTGAAGGCATTATAGCCTACTATTCCTGCCAAACTATGTGAATGTTTCTCACTAGATCTCGCAGCGATGGTATTACTTCTGTGGCGAATTCAAATGCTTTCTTTACTGGATCTCTTATTAGCGCTGTGTAGTAACAGTGTCGCATGATCACGATCGGCTCACGCTGCACTGGTCCAAACTGATAAACAACGGTCCGTCAACCACACAATAACGAGTAGCCCAGTTTCGTTCCGCTTGCATTACGTTTGCACATTTGATGCTGGGCAATGTTGTCGCGCCGGCGCCTCTACATTATGAGCGCGCTTGCCACGCGCAACGCGCCTACATTTGAAATAACGAAATTTTGGTCGGCAGGAAAAATTATCCAATGAACCGTTCGGTTTGAAAATGCGTACCGAACACTGAACCGAAAGCCTCGTACCGAACGGTTTCAATACGAATACGTGTATCGTTACACCCCTACTTACCACTATCTTGTTTTTTCTTATCCTCCTCTTCCTTTATCTTCATTCTTTTCTGGCTTCCTGAAGCATAATTCCGCTTCATGATGACTGCAGAGGAGTTTTTGTATTTTGCCGGCAGCAGAGATCACGTGGTTGGCTGGCTGCTGCCAGCGACTACTGAGGGGGGCCCCCTTGAGGGGGATCCCGATAACAGTGTCATTGCACTTTACTGCATTGACCTTTAAAGGGGCGCTCACACAGTTTGTCGTTGCATTTTATTCTTAACCAGTCGTTGTCTTGGGGCCCCAGGCCAGCTGGGGGCCCCAAGCAATTGCTTGGTTTGCCTGCCTTGTCGCGACGGGCCTGGATGGGAGATTCAGAGACATACTGAAGCTGGACGATCAAACTGGATCTCTGACCATCACAAACACCACAACTGAACATGAAGGAGTTTATGAACTAAAGATCAACAGTGAGATCAAGACTTTCATTCTCTTTGTCATTGGTGAGTTCAAGAACATTTACACCTTTGTTTTAATGAAAACATTTAAATGAATTCATGCACAATTTTGTTTTTGTTATTTTGTTTATTTTTTATGTAAATTTTAAACTATTCAATTTAGTAAACCGTTATAAAGTGATTTAACAGTATTAATCTTTGCAAAACCTGTTTCTGTTTGTTCTCTGTGTGTTTGACAGATGAAGTAAAGTCAGTGTCAGTGAATGAGGGAGATTCAGTCTCTCTAAACTCTGATCTTACTGAAATGAAGTATTATTATCGGATTCAGTGGAGGTTTGGAGATGAAAACACTGTAATAGCAGAAATCAACACAATCACTGTATATGATGATGTTCTTGATGGGAGATTCAGAGACAGACTGAAGCTGGACAATCAAACTGGATCTCTGACCATCACAAACACCACAACTGAACATAAAGGAGAATATAAACTACTGCTGATTACATTATTGTCATCAAAATCATTCAGAGTTTCTGTCTATGGTGAGTAAAGATCATTTTTCTTCTCCTTTAAATATTCTTATTTACTATTTACATGTTGAATTGTTGAATCTTTTACAGTTTGAGATGACAGACCGTATAAAATCTCACTTGGAGCTGAATATAAGATTGTTGACTAGATTTGATCATATTTCTGTGTATTCAGAAATATTAGTTGAAGTCAGCGCTGATATTAGTGTTTATTGACTGATCTGATCTCAGTTTGATGTGTTTATTCCTCAGACTCTGTCCACTGGTGTGGTCCTACTGAAGCTGTGATCCGATTGGTCCTCTCTGCTCTAGTGGGCGTGGCTACTGTCATTATTGTGGTTTATGAGATCAGATCCAGAAGAGCTGAACGAGATCAAGCACATATTCACACATCAGGTACATGATTGATGATGGCATTTCTCACAAACTGATTTTGCATTTATAAATATCTGTGAGATTTATTAATGTATGGCTTTTTATGTTCATCTTTTTCAGGAAGTATCGAAATCTAAAGCAGAACGCTGAACTTTAAAGGTTCTTCAAGTGTGTTTTTGTTCTTCTGGTGTTTTTTTCATAATAAATACGGATGATTATTTGAGCTTGTGCTCTCTTTCAGTGTCAGATTTTAACAGTGTCATTTTATTGTTTATATTTTAATTTATTGTTTATATTTCTTTTTGCTGTATGTAGTTTCTCACTCTGAGGTTCAAGAGTCTCTCCATGTTTTATTACAATTATTTTGTTGAGCGCCTCCTGGAGGAATAAAGAATTTATATATAGTTTAAAGATTTCAGAAGTGTGGAACATAAAAATCTTTACATTATCAAAATATTTTTTAACTGTACTGATATTGATACTGTTTTTCTTTCTTCAATAATAAACAAACAACTTCCCCAGATTCTCCTTTATCCTGAGAAAATACTGATTTTGGACACATTATAATATACTTTGAGATCACAGTGAAATACATAAACACAACATATCGATGCTCCATTTCCTCCAACAGGGAACGATAAAGTCCATAAATCTCTAGTGTGATTTGTCTCTGTAGTCTCGTCTGAGGAGCAACTCCTCCATCTAGTGGCTCACCCTGAACTCACATGTTATCAGGAGTTATTTACTCAGTCTCTGTAATGAGATCCAGTGATTGTGTCTGTTACTCAAGAAAGCCACTAGATGGCGCTATGTTCAGTATTATGTGACGAATACTGTGAAACGAGTAATGAAGAATAAAACCACATTCATTTATTCTATTTACTTTTATAAATCATTAACTGTGTGTGTGTGTGTGTGTGTGTGTGTGTGTGTGTGTGTGTGTGTGGTGATTCAGTTCTGGAGGCAGTGATGAAGGGAGATTCAGTCTCTCTAAACTCTGATCTTACTGAAATGAAGGATGATGATGTGATTCAGTGGAGGTTTGGAGATGAATACACTTTAATAGCTAAAATCAATAAACGGGCCGACAGAATCACTGTATATGATGATGTTCTTGATGGGAGATTCAGAGACATACTGAAGCTGGACGATCAAACTGGATCGTCAGTTTACAAAAATACAAAAAATACACAATAGATAGTATGTGCAGGTATGTATGTACAAATAAAACAAAAGTCCACGATCATCTCCACTGTTTTGAGTGTTAAGCTCAAGGTTGTTCAAACTGCACCAGACGCCAGCTGTTCAACCTCCAGTCTGTAGGCAGATTCGTCACCGTCCTGGATGAGGCCGATAAGTGTGGTGTCGTCTGCAAACTTCAGGAGTTTGACAGAGGGGTCTTTTGCGGTGCAGTCTTTGGTGTACAGGGAGAAGAGCAGTGGAGAGAACGCACACCCCTGGGGGGCGCCAGTGCTGATTATGCAGGAGCTGGATGAGCATTTTGCCTGTCGGTCAGGAAGCTGGTGATCCACTGACAGATGGAGGTGGGCACAGGGAGCTGGGTTCATTTGGACAGGAGGATGTTTGGTATGATGGTGTTGAAGGCCAAGCTGAAGTCCACATACAGGATCCTCACATACTGTAAGTCCCTGGTTTGTCCAGATGTTGTAGGATATAATGCATTCCCAAGTTGACTGCATCATCCACAGACCTGTTTGCTCGATAAGCAAACTATCCAGCAAGGGTCCAGTGAGGTCCTCCAGATGGGCCAGCACCAGTCTTTCAAATGACTTCAGGACTACAGATGTTAACGCAACAGGTCAGTAGTCATTCAGTCCAGTGATTTTGGGTTTGGAGCGTTTGAAGCAGGAAGGAACTTGCTCTAGTGATCTGTTGCAGATCTGTGTGAAGATAGGGGCCGGCTGGTCAGCACAGGATTTCAGACAGGCTGGTGTAACACCGTCTGGCCCTGGTGCTTTCCTTGTCTTCTGTTTCAGGAAGACCCAACACACACCTTCTTCACAGACCTGAAGTGCAGGAGGGGGAGAGAGGGGGTTGCTGGAGGTGTTGATGGGTGTATGGAGAGAAGGTCAGAATGAGACAGGATTTTTCATACCTGCAATAAAACTTGTTCAAATCGTCGGCCAGTTGTTGTTTCTCCACAGTGCTGGGGGATGGTGTCTTGTAGTTAGTAATGTCTTTCAGGGCTTTCCACACTGATGCAGGGTCGTTGGCTGACAACTGGTTTCTCAGCTTTTCAGAATAGTTCCTTTTAGCCGCTCTGATCTCCCAGTGTGTATTTGGCCCGTTTAAACAAGACTCATCCCCATTCCTGTAGGCATCTTCTTTGGCCTGGTGAAGTTTTCTGAGTTTTGCAGTGGACCACAGTTTGTCATTGTTGTAAGTTAAATGTGTCCTGGTAGGGATGCACATATCCTCACCGAAACTGATATATGATTTTACAGAATCCGTGAGCTCGTCCAGGTCGGTGGCAACAGCCTCAAAAACACTCAAGACAGTGCACTCAAAGCAGGCTTGTAAATCCTTCTCTGCTTCATTAGTCCATCTTTTTACAGTCCTTATTACAGCTTTAGCTGATTTCAGTTTCTGCCTGTTGGTCGGTATAAGATGAACCAAACAGTGATCAGAGAGCCCCAAAGCTGCCGGTGGGACAGAGTGATATGCATCCTTTATTGTGGTGTAACAGTGGTCCAGTATATTACTGTCTCTGGTTGGACATGTACCGTGCTGTAAACAATCACGAGAATGAACGAGGAAAACTCCTGCGGCGAGTAGAAAGGCTTACAGTTGATGAAGAGTGCTTCTAGATCATGGCAATCTTCCTCAATGTCGTTACATCTGTACACTACCTTTCGTTGATGCAGAAGCATGTCCCGCCACCACACGATTTTCCCGTTGATTCTGCTTCGTGATCCGCTCCGGAATGGCTTCATTCAGCCAGGTTTCCATGAAACACAGAGCAGCAGAGTTTGGAAAGTCCTTATTTGTCAGGGAGAGAAGGAGAGAAGGTTTGTCCGTTTTGTTGGGTAGGGAGCGAAGATTCTCCAGATGGATAGAAGTCAGCGAGGGTCTAAGGCCGCTTGAGTTTGACTAATGCGCCGGCTCGTTTCACACGCTTGTGCGTCCTAGAGCGATTGATCAGCGCTGCTGCCCAACCGACTACAATGTTCAGCAAAACATCTGAATAATCAAAAACCAGTAGAAGATTAGGTGGTGTGTACTGCCGAATGTTCAGCAGTTCTTCCCTGGTGAAACTGACTGTAAAAGAAAAACTAAAAACAAGACAAACTAATAAAACAGTAAAACAACTGGAGAGCCATTCACGGCGCCAACTTGAATAATGTTTAATAATAATAAACATTTTCAATGTTTAATATACTGTAAAGCTGCTGCTTTAAAGTAATCTATTGTACAATCTATTACATATTATTTAGAGGTGTAAAGAGTACCTGAAAAGGTGCAAACATTTAGACTTTAAAACACTATGAATGACTGAAAACCTCTGCATATATTCTGATTTCTGGTTTGCGTTTACCATAGACCCGCAAACACAAAAAATACATTACTCTCAAACATTACTTTATTTACATGTAACCATACAATCATCAAGAGCATCTTGAAACAAAAACAAGAGCATGTTTTTTATAACAAAATGTTTTTTTAAATAAAAATATACTATTAAAGATATAAAAGATTGGATGACGCGCAATTTTCTTTTATTAAATCCAGACAAGACAGAGGTACTACTTATCGGTTCAAAAAACCACCCACAAAACCTCTTACAATACAACTTTAACATAGTAGGATGTCCTGTTACTTTATCCTCTACAGTAAAAGACCTGGGTGTTATATTAGATTGCAACCTGTCTTTTGAAAATCATATTTCATATGTTACAAGAACAGCCTTTTTCCACCTTAGAAACATTGCTAAGCTACGTAACATGCTATCTGTTTCTGATGCAGAAAAGTTAGTTCATGCATTCATGACCTCGAGACTAGATTACTGTAATGCTTTATTAGCTGGTTGTCCTGCATCCTCAATAAACAAGCTACAGTTAGTCCAAAATGCCGCCGCTAGAGTTCTTACTAGATCGAGAAAATATGATCATATAACACCAATTTTATCATCACTACATTGGTTACCTATAAAGTTCCGTATTAATTACAAGGTATTGCTACTGACTTATAAAGCCCTAAACGGCTTAGCTCCAGTCTATTTAACCGATCTTCTATCGCCCTATAATCCATCGCGCTCTTTAAGATCACTAAATTCGAGGCTTTTGGTCATACCTAGGATATCTAGATCAACTAAAGGAGGGAGAGCATTTTCACATTTAGCACCAAAACTCTGGAATAGTCTTCCTGATACTGTTCGTTGCTCAGACTCGCTCTCCCAGTTTAAAACTAGATTAAAGACACATCTCTTCAGCCAGGCATTCATATAATACTTTTAATCTTACAGTTAAATCCGACATCTAGTTCATAAACGCCAGAGGAGAACTGGCCCCCGACTGAGCCCGGGTTCTCCCAATTTTTTTTTTTTTCTCCATTAGGTCACCTGATGGAGTTTTTCGGTTCCTTGCAACTTTGGCTTGTTCAGTTGGGGATATTTGGGGATATTTAATTTAATTAATCAATCAACGATACTATTGATCAGCATTACCAAACGTGGACGTTCCACTAGAAACAAACATTGATGTATTGTTTTAATTTATTACTGTGAAGCTGCTTTGATACAACCTATGTTGTGAAAAGCGCTATATAAATAAACTTGACTTGACTTGACATATCATCCTCAAGGATCAGTCTGGCCATGTATTTGGTTTTAAGGGCTGTCATGGTTGAAAACCCAGCTTCACAAAGGTAGGTGGTGCTGAAGGGAATCAGCACCTTCATTGCAGCTGTGTGACAGACTGGGTGTTCTTCTGCAATTTCAGACCAGAATGATTACAAAGCGACCTCACTGAAACCTCAGGCTGGCATCAGAGGATATTTCTATAAGCTCGTCCAGAAGTCTTGATGGCAGAGAAGCTGGATGCTTTGCTTCACTGTTGTCAGTGAAGGGGTTTCTGATCCACAGAAAATCAGCTGCTTGCTCCTCAGTTAGAGTTGAGAAATAACTATCAGATTTATCCAGGACCTTTGATAGATGCACTGTTATTTATTTATTTATTTATTTAGCACAAACAAGAACAGAGTAAAAACAAATAGCTATTTAAACAGTTCATATGAATTATGCAGGAGAGGTACGAAACCCCCAAGGGCTTATAATAAGACCACCCCTCTGGTTCCCTTTCGAAAGGGAACTCTACACTACGTCAGAATGACGCAATGGGGAACGCCTCAGGCGTGACAGGTGTCTGAAATAAATATCAACTCACGTCAATCATGTTGACCGGCGACAGCCCGTGCATCATCAGCTTGATTGATTAACGCGCGACCCGGATGTATAAAGGGGAGCCTTGCACACATGACAACATCTTTTCGTCTTCAGGGACTGTTTGTCTGTTTTGAGAATATCGCTGTAGCGTGCGGGAGGCTCTCGAGAGAGCCTCTTGTGCAAACTGTGAGCGTTTTTCATTTAAAGATGCTCCGCTCTCGTCGGACCCTTTTCTCGAGGGAGGAGGGTTCAGCATCTGAGCCCCTTGGTGCACGCGATTTGTGAAACAATACTGTTTGGGTACGAGGCGTTCACGGCAGTTCCTGAGGGTGCTGACAGTGTTCATTAAGAACTATCTCGGCGCGCGTGCAAAGGAAAAATCTGTGCGCTGTCGGATGTTTCAACCTCGCACCTGTTGACTTTCTTCTCGAGGGATGAAAGCCAAATATATTTTAACGGCTCGTTCTCGCGCTTGCCGAGGCAGTGTGTAGATTACGAGAACGTATAAATATTAAAACAGTATTGTCTGGTGATTATGGCTGGATTTAATTCTATGAATTAAAATGATGGAATATTATCTGACTTTTAAGAAGTTAGATATTTAGTAATTCAGCCTATCATCCAGATCGCGTTATCCAGTGTTTTTGGCTGCATCTTATTTTAGGAATTAAAATAATGAGCAGCGAACAAAAAGAGCAGGTGTAATTCTGGTCTTTTTGTAAAATGTGAAATTAACATATTTCTGTTTATTTTTAGACCATGTCTCCTGTTTTAGAGTCTGGGGCAAAATGTTTTGGGTAAGAAAATCTTTAGATTTACTTTTTCGATGGTCAGGTAGTAGGTCTTAACAGGCCTCCTTGACCATACAGTCCCCATTTTGCAACCGGACAGCGCTTGGGCCTCCCTGAGGTGAGCTCCCAGGAATTAACTGTCAAGGAGTAATGTGGTTATCAGGTCATAGGCCTCACTAGGCCTTCCTGAAAATGAGCTCCCACATACTGTGGTTGAATGAGCTCCCACATTCTGTGGTTATCAAGTTATAGGCCTCACCAGGCCTTCTTGAATATGGGCTCCCACATACTGCGGTCATCAGGTTGCAGGCCTCATCCGGCCTTCCTGGTTATGAGCTCCCACATACTGTGGTTAGATGAGCTCCCACATACTGTGGTTATCAAGTTATAGGCCTCACTAGGCCTTCTTGAATATGAGCTCCCACATACTGTGGTTATCAGGTCATAGGCCTCACTAGGCCTTCCTGAGTATGAGCTCCCACATACTGTGGTTGAATATGAGCTCCCACATACTGTAGTCGCCAGGTTATAGGCCTCACCAGGCCTTCCTGGTTATGAGCTTCCACATGTCAGGTTACAGGCCTCACCAGCCTTCCTGAATGTGAGCTCCCACATACTGTGGTCGCCAGGTTACAGGCCTTACTAGGCCTTCCTGAATATGAGCTCCCACATACTGTGGTCACCAGGTTACAGGCCTCACCGGCCTTCCTGGTGATGGGCTTCTACATGTCAGGTTACAGGCCCATCCGGCCTTCCTGAATGTGAGCTCCCACATACTGTGGCCGCCAGGTTACAGGCCTCACCCGGCCTTCCTGAGTATGAGCTCCCACACACCGTGGTCGCAGGTCTTCCTAGTAATGAGCTTCCTCATGTCAGGTTTTAGGCCTCATCCGGCTCTCCTGAATGTGAGTTCCCACATACTGTGGTCACCAGGTTTCAGGCCTCATAGGCCTTCCTGAGTATGAGCTCCCACATGCTGTGGTCGCCAGGTTTCAGGCCTCTCTGCCTTCCTGAGTGTTAAGCTCCCACATTCAGTGGTCACCAGGCTTCAGGCCTCCTAGGCCTTCCTGGTTATGAGTTTTCACATGTCAGGTTACAGGCCTCACCAGGCCTTCCTGGATGTGAACTCCCACGCACTGTGGTCGCTAGGGTATAGGCGTCACTGGTTGTGAGCGTCCACATGTCAGGATGCAGGCCTCATCAGGCCTTCCTGAATGTGAGCTCCCATGCATTGTGACTATCAGGTTACAGGCCTCGTCTGGCCTCCTGATCATTGGTTCCCACATGCTGTGGTTCCCAGGTTACAGGCTTCACCAGCCTTCCTGGATACAAGCTCCCACATTCTGTGGTCGTCAGGTCACAGGCCTCAGCGGCCTTCCTGAGTATGAGCTCCCACATGCTGTGGTCGCCAGGTTAGAGGCCTCACCAGGCCTTCCTGGATTCAAAATGGATAAGTACATGCACTTTCGTTTCATGCACTTTCTAAAATCCATATTTATGGTAAGGGTTATGCGCTGTACGCTTCGCCCCCTTTTTTATGTGGCTCAGACTCCGGTTCTTCACCTTGGGTCCCACTCTAGATGCGTCTTCTGTCGCAATGTTTTTCGACAGGCGCTTCCCTTTCAGGCTATCTCCCACATTCTGTGGTTACAGGCCTCATTAGGCCTTTCTGAAGGTAGCCCCACATTGTGTGGCTGTCAGGTTACAGGCCTCTCAGGCCTTCCTGAATACGAGCTCCCACTTACTGTGGTCACTAGGTCTCAGGCCTCACAGGCCTTCCTGAGTATGAGCTCCCACATACTGTGGTCGCCAGTTTAGAGGCCTTACCAGGCCTTCCTGGATTCAGACTGGCCAAGTACACGCACTTTCGTTTCGTGTACCTTCTAAAATCCATACTTATGGTAAGGGTTATGTGCTGTATGCTTCATTCCCTTTTTTATGTGGCTCAGACTCCGGTTCTTCACCTTGGGTCCCACTCTAGATGCGTCTTCTGTCGCAATGTTTTACGACAGGCGCTTCACTTTCAGGCTATCTCCCACATTCTGTGGTTACAGGCCTCATTAGGCCTTTCTGAAGGTAGCCCCACACTGTGTGGCTGTCAGGCTACAGGCCTCTCCGGCCTTCCTGAATACTAGCTCCCACTTACTGTGGTCGCCAGGTCTCAGGCCTCACAGGCCTTCCTGAGTATGAGCTCCCACACGCTGTGGTCGCCAGGTTAGAGGCCTCACCAGGCCTTCCTGGATTCAGAATGACTAAGTACACGCACTTTCGTTTTGTGTACTTTCTAAAATCCATATTTATGGTAAGGGTTATGCGCTGTCCGCTTCATTCCCTTTTTTTCGTGGCTCAGACTCCGGTTCTTCACCTTGGGTCCCACTCTAGATGCGTCTTCTGTCGCAATGTTTTACGACAGGCGTTTCACTTTCAGGCTATCTCCCACATTCTGTGGTTACAGGCCTCATTAGGCCTTTCTGAAGGTAGCCCCACATTGTGTGGCTGTCAGGCTACAGGCCTCTCAACGGCCTTCCTGAATACGAGCTCCCACTTACTGTGGTCGCCAGGTCTCAGGCCTCACAGGCCTTCCTGAGTATGAGCTCCCACACGCTGTGGTCGCCAGGTTAGAGGCCTCACCAGGCCTTCCTGGATTCAGAATGACTAAGTACACGCACTTTCGTTTCGTGTACTTTCTAAAATCCATATTTATGGTAAGGGTTATGCGCTGTCCACTTCATTCCCTTTTTTACGTGGCTCAGACTCCGGTTCTTCACCTTGGGTCCCACTCTAGATGCGTCTTCTGTCGCAATGTTTTACGACAGGCGCTTCCCTTTCAGGCTATCTCCCACATTCTGTGGTTACAGGCCTCATTAGGCCTTTCTGAAGGTAGCCCCACATTGTGTGGCTGTCAGGTTACAGGCCTCTCCGGCCTTCCTAAATACGAGCTCCCACTTACTGTGGTCGCCAGGTCCCAGGCCTCACAGGCCTTCCTGAGTATGAGCTCCCACATACTGTGGTCGCCAGGTTAGAGGCCTCACCAGGCCTTCCTGGATTCAGAATGGCTAAGTACACGCACTTTCGTTTCGTGTACTTTCTAAAATCCATATTTATGGTAAGGGTTATGCGCTTCCGCTTCATTCCCTTTTTTACGTGGCTCAGACTCCGGTTCTTCACCTTGGGTCCCACTCTAGATGCATCTTCTGTCGCAATGTTTTACGACAGGCGCTTCCCTTTCAGGCTATCTCCCACATTCTGTGGTTACAGGCCTCATTAGGCCTTTCTGAAGGTAGCCCCACATTATGTGGCTGTCAGGTTACAGGCCTCTCCGGCCTTCCTGAATACGAGCTCCCACTTACTGTGGTCGCCAGGTCTCAGGCCTCACAGGCCTTCCTGAGTATGAGCTCCCACATACTGTGGTCGCCAGGTTACAGGCCTCAGCAGCCTTCCTGATATGAGCCCTCATGTACTGGAGCTCCCCACATGAGGGGGTCATCAGGTCTTAGGTCTCAGTAGACCTTCCTGGGTTTGAACCCTCTCTTACTTCCCCAGTGTTCGGATCGAGCACTGGGTAGACCCGTGGATTGAGTGGACGACTTCCGTCGTTTCTTGAGGTTAAGTCACACTCTCCGGGAGATCCCGTCTCTGTGATCCGGAACGGAATGGTTTCTGCCAGCTTTACAGGCCTTCAGTTTCTGGATGCCTTATCCAGGGTAATTTCCAGAGGCTCTGTCTTGGACAGACAGGCAATGGCCAGACTGTGAGTCTTAGTATAGATCACCAGGCCAGCCTGGTGGCATTTCAGGAGGCATGCTCCCCTGAATAGTGACTGGCTGGGAGTCCCTTGGGTCCCCTAGCCACACTCCCTAGAAGGGACCCCTTCTATTGGAAACTGTGGTCCTAAGCCTTTGAGCTGGCCCAGATATACCCCCAACTAACTATGTTCTGGCGGTTTCTTGGTTCATTAGCTTGGGCTATGACCGGTAGGGAGTGCTGTCACTGACAGCCCGATGTGACCTAAGGGTGAGTGGTTCCAGTGTTTCTGGATTACTGGTTCGGACAGTTGTCACTGCCTTTGGGCATGCACTCCCCTCAGCATGGCGGCGTTGGTATATCGTTCCCCATTGCGTCATTCTGACGTAGTGTAGAGTTCCCTTTCGAAAGGGAACGTCTCAGGTTACGACTGTAACCTAGGTTCCCTGAGAACAGGGAACGAGACACTACGTCTTCCTGCCATGCCTCGGGGCCTGCCTGCAACAGTCCCTTCAGACGATAGGATGTTGTCATGTGTGCAAGGCTCCCCTTTATACATCCGGGTCGCGCGTTAATCAATCAAGCTGATGATGCACGGGCTGTCGCCGGTCAACATGATTGACGTGAGTTGATATTTATTTCAGACACCTGTCACGCCTGAGGCGTTCCCCATTGCGTCATTCTGACGTAGTGTCTCGTTCCCTGTTCTCAGGGAACCTAGGTTACAGTCGTAACCTGAGACGTTTTTCCAGTTAATACCACACCAAATTATTATAATAAATAACAACAATCATCACAATAATGGCAGACAATTTAAGACACCACACATATAGAACATTTTAACAATCATACAAGTGTCTTTTCATTCTTGACTTAAATACTGACAATGATGAGCTGGTTTTAATAAAACCGGGAATAGTATTCCAAAGTGACGGTCCTCTGTATTTTAAGAAAAATTTACCAAGAGTTGTATGATAATAGGGAAGATGAACATTCATTGCTTGTCGAGTTGAATATGAATGCACATCATAGTTAATTAAAAAATAGTTTTTAAACACTTTTGGGAGGCTTTGATTTTGAGCCATATATTTATACATAAAGATACATGTTTGATAGATATTTATGCTGAAAATAGATAAAATATTTAATTGCTTAAACAGAGGAGCCGATGGTTCACACCGATTTGATACTGTTGCCAATCTAACAAACTTTTTTTGGATCAAAAGGATTTTTTGAAGAGAAGAAGGGTAATTACTGGCCCAAACAATGTTGCAGTAAGAGATGTAAGGATATAATAGACTATAATAAAGAGTTAAAAGACAGGATTGATTTACCAATGAACAAACTTTTCTAATGATGCCAAGTGACTTCATGATTTTTACACACACATAATCAATGTGGTTTTTCCATGAAAGTTTTTCATCTAATAATACCCCTAAAAATTGTATTACTGTAACTTGGTTGATTTCAATGTTATTAATAAATAATTTAGCATCTTCTTTTAAATACCTTTTATTTTTATTCCTGAAAACTATATAATTAGATTTTTCTATATTTAGTGAAAGTTTGTTCATCTGAAACCACTTTGCGATATACAGTAGAACATCATTAGCTTCATTCATCAAGGAATCAAAGTTTGCATGTGATATAACAACAGTAGTATCATCTGCAAATAGAATGGGCAATGCAGATTCACACATCCAAGCTAGGTCATTTATATAAATGAGAAACAGGAGTGGCCCAAGAATAGATCCCCGAGGTACACCACAACATAATTTAATTCTCTTGGAGGTACTGCCATTTATAAATACATATTGCTCTCTGTTAATCAAATAATCCTTAAGCCATTTGAGTACAACATCCCGAAACCCATAACGGGAAAGTTTGGAAATCAGAATTTCATAATCAACTGTATCAAAAGCCTTTGACAGGTCTAAAAATATACCAACTGCAAACATGTTGTTATCCAGTGCTACAGAAATTTTGTCTATGAGTTGTAACAGAGCCATATATGTTGAGTGTTGCTGTCGAAATCCATATTGATGTTTATAAAGGATCTCATTGTTATTCAGATGTTTTAGCATTCTTACATATACAAGCTTTTCCAAAACTTTAGAGAAACAAGGTAAAATGGAGATCAGCCTATAGTTATTGAAAAGGCTAGGATCGCCTGACTTAAATAAAGGTATAACCTTTCCAATCTTCAAATCTTTTGGGACTACCCCACTTTTTAGAGAAAGCATAAGTACATGAGTTAATGGTTCACTAATTATTAATGCCACTTTTTAAAAAAGTTTTACTTTAATTTTATCATGACCTGCTGCAGTGTCATTCAGGTTTTTTATAATATCAAACACTTCTCTAGATGTCGGAGGATCAAAATTACCTATTGCAGGAAAGCAACCTATAATTGAATCGGTTGGACAACCATCTGTATAAACGATTTTTTCAGCAAGACGCCTACCAACATTAGCAAAGAAATCATTAAATCCATTTGCTATATCAAAAGGGTTGACAAAAGAAATACCATCTTTAGTAAAATTTGTTGGAATTTTAACCGAGCCTTTTTTTTTGTTAAGTAATTCATTAATGATATTCCATGTAGATTTTATATTACTAGCAGACTCTTTAAGTTGATATGAATAATAATTTTTCTTAGCTATACGAAGTAGGTGAGTAAATTTATTTTTATATTGTTTGTATGTATCACAATTATATGGAGTTGGATTTTTAAGAAATTTTCTATATAATTTGTTTTTCTTTAATGAGGACTTCAATAATCCTGAGGAGAACCATGGCTTAGTTTTATTTAACTTGCCTTTATACTTAACTAGCGGAAAACACTCATGAAATATAGAATTAAATGTTTGAAAAAATAACTGGTAAGCCAATTCAGCCTCATGTTGAATATAAATATCATCCCATGTTGTGTGCTCAATCATGGATTTAAAACGATCTATATTCATTTCACTAAATTTTCGATAGCTTGGTTTATCTGCATACATTCTTGAGCTACCACTAATTCCTAAATTCAAATTAAATATGGGGAAGTGGTCTGAAATGTCCGTACACAATATTCCTGAATTAGATTCATAATCAAAAGAGTTTGTGAAAATATTATCAATCAGGGTGGCAGTCTTGTTTGTCACCCTGGTTGGTTTACATATAAGAGGATGAAAATAGGATGAAAACAATATAAAAAATCAGCTGTTGAAGCATGGCTTTCACTTTGAAAAAGATTGATATTAAAATCACCAAGTAGAAAACATAGTTTACCTTCATCATTAATAACATCCAAAGCAGCAGAAAGTGCAACATTGAAACAATTAACATTACTGTCAGGTGGGCGGTATATACATCCAATAATAACATTTCTTCCGCCAAACTGAGAGCAAGAGAGTATTTCCAAGAACACAGATTCGACATTACTTTCATCAGAGTTTAGCGTAAGATCCTTCCTTAATATGAACTGAAAATCATTGTGCACAAAAATAACGACTCCACCTCCCACCTTTTCCTTTCTACATGAATGAACAGAATTATATTGAGACATGTTGTAAAAATCTATTATATCATCCTTGACCCATGTTTCTGATAAAGCAATAACAGAAAATGTGTGATTTAATACAGACAAAAAATGAATTAACTGATCGTTATTTTTAGGTAAACTACGTATATTAAGGTGAAATGTAGAAAAAATTTCAGACTTGGACCTACTTATAAAATTACCAGATAAACTGTTAAACTCATTTTCACTATAATAATTACAGGGACGAGATTTATTGTGTGCATAATTTAAGTAAAAATGCGTGTCTGGATCACATGAATCAATATTATCCATGTACTTAAATTCATTTAGCTGGTATGGATTGAAAACCCGATCAGAACAATTATACTCAACATCTACATTACTCCCACTTTTTATATTTTCTTCAGAATTTTTCATTGTTATTGACAATGGGTACCCAAGTAGTCAACATTAAATTATTGACTCACTTTTTTAGTCTTTTCAGACCATCCTCTGTCTTTGGGAGGTAGGCTGAATGATAAGTTTGTCGTATCGTAAGAATGCTATCTCCCCTCGCTCTCTTGCGGCCTTCATAGCTGGGATGAGTTCTTTGCGTTTTTTTCCGAACGGCATCTGAATAGTCCTCATTAATACACATACGTTCCTTTTAGATCTTTTGCTTTCTCCATAACCATAACTTTATCTTTAAATCTAAGGAACTTTGCGACAATCGGCCTGGCTCTCTCTCCCATCTCTCCCGCCCGGTTCGATGCACCCGTTCCAACTCAATCCCCGTGATATTGAGCTTTTCAGAGAGTAGCTTCCGTATCTTAGCTTCTGAGTCAGCCCAGCTCTCATACCCAGACTCTTGGATCCCGTCAATCACTATGTTGTTTCGTCGGGACTGACCTTCCAAGTAGTCCATCCTGGGCAAAACGGAGTTGATATTTTCACGAGTCATTGATATATCTGAAGCAAGATTTAAGAGCTTCGTGGAGGATTGCTTATTTTTAGCACTTAGCTCATCCACCTCTTTTTGCGTGTAGTGGAGGCTTTCACGCAATCCATTTATTTCCCTGGAAAGTTCATCAAGTCTTTTGTTATGTCCCTCAATCATTATTGACAGAAAGTTCTTGTAGCTTCGCTCCTGCTGCTCCAGCAGCTCTCTATAAAATATTTTCTGCTGTTCCATCAGTTCACGCACCTGGGTTTGAGACACATAATCGTCATCTCCACTTCTCCTTTTCGGTGGCATGTTATTTGACATTGAATGATTTTAAAATTGAAATGTCTGTCTGCAATAAAAGCATGGGTGTGCTCGAACATGTCACTGATTCCGGAGGAGACACGTGTTTTCCACATGTGTAGTTTTCTTTTGGAAGCCTCTGCTAGTTCATGCTGCACCACAGTGTTTATGTTTGCTCCTTGCATTCCTCTGTTAATTCATTTCACAGAATATGTCTGAAAGGTAGCTGAGTTGAGCAAGCCATTTGTCATTGTCCAAAAACTCAGCAAAGTCTGGTCTCTTGTCCGCAAGAAAGTCACGCAACTCCTCCCTCAGACTGAACAGACGCATCAGCTCTCGCCCTCTGGACAGCCACCTCACGTCAGTGTGCATCAGCAGGGTATGGTAATCAGCGCCTACCTCTCTAGGGTAATCAGCGCAGTGAATAACCGGGAGCTGGTGGCTCTGGCTTTCACAAAGTTCACGATTTTTACAGCCACATCTAAAACTCCATGGAGACTGGGTTCCATTTCTTTAGTAGCAAGCGCCTCTCTGTGCAGAAAGCAGTGTGTTGAAATCGCAAGGGGTGCAACACCTTTGATACGCTGAACTACCCCGGTCTGCCGGTCATCGCAGCAGCTCCATCAGTACAGACCCCAATACAGTCGCTCCAGTTTATCTCATTTGATCTCATGAAATTATCCAAAGTTTCAAAAATATCATTTGCTGTTGTTGTGGTGCGCTGCTCTTTACAAAACAAAAAATCTTCTGAAAAAAAGTGTTTCTTTATTTTCTCTCCTGCTAAAAAGAAGCTCACAATCTTCCACTCCACACAAAACATTTTTAAACTGAAAATACAGTGAATCCATCAACAGTCAAATAAGAGTCACAGGTCAGAGGTCAAATATGATTGACAGCTCACAGCACTAAATAACACACCAGTAGATACAGATATCTAATCCAATATTTCACTCTTCTGCTATTAGTTTTCATTCAGGGCCAGAATTCATTTGAAAATGTAAGGTCAGCAAAAGCTTGTTGATTTTTGTGATGATAAAGGAGACGGATGTGTAATGCCAAGGTAATCATAAATGTTTTGATTGTTTCTCCTCTCAACAGTCTCAGTTGTAAGTCTACAGTTACACGAGTAGTTACACGACCAAGCATGGTGACACAAAATAAAACGTGGTGCTTTTCTAAGCGGGTAAAAAGGATAACTATAATGTATGTGTGGCCGTTCAAACGTTATGTCTGGAAATAAGACACAGCCATAACATCTAAAGAAAACGGGTTCTTTTATTCCTGACTGAGCCTCAGATGAGACACAGCGTTAATGTATATTTTTGTTCAGGAGAAACAGCAGTTTTAGAAAAACATTCAAATTAATAAGTGAAATTGGCATAGCAAAACAAACTATCAAACTGACTTCAATGAGTGCAGAAAACAAAGAAATAAGAGTCTTACAAAACAAAACAAATAAAAAAGTGGTTTTCACACTGCTTATCTCAGAAACAAATAAAATGAGTGCTAAAAACAACGGTAGTGGCCTGTATGTGCCTATTGAAAGAAATAAAACAACATACATGAGAAATATGCACATTTCACCACATGAATACATTACAATCCACAGTTTGACCCCTTCTGTTCAAACAGTACAAGAAACACTCAAGAAAAATAGTATACACTTGAACAAAGGTACAAATATTCTTTATAACTTATACATAAACACTTTAGGAGAATAAAATGATCAAAACTCACTCTTATTGAGACTTTGAAGCACACAGAAAAAGCTCACGTGGCAGCTGGTGCACGTGCAATATCACGTGAGGCTGTTCTCCCCTCTAACACGGCATAAAGAACAATAATTACTCAATGTCACATTAATATATGAAATAAACAGTGTTATTTAGCCTTTCAACAACTTTGTATAACATATTTCAGATTAACTCACGCTCAATCTTCCCCAATGTCTCTGTATTTCCTTTCCCCACGGAAGATCTCTCACGTGCAGGAACACCACACTCGTATGAGCAGCGAAATCAACCATACACTCGACAATATCACACGACTGTTATCACCACAGATTCACAAGTCAATATCAAACTGAAAATGTTCTCTCTTTAACAGTTTAATCGACTATTTCTCCCTCCGTGTGACTCTGTCTCAAACTGCGCTCTCTTTCAGTCTGACGCGCTCTCGCTCATCTGCGCATGCACACACTCTTAAAGGGGACAGCGCGCGGCTGAGTCAAAGCAAACATAAGGGCAAATCACCAAGGGAATTAATCAAATATCAGGCTATTCCTGCCCCGGTTACACTCTCCCCTGCCTACAGTCAACGTCCTCGATGACTACAAACATGCTTTAATCATCCACTACTCCTTGTAGTTTTCCAGATGTATACAAAACTATTCCAGCTAACACTTGGGAAAGAACATCAGGACTGAAAGACACAGAACTGCAAGCCGATTTAGGCAGCCTGTTTGGATTGCTATGAACCCCAGCAGTAGACCGCTGGGTCCTGCGTGGTGAAGGACAGGGTGCATCCACCTGGGCACTCTCTGCCCTGGGCTTTCGGGGAACAGGAACTGGCCTAGTCACCACCACATCCAATGCTGAATCCTTTCTTTCTGTTTCGGGCTGAGGGAGCTGTCTGACTATACTCGCCTCCTCATCTACTTGCACTTCATCATTATCCTCCACTTCTCTTATTTCAGCATCATCCTCTGGCTGCACCACAGGCTGCTGCAACCTCCCAAGCACTTTGTCCACGGGATTCTCCTTAGTCCATCTGGTTTCCTCCACAAGCACACATTCTGCATCCAGTGTAGGCATCTCTTCTACCAGCTCCGAGGTAGGAACTTTTACGGGTGTCACTCTTTTCCTAGGCATCGGCACTGGGACTGGTCTTGGACAGGGCCTGATGTCTGACCTATGCACTCTTTTTGCAGGACCACCTCTCACCGGTTCCACAGTGTAGGTTGTTCCATGCACCTCAACCACCGTATACACCGTGGGGGGCCCAGGCATCCTGGATCTTGTTCCTTCCTGAAGGACGATATCGTAAATACACCTGCTGACCCACTGCTACCTCTGGACAATAAACCACATTCTCACGCTTGGCAATACGGTCTGCTGCCTTTCTTTCAGCATACTCTCGTGCTCTGGAGTGTGCATCCTGAAGCCGTTCCTTATGGACAGACAACCAGGTACGCTCTATCTCCCCTCCTGTCTCCTGACCCAGCAAGGCATCTACTGGTAAGTGTGGCTGCATTCCAAACAGCATATAGTATGGAGAGTAACCGGTGGAAGAATGGGGAGTCACATTGTAGGCGTACACCAGCTCAGGTAAGTACTCTGGCCATCTCCGTTTCTTCTCAGGTGGTAATGAACGCAAGAGATCGTGCAGAGTACGGTTAAATCTCTCACACTGCGCATTTCCCTGGGGGTGATGTGGCGTAGTGCGGGATTTCCTTACCCCATACAGCTTACAGAGCTCTGCAATAACGGCACTCTCAAAGTTCCTCCCCTGGTCTGAGTGAAGACGCTGTGGCACACCATACTTAAGGAACCATTCCTTCAGAAGGACCTTAGCTGTAGTGTCCGCCTTCTGATTGCGGGTGGGGAACGCCTGGCTGAACTTAGTGAATACATCTGTAACAACTAAGACATTCTCCCGCCCATCCGATGCAGGCTCTAGTGTGGTAAAATCCATCGCAACCACCTCTAATGGATGTGACGCCAAGAACGGGGCCCAAGGTGCTTGTATTTTCGGCTGTGGCATTTTGGCTAACACGCATCGCTGGCACTCCTTCACCCACTTATCCACAGCATCACTCATCCCAACCCAATAACAACGCTGCTTGAGCAGGCCCAGCGTCCTCTCAATGCCCTGATGCCCCATCTGGTCATGGACACTTTGCAACACCAGCTTGACCAGACATGCAGGGAGCAGCAACTGCCGGCATTCCCCATTGAACACATCGTCAATGACTCTAAACAACAGCCCCTCTCTCTCTTGGATTCTATCCCACTGCTTAAGCAACAAGAGCACAGATCGAGACAAGCCTTTTCGCTCATGATTTGTGGGTTTCCTCTTCTTGTCCCAGAAACACTTAAGTGTGCTGATGGTCGGATCTTCCTCTTGGAACTGACGGAGCTCATCTTTCGTGTATCCAGGTAGCGTTGGGGTATTCTCCAGGAGTTGTCTCTCTTCATTCCCTTGACCAACCATGGCTGATTGTAGCTGTATTGTTCCTCCATTTCTAGGCCCTTCCATTAGCCCTGACAGATCAGCCTCCACTGCTGTCCCAGTGCGGAGCCCGCTGCAAATAGCCACACAGCCGTCGTACTCCGAATCTTCAGTTACCACCTCCATTTCCTCTAGCCCTGGTCTTCTAGAGAGAGCATCGGCTGCAGTGTTACACCGATCAGGACGGTACTGCACGTCAAAATCAAATACTGCAAGCTGTGCAACCCACCTCTGTTCAATTGCGCCCAGCTTGGCCGTGTTGAGATGGCACAGAGGGTTGTTATCTGTTAAGACAGTAAACTTCGATCCCAGCAGATAACTCCTGAACTTCTCCCCCACTGCCCACTTGAGTGCCAGGAGCTCCAGCTTCATACTGCTGTAGTTCCTGTCATTTCGCTCTGCACCCCTCAACCTCCGACTTGCATACGCGATCACGGTTTTCCTTCCCCCTTGCTGCTGGTATAGCACAGCGCCTAATCCCAGATTACTGGCGTCAGTCTCCAACACAAACGTGAAGGGTGAAAGTCTGCATAGCCCAGCGTTGGCGCACAGGTAAGCTTTTCCTTGAGGTGCTCAAAGGCCTGTTGGCATTCTGTTGTCCAGGAGCCCTTGAACAACTTATTGGCCTGAACCACACTCCCCTGGCGAACACAAGTGTTAACCACATCATGAAGCGGACCCGCCACTCTAGAGAAACCCTCAATGAATCTTCGATAGTAACTGCAGAACCCTAAAAAGGATCGCAGCTCCTTTAGAGTGTTAGGGATCGGCCACTGCTTCACTGCACTCACTTTGTCTGGGTCTGTAGACACCCCCTGCGCTGATACAACATGCCCCAGGAACTTTACCTCGGACTGCAGAAAATGGCACTTTTCCACCTTTACCTTTAGACCAGCCTCCCTCAACCTTTTTAGCACAGTCTCGAGCCTCACTAAGTGTCCCTCAAATGTACTTGATTAGATAAGCAAATCATCCAAGTACACAAGTACCATTTGAAAGACCAGATCACTCATTATACTTTGCATGAGGCGCTGGAATGTCGCAGGCGCATTACAGAGTCCGAACGGCATCCGCTGGTACTCATACAGCCCAAATGGTGTAATGAAGGCTGTTTTGTTCTGGTCCTTCTCATGAACTGCCACCTGATGATAGCCACTCGCAAGATCAATAGATGAGAACATCTTGGCCTTGCTCAAAGCATCCAGACTCTCATCAATTCGTGGCAATGGGAATGCGTCACGTCTAGTTTTAGAGTTAAGCTTCCTGTAATCCACGCATAGTCTGAGACTCCCATCAGACTTACGAACTAACACCACCGGAGAAGCGTACGAACTGGAGCTTTCTCGGATGACACCCTTCTTGAGTAATCCGGAGATATGGTCCTTTACCTCCTCAAATTGGTTCGGGGGTATTCGTCGGTATGGCTGTGAGACAGGGAGGTCATCCTTCAGGGGAATCTCATGTTTTACCAGGTCAGCATAACCAAGGTCTTCGTCACAGGTGGCGAACACATCCAAGTACTTCATCAGGAGTGCCTTCAGCTCTTCCTGCTGTGTAGGGGTACCACCTATCCGTACCTTCTCCAATGGACACTGCAGGTGACTCCCAACCCCTGTCATTGATCTCTGGTGGACAGTAACTTCTTCATGATCCGTGGAGATACGATGGAATGTAACCTCACAGGAGCTACCCTCAAAGCGACGACCCTGGGTAAGTATCCCAAGTTTCAACTTAGGCGGCAACCACACATCCTCTGGTGACAAGTTTACTACCTGCACTGGAAACACTCGACTACCAGGTGACACCAGGGTAGGAACCAGGACCAGGCCACCTGGCAATGATGTATTACCTGGTTCAAACAATCCTAAGCCCCTATTTCCAATCAGTTCCTTGTGTGTTTTAGCCTGAATTGTAGCAACTGAGCCTGCAGGTACATACAGCTTATGTGTGCCTATTGTCCGAACCATAGAGGTCGCCTCCACTGGGATAGCCTCTTGCACCTTGTTAAAGGCGGCTCTCCAGTCAGCATCCAACGTCCCTTCCAAAGCATTGTCAAACTCAGCCAGAATCAACTGTTTACAGCGCTGCGCTATGTTCATGCCAAGTATGCCTGGGGGCGCTGACTCGGTTGCCCCTTCCTCTTGGTCACGAATCACCAGGAACCCACACCCAGGTATAGTCAAACCCATTACCTGGATATCAAGTTCGACATACCCAAGGTAGGGAAGCGGCAACCTATTGGCAGCGGTGATCTTCAACCACTTAGTCGTACAATGCATGTCTTTATCTTCTCCATGAAGATGTTCTTTAAAGAAGCTCTCTGTCAAAGTACTCACATTGCTTCCAGTGTCCAATAGGCACCTGACAGCTACCCCCCCAATGTGAATTTCAACTTCTGGGCACTTGCCCACTGCACGCTCCAGGAATCGCTCTTTGGTAAGGGTGCCACTGTTTGAGCCATCAGTGCCACCTCTCATTGCTCGGCTCTTCGCAATGGAGGCGCACAGTTTCCCTGAAGACTCTGAGACTCTGGCGTAGCTGGCACAGGGTTTTCACGGAAGCGTGGCACAGTGCATTGCCGGGCTATGTGTCCAACACCCTCGCATCTCAAACAAATGGGTTGGCCATCACGGGTATATTTTGGCTTAAACCTGGCCTTACTAGGTTTCTCACCACTTGGGTCAGATCTCTGGATCGTGAGGTCACGGACAGCATTGGTAAGTTCCCCGATTGCTTTCCCTTGTTGTGTAATTACCTTAATTACTTCCTGCAGGGCTACACTCAAGTCACTTGGTACGGTTGCAGACATTCTCGCATGTTCTACATTTTCCCCCACACCCACTAGATTTCTGTTTCTAGCAAGATTAGCTGCACGGGGTCTCTCTTCCAAACACCACATAAGGGCCTCCTCACGGACTTCAAATAATGTAGCGTGAGGTCGCTCTCTAACCACCTTGCGCAGTTCCCTACGGAGAATTGAATCCCTCACCCCCTCTATAAACTGATCTCGCAATGCCAGCTGCATGTTCGGAACAATATGGGGTGACTGCTGGAGTGCAGCATTAAGCAGCAAGGACAAGGCGTGTGAATAATCACGGAAATCTTCACCATCCAATTGTTTCCGTGCATAAAATGCATGTAACAACTGGGGGGTGCTTCGCTTTTCCCTGAAGGCTGCCCTCAAGTAGGAGAACATGTCTTGAGGTAACTTATCCTCCCCTCCCATACACAACCTGACTTCATCTAGAGCGGACCCCCTTAAGTGGGAGAGGATAAAATCCACCTGATCCTCTGTATTTAAACCCCTCACTCTGATTACTCTCTCAAGTTCCTCAATGAACTCATCCACATTTTGGCAATCTTTACCCGGATCCCCACTGAAAGGTACAATTTGTCTTTCTCTTGGGATATACACATAAGATCTAGTAGGTACATTAGTCATGTTAGAAAGCGTCGACATTACTTGATCATGTCTACGTCCCAACTCCAGGATCTGTGACTGTAGCTGCGAGATGGGGTTACCTCCCTCAATGTCCATTTCCGGAGCTGCAGCACCTGCACCCTGAATGTCCTCACCCTGGGAGGCTGCATCGTCCATGTCCTCAGCGTCCATGACTCGCAGTTGCAGAAAGTCTCAGTTCTCAAACAGTCAGTTCAACAAGCACCGTCCTTCACAATCTCCTCCGACGCAGCAGTCCTGGTTTGCTGGCCCTTGGTCCTCCTGCAGCTCCTTTCAGGATGGCACACAATATTCTGCAGGTCCTTATAGCACTCAGCTGCTCTTAACCACTACCGTTGTTTGCACCCTACTATTTTAGCACTCTTATCACAAAAAATAAACCAATCCCCAAACAAAAAAAACGGAAACCCCACTCCTGGTACCAAATTAGATGTGGCCGTTCAAACGTTATGTCTGGAAATAAGACACAGCCATAACATCTAAAGAAAACGGGTTCTTTTATTCCTGACTGAGCCTCAGATGAGACACAGCGTTAATGTATATTTTTGTTCAGGAGAAACAGCAGTTTTAGAAAAACATTCAAATTAATAAGTGAAATTGGCATAGCAAAACAAACTATCAAACTGACTTCAATGAGTGCAGAAAACAAAGAAATAAGAGTCTTACAAAACAAAACAAATAAAAAAGTGGTTTTCACACTTCTTATCTCAGAAACAAATAAAATGAGTGCTAAAAACAACGGTAGTGGCCTGTATGTGCCTATTGAAAGAAATAAAACAACATACATGAGAAATATGCACATTTCACCACATGAATACATTACAATCCACAGTTTGACCCCTTCTGTTCAAACAGTACAAGAAACACTCAAGAAAAATAGTATACACTTGAACAAAGGTACAAATATTCTTTATAACTTATACATAAACACTTTAGGAGAATAAAATGATTAAAACTCACTCTTATTGAGACTTTGAAGCACACAGAAAAAGCTCACGTGGCAGCTGGTGCACGTGCAATATCACGTGAGGCTGTTCTCCCCTCTAACACGGCATAAAGAACAATAATTACTCAATGTCACATTAATATATGAAATAAACAGTGTTATTTAGCCTTTCAACAACTTTGTATAACATATTTCAGATTAACTCACGCTCAATCTTCCCCAATGTCTCTGTATTTCCTTTCCCCACGGAAGATCTCTCACGTGCAGGAACACCACACTCGTATGAGCAGCGAAATCAACCATACACTCGACAATATCACACGACTGTTATCACCACAGATTCACAAGTCAATATCAAACTGAAAATGTTCTCTCTTTAACAGTTTAATCGACTATTTCTCCCTCCGTGTGACTCTGTCTCAAACTGCGCTCTCTTTCAGTCTGACGCGCTCTCTCTCATCTGCGCATGCACACACTCTTAAAGGGGACAGCGCGCGGCTGAGTCAAAGCAAACATAAGGGCAAATCACCAAGGGAATTAATCAAATATCAGGCTATTCCTGCCCCGGTTACATATGGCAGAATCAGTGCCGTCGCAGGTGGGGTGCGAGGCCCTGTGCGAACTTGAAATGCGAGGCCCTGCTCATTGATGTGGATGCTCAATTGCGCATGAATAACAGTCACACCACGGACGTAGCTGTTTTAACGTTAGTTCTATTGCACGCATAATCTCGCTCTAATACGTTTTTATCAAGTAGAATAATACAGCATAATTATGCATAGTCTCAGCTATGACTTTTTGCTATTTATTTCAGAGGGAAAAAAATCAACTGTGCAACGAGTGGTTTTACATCAAGTCAGCTCGAGAATTTTCGTGTAAATACATACATCCGGCTATTTTTTTAAGTGTATCTGAATGGTCCAGAGGTAGAACTTTCGTTTAGGTAGCCAGAGATTCTAGGTTCGAATCCGCACTCATATAGTTTTTTTTTTTTTATCAAAACCGATTATGTTCATTAGTGGTTGTATATCAAGCATGGACACGTTTGTGTGTATTATGTTTTGAGTATCCGGAACTGATTGAATCCGTCCGAGTGAAGACAGTGTGCGCGAGCCACACGAGCGGCAGCGGCAACGAGCACTTTGATCCCTTGATTTAAAAAACCCTTTTCAGCGCTAGATCATCTCTTATTTAAAAAAAAACGAACGAAATGAATACTCTGCCAGTTAACTGGAGATGTTTTATTTATTTGTAGAATTGGTACATTCGTGCCGCGAGATGTTTTAAAAAGTGGTGGGGACAAAAAAAAACATTTTTTTTCCAAAAAAAACCATTTTTTTTCCAAAAAAAACCATTTTTTTTCCAAAAAAAAATAAAATAAAAATCAGCAGGATTGCGAGGCCCCCTAGTGGCGCGAGGCCCTGTGCGGTTGCACAGTTCGCACAGCCTATGCGACGGCTCTGGGCAGAATAGCACTTGGGACTCGGGAGCACTTCGACTCGGGAGCACTTCAGCTCGGCGCAGTAAAAAGTCAAAACTCCCTCTCAATTCTGTCATTAGAACCAACGTGACTTTTTACTGCGCAGAGTCGAAGTGCTCCCGAGTCCCAAGTGCTATTCCCGACGTGAGCTCTCTCGTTCCTGATCTCTCAGTCCTCTAGCTCTGCTGTTTCTTCCTTCGAGGTTCCTGTGAGGAAGAGAACAGGAGAGTGTGAGGGGCAGAACCATTGTCTAAAAATTAAGCGGTCCGCGAGCGGAGAGAGGTGAGACTCATACTCTTGCAGTGAGAACAGCTCGTCTCAGTGAGCTTCTGTGTGGGATTTCCCCAGAGAGGGGACGCACTCACTGTGCTCATCAAATGGGTGCAGGGGAGCCCTGAACGTGCCACACTCATGGTGCAGCATTTGCAACAACGCCACATGAAATTAGCTCTTTTAGAAATGCCGAATGGCCACAGGGGAGATCGCTGAATCAGCTCGAGTGCAGAGTGCTGTCAATCCGCTTGCTTGCAGAGCGCCGATCAGTCAGCTTGATAGCAGGATAGGAATCTGAGTTCCTATGGCAGAATGTATGACGCAGTACGAGTGAACCGTATCGATAAGGAATGTGTTAGTTTCAAAAGAGTTATTTTACTCAGATTTGCCAAAGTGTGGTAAAGTCTGCAATAAAAAAGAGATCTCTTTATAAACTCAAGTATTTCTAGTTAAAATTTTCCAAACACCAATCTCTGGTAACCAAATGCAAATTTCTCTAAATGAACCATTAGATAGGTTATTGTGTTTTCTCTTTATTATTCGCTGATTAATTTTGTTGGAACAATGCAGGCACACATTATAAATGTTATTCACTGGTTTCAGGATCAAAATGGATGCTGCAATGGTTTTCGTCTTAGTTTTATATCTACAGAAATGTGGTTAGATCTGTTGGGTGGATAAACAGCTTCTGCTGGATGTTTGTGGAACGTTTTTTTCTCTAAGTACGATAAACTCCTGCTTGTGCACTTTAAGAGAGCATGCTTTCACTGCGTGATGTAGCCTCTTATAATGTAGAGTGAATTCCCCCAAACATCAAGAAATGAGGATAAAATCTGGATGACTTTTTATATCTTTTTGCACTTATGTCGTAAGACCATGTTAAGCAATATCACACGCGAAAGAGTGCTGTTTTTCCTGAACATCAGCATGATTGTAAATGTGATACTGATTTTTATGTAAAAGTTCAATAAACAAAAAGTTAACATTGAGTGACATCTTAGACACAATATTGTCTGTTTTTGCTCAGGGTAAATTACCATCATCCTGTGGATCAGTGGCGGATTTAGCAAATCGGGGACCCAAGGCGAAGGTAGGCTATGGGCCCCTACCCATCCAATCTTTAAAAGAGAACGAAAAAAATATGTACCGACTGAATGGTGGATAGGCAGGTAAAGTTAATCTACGGGGAAGTAAAGGTTAGAGAGGAGAAAAAAACGTCCCCTTTAAACCCTGCATAGGCCACACTTCTTTACTCCTAAGCAGAAATATGTTACAATGTTAACATGGTACAATTTCTGGTAAGCTATGTTTTTTTTGCTTGGCAAATTTCACCATTTCGATTCAATTCTTGTGATTTGATTCAATATTGACTCATTTGGATAAATATTAGGTAACGTTTCACAAGACAGGCGTTACTTTTTCTCAAGAAAGAAAAAAAAAAGCCCTATCAGCTGTTATAATTTAAGGTTAAAATAAGTAATATAGTACACATATTTAGCCATATACTCTCTATAGCTCTTTTTTTCTAGCCAATTAAATGGCTTTCCTGAGGTAGCCTATGTTATGTGAGGATTGTTCTCCAGCTGTTTTACCTCTTTCCGCGGTTGAAAACACTTATTGATCGATATTATGAATGAGGAATATACATTTCGGTAAGTTATACAGTATCTTTCAACATTGTTAATTAATTTGTGTTTATTTACTATTAGGTAGAGATGATAAGTTCACGCGCCGTTATAGGAATCTGTCACGTCACATTAAAACGGCAAAACGGTATTTAGTGTTTGAATTTCGTAATAGAATTGACAGAATCTGAGAGCTGAGATTTTTTTTTAAAATAAATTCATAAACTGCTCAGTTTTGTCTGTCGATCTCCATGTCCTCTTTGCTTCACGATTTTTCTGTGCGTTGGACGTTGTTGTTCCTGATCTGTATCCACAACAGTAGCCATAAAAAAGTTTGTCATCTTTGGCAGCGTTCCCAAATACTTATCAGGGTCTTTTCACTTTTTTTCTTTTATTTGAGCCACTTGGGTAACTTCGAAACTTTTTAATTTTTGTGTTTAGACTCGTCTTGCTCTGGGGATCAATTGTTCTATTTCCCAGTCCTCCTGTTACTGCGTGTTGTTTATCTTTCGCGCCGCGCACTTTTTTGGACTTTTTGCTTTCCTCCCGCTTCCTCCTTTTTTCAGCACCGCTTGGGTAGCTAGCTTCGCTTCATTGGCATTCTGTCTACTACTCTGTACACTCTGTGTGTCAATCACCTCTTTTTCTCCGTCAGTTTTTTTGGCACAGCCTTGTCACTTTCGCAGATGCGCAGTAAAAGTGAGATAATGGAATAGTCCAATGTTGTGAGGCGGGGGGGCCCCCTCCTGTCTGCGACACTAATGATCGATGCCATTTTTCGCAAATGGAGTTTTAGAAATATATAATAAAAAAAAATAAAAAAAATAAAAAAACTTAAGCATAAGTTAAAAGGCCATTTTGGGGGCCCCCAGGTAGCTCGGGGCCCAAGGCAATTGCCGACCTTTGCCTAGTGGTAAAGTCCGCCCCTGCTGTGGATCTCCCAAACACCACCGGCCAGAACTTGAAAGAAGCCATCATCCGGTGTCTGGAGAGCGTCTTTCCCCGATCCAGAGCACAGCCAAACCCAGAGCCCGAATCACCACCATCGACCGCGGAGAAATAGTGTCCCCCGCAGACGGAGAGCTACCCCTCGTCCTGGAAGTGGAGCTCCATCATACTGTAATGGCGCTTTTCAACTGCATGGCACGGCTCGGCTCGCTTTGCTTTTCCAGTGTGTGGTACGATTCGGCACGGCTGGTGTTTTCTGACCAGAGGGGTGAGCCAGCGACATCAGCAGACAAGGGAACAGCAAGTATGAAGAATGAGGCACTGGCAAGCTCTGGGTCTTTGCTAGCAGACTATCTCCACCTTTACTTTTTTGCTTCCTGCTCAGCTACTGTTCGGACGCTCTTGCCTACAGCTCCGCGCTTTGCTCTATCGCTTTTACATTTTATCTCCTATTTTTTTTATTTATATTTTATTTCCTTTATTTTATTTCCTTGTATCAACTAATTTTAACTTCAGCAAATCAGCACAGTGCTCATACGACAAAGTTTGGATTACTACAAAAACTGAGAATTCTTTTACCCGACCAGCTTACATTCCGGGAAAGGAAAACAAAACTGCCTACAAGGATAAGAGAAAATGCCTCTTCTGGAATCTACTTGCTGCACTAACTGCCACAGACTTTTACAAAGGATTGCAGTTCTTGAAACAAAGTTACTAACGGGACCACCAAACCAGACGGAGCACACAACAGAGCTTCGTCATGGACACCCTCAGCATACCGGTGAGTCCCATGAAACTAGTGCTCCTCGACAGGTAGAGAAACAAGCCGATCGACTTACTAATCGATGGCACAAACAGGGAGCGAGACCCAAAGGCACTCGAGACATCAGATTGTCACGAGCAACACATATTGCCGCAGTAGCCTCCTCTACCCCAGATACAGCTCTGACAAGGATTGCAAACACTGGCCTCCTACCACCGCCTATACATCTTGAGAACAGATTTGAAGTGCTAATGAATGTAAATGAGGAATCCCCAAATGTGATGAATGTGATCGAACACAGACTGAATGGGCCAGTAGCTAACACTGATGCTAACTGGCGCTCAAGGTCGAGCAGACAGCGGCACTCAGCTCAGAGCGCAGCCGAGCCCAGGACTCTGATAGTGGGGGACTCCATAATCAGAAACATTAGCAGCAGGGATACAACTACATGCTGCCTTCCACAAGCAACAACTTCTGATATAAACAGGGAACTTCAGAACATTCTGATGAAACATAAGACTGCAAATCGACTCATCATACATGTGGGGAAGAATGATATTCATAAAGAGCAGTCAGAACTCCTTAAGAAGGATTTCAATGAACTTTTTGAAACACTTAAAAGACTGAAAGTTCAAACATTCATCAGTGGACCACTCCCAGCAAGAGGAACAAACAGGTTTTCACGGTTACTTGGGCTAAATACGTGGCTACAAAAAACCTGCAATATAAAAGGAGTAAACTTCATTGACAATTTCAATCTTTTCTGGAGTCAGAGACAACTTTTTCATCGGGATGGCCATCACCCAAACAAACTTGGTTCAAGAGTGTTAAAGGACAACATCTACTTCTCCCTCAATCATCCTTCTGCAGTGTGTGCCAATCAACTCAATCTGAACAGCACACACACACCTGGACACAGTATGAATGACCACGGGACTTCACTTCAGCAGCAAAATGGACATGATAACACCACTCCGCCACAACAACCTCTGCTCACGGACACAATATCAGCTGAGCCCTGCCCACAGAGCTCACCACAGACAGACATATCAGAACTGCTTGAAGATTCAACTCCCAAGGACGACTTCCTGGAAAACAGCCAGGGAAGCCAGGTCAGCATATCACAGCCTCCGATAACACCAGAGCAACAGCCCCTTTCACCAGATACACTCTCCCTCTCCCTAGCAACTCCACTTTTGTGCTTCTCACAGAAAATGGAAGAAGTGGTGTATGCTGGAACCAGACTATCCCACTCTTTTGCTGCAAGCCCCCAGATACCAACCAAAAAATGACAGGCACCGCAACCACCCGCACCAAAGCCTGCGGGCCCAGCTCGCCCTCCCCCTCCTGTGAGAGCTCTTCGGCCTCTGCCACAACGCCAGGGCCCACACCCTCCTCCATCTGCTCGAGGTGAACCAAAAACAACTGATACCAGCTCTCAGTGATATGTGTCGGGTCCCCGTTTTGATAACAGTAACTTTCTCAAATGTTTACAAAACAAACGGGAACCCAGTGTGCCTGTATCTTTCTCTATTGCTGTTTTATTACAAGATAGAAAGTCTAAGGCCTTCAATAGCCGTACAGCAAACCTAACTAATCTGATGCCTATTACACGTCAAACTAATATTGCTGTGGGGAAAAGTAAGTCTGTTAAGTTAGCACTTTTAAACATTCGCTCACTTAAAAATAAATCACTTCTAGTAAACGACTTAATAACCACAAACAACCTGGATTTTATGCTTCTAACTGAAACCTGGCTTGAAGACAGCTTTAGTGCAACAATCCTCAATGAAGCAGCCCCTCCGAACTTTACTTTTATGAGTGTCTGCAGAGCTGTTAAGAGAGGTGGAGGTCTAGCTGCTCTTTTTAAAGATATCTATCAATGTAAGCAAATATCACTTGGGAATTACTTGTCTTTCGAATATCTGGGTATTGTGTTAAAAGGTGCTCCACGCATTTCACTTATCATTATTTACAGGCCTCCAAAATACTCTCCAGCCTTTGCTGAGGATTTTACAGAACTGTTATCAGCAATTACATCAGAGTTTGACTGTTTTGCCATTGCTGGAGATTTTAACAACCACATCGATAGTGCAGAAAACAACATGGCTAAAGAAATCAAAAGTGTTTTAAAAACTTTTGATCTGACTCAGCATGTACATGGACCCACACACAATCGTGGACACACTCTAGATTTACTCATCAGTAAGGGTCTAAACATTTCATCGACTGTTATTAAGGATGTAGCGCTGTCTGATCATTTCTGTAATTTCTTTGATATATTGATCTCTCCTGCCACTGAAGCTAGATCTGTGTCTGTCAGGAAGAGATGCTTAAATGAGAACACTAGTGTACTATTTATGAAGGCCATATCTTTAACACCAAGCATATGTGCAGACTCTGTTGATTTTCTCCTTGATTCTTTTAACTCAAAAGTTAAAAGTGTAATTGATGATATTGATCCTGTTAAAGTCAGGAAGAAGAATGGCAGACAAAAAGCACCTTGGAGAAACTCAACAGCAGTGCGAAATATGAAAAGACAATGCAGAAAAGCAGAGCGCATGTGGCGGAAGACAAAACTTGTAGTCCATTACAACATCTACAAAGACAGCCTTCATGCTTTTAATAGGGAACTAGGCAAAGCTAGACAGACTTTCTTCTCAAATATTATATACAGTAATTTAAACAACACACGCACTCTTTTTGCTACTGTAGAGAGACTGACAAACCCCCCAAGCCAGATTCCCAGTGAAATGCTCTCAGACAACAAGTGCAGTGAGTTTGCTTCTTTCTTCTCTGAGAAAATCAATAATATCAGAAAGGTGATCAGCACATCCTTGAGTTGCCCTGGGGTCAGACAGATCAGACCACCTGAGAAAGTAGTTACTATGTCTGATTTCAAAGAAATTAATGGCAACATTTTGGAAGAAACCGTTCAGCACCTTAAAACATCAACCTGCGCTCTTGACACACTTCCCACATCTTTTTTCAAAAGTGTGTTAAACAGTCTAGAAGCAGATCTTCTAGAAGTGGTAAATGCCTCACTTCTCTCTGGGAGTTTTCCAAACTCCCTGAAAACTGCAGTTGTCAAGCCCCTCCTGAAAAAGAGCAATCTGGATAAGACCATATTAAGCAACTATAGACCAATCTCAAATCTTCCTTTCATAGGCAAGATTCTTGAGAAAGTTGTCTTCAATCAGCTGAACAAATTCTTGAGCTTGAATGGATCCTTTGACCATTTTCAATCTGGTTTCCGACTGCACCACAGCACAGAGACAGCGCTCATAAAGATAATAAACGATATTCGCTTAAATACTGATTCAGGCAAATTATCAGTGCTGGTGCTACTCGACCTCAGTGCTGCATTTGACACTGTCGATCATAACATACTTCTTGACAGGCTGGAAAACTGGGTGGGGATTTCTGGGATAGTCCTAAAATGGTTCAGGTCATACTTAGATGGGAGAGGGTATTATGTGAGTATAGGAGATCATAAGTCTGAGTGGACATCCATGACATGCGGAGTCCCTCAAGGCTCAATTCTTGTGCCACTCCTGTTCAACCTGTATATGCTCCCAATGAGCCAAATAATGAGAAAGAACCAAATCTCTTACCACAGCTATGCAGTCGACACACAGATCTACTTAGCCCTATCGCCTAATGATTACAGCCCCATTGACTCCCTGTGCCAATGCATTGATGAAGTCAACAGTTGGATGTGTCAAAACTTTCAGTTAAACAAAGACAAAACTGAAGTCATTGTGTTTGGAAACAAAGATAAAGTTCTCAAGGTGAACGCATACCTTCACTCTAGGTGTCTAACAACTAAAAATCAAGTCAGGAATCTTGGTGTGACACTAGAGTCAGACCTTAGTTTCAGTAGTCATGTCAAAGCAATAACTAAATCAGCATACTATCATCTGAAAAATATTGCAAGAATTAGATGCTTTGTTTCCAGACAAGACTTAGAGAAACTTGTTCATGCTTTCATCACCAGCAGGGTGGATTATTGTAATGGACTCCTCACTGGCCTTCCCAAAAAGACCATAAGACAGTTGCAGCTCATACAGAACGCTGCCGCCAGGATTCTGAGCAGAACCAGAACATATGAACATATCACACCAGTCCTCAGGTCTTTACACTGGCTCCCAGTTAAATTTAGGATTGATTTTAAAGTATTATTAATGGTATATAAATCATTCAATGGCCTTGGACCTCAATACATTGCAGATATGCTCACTGAATATAAACCCAACAGATCACTCAGATCATTAGGATCACATCAGCTAGAAATACCAAGGGTTCACTCTAAGCATGGCGAGTCTGCTTTTTAGCTATTATGCCAGCCGCAGCTGGAACCAGCTTCCAGAGGAGATCAGATGTGCTCCTACAGTAGTCACTTTCAAATCCAGACTCAAAACACTTCTGTTTAGCTATGCATTTACTGAATGAGCACTGTGCCAATGTTCGTCCGACTGTTTGTACTGTACTGTATTTTTTTTTTCTAAACTGTTTTAATTATTCTTATTTCTTTTATTATTTTAATTTCTTCTATGTAAATCACTTTGAATTGCCATTGTGTATGAAATGTGCTATATAAATAAACTTGCCTTGCCTTGCCCTTGCCTTGATGACCTGTATTGTGTATTTAATATTTAACGTATACATCATTTTTAAATTTATTTTATACAAGTGCACTGTTTGGAGGGGCTTGTGTTGTTCAATAAATGTTTAATTAAAGCAATTTCCTTTATTACTTCTTATTAATGGTAAGATTTTATGAGGTGAAAAAAAAAAGAAGAATAAAAAAAGGAAAATCGTCCAAACATATCAGCCCAAAAAAAAAAAATCAGCATCATATATCGGCCATCGGCTGCCCCAATTTCTAAATATTGGCATCGGCCAGAGAAAACCCCATATCGGTCGACCTCTACTTAAACAGAAGTTGGCTTCACCATCACAGGGCTTGAGATTCACAGCTTGAGGTGGAGGAACAAGATCTGATAGGACAAGGAAAGACCAAGATACATAAACTATTGTGTCCAAAAAGAAATTCTGTTCACCATATAAAAGTAATATGTTCATGAAGAAATTATTTAGTGAGAAAGCAAACGACCCTCCAGCTGAACAGCAAAAGCAATCAGACAGAACTAGTCGAGTCAATGACAGGAGATACTGAGCAAACAACTCCTGATAACATGTCAGTTCAGGGTGAGCCACTAGGTGGCGCTCTGCTGAAATTGATCAAATATACATCAAATCTGTTTTCCTCCAGGAGGCGCTGGACATAATAAATGTAATAAAACATGGAGAGACTCTTGAACCTCGGAGTGACAAAACTTGTGATAAATTCAATATCACATTTGCAATCGTGCTAATGTTCAGGAAAACAACACTCTTGCTCATGTGATATTGCTTAACTTGGGCTTTTGACCAGTATAAAAAGACATGAAAACTAAAAAAATATTTTATCCTCATATCTTGACTTTAGTGGTCATAGTTTTGCCATTCTAACTATATTATAATAGGCTATATAAAGCTGTGAAAGCGTGTACTTTCAATGTTTATCGTACTTGGAGAAAGAAAAAAATAATCAGAAGATTGAGTCAAAATATTTTAGTGTCTCCAAAAAAAAAAAAATCCTCTGATCCACTGAGCTGGATGACCTGTCGATCTATGACAGATTAACTGATGCCTGTAATACAGGATAAAGAACAGGCGAGTCTCGTCTGGTCTTTCACAGCTCCTCTGCTAATATTTTTAATTTTACAACCAGTTAAATTCAGTTACAGACCATTGCTTTTGAAGCATTACTTCCCATTCCTTTGTCTGTCTCTATTCTATGACAGTGTCAACAACATAAAAATAAATCATCTTTTGTCACTCTTTTGCCTCCTTTCTTCATTTCACCTTCTTTAGTTATTAACATTTGAGCAGACTTCTTATAAACAGCATATTAAACGCGAAACCTGTGAGAAACGCTGATGGCGTCCACATGCGCATTTAGAATGGGTTCTATAGTTATGTGCTTTTGAATATATGTGCGCAGGTTTGGAATTCCCTACAAGCCAAGGCTAAACAAAGTACTTGTCTTTTCTTATAAATTTTGATAAAGAATTTTATTTTATTTTGTGACTTCGGGGTAGGAACGCAAAACGAATTTTCCCGACAACGCCTTATCTGTATACAGTAGTGGTAGTGGGATCCTCCATAGGGAGAGACTAGTTGGCACTTCAGCACTGCGTTGTCATCGGTCCAGGCGAAGGTCCTTCATCAGATCTGGATACGGCCTGGATCCGGCAGGCTGCGGGAAAACCTTGGGATAAACACAGACACTAAAATTAGCGTAGATGCCATTCTTCTCATGATGTAACGAGTACATCAGGATTTATGGGAAGTGTTCCCGGTTCCAGCTGACCTAATCTATGCAGCCTAACATTTAATTATAGAAGTCTATAATGTATTATGTGAATGCTAGGTCAAAGAGATGTGTCTTTAATCTGGCTTTGAACTGACAGAGTGTGTCTGCTTCCCGGACAATGGTAGGAAGACTGTTCCAGAGTTTTGGTGCTAAATAGGAAAAGGATCTACCGCCAGCAGTCGATTTTGATATTCCAGTTATTATCAACTGGCCAGAACTGTGAGACTGCAGTGGATGTTAAGGACTATAAAGTGATAAAAAAGCTCAAGTACTGAGGAGCGAAACCATTCAGGGATTTCTTAGTAATCAGCAGGAATTTAAAATGTATGTGATGTTGAGTTTTTCTCTTTTATTTTATCTGTACAATCATCTGTGTGTCTGGTTTGATCTGTCGGTGGATAAACAGCTTCTGCTGGATGTTTGTCGTCTCTGTGTGTGTCAGTAGTTTGTGGCTGAAGCGTTTTTTTCATTTTCTCTCCTGCTAATAATAATAAATTGTATTTATGATGCACTTTTCATTTGCGAACAAATCCCAAAGTGCTACATATTTCAGAAGTAAAAAACATGGACAGGAATAAGAAAACATTAAATATAAAAACAGTTCAGTTTCACATTAATTGTAGCTAATTTTAAATAAAAAAGTTTTTAAGTCTTTTGTAAAGTGATCAACTGGCTGTGGAACCCTCAGGTGGTCTGGCAATGAGTTCCACAGCCGCGGGGCAACAGAGGAGAAAGCACGATCTCCCATGGTCCGGAGCTTGGTTCTGGGAGGACGGAGACGATTACCATTTTGTGAGCGGAGGTTTCTGGATGATGCTTGCTTGGTGAGAAGGTCCTTGAGGTAAGGTGGAGCATTTCCATGAATGCATTGGTGGGTGAGGAGAGTGATTTTGTATTGGATCCTGGCGGAGATGGGGAGCCAGTGAAGCGCTTGAAGAATGGGGGTTATGTGTTCATATTTACGCACTCTCATTAGGATCCTAGCAGCACTGTTCTGTATGTGTTGGAGTTTCTGCAGACTCTTGCTAGAGATCCCATACAGAAGTGCGTTACAATAGTCCAGCCTGGAGGAGACAAAGGCATGGACAAGTTTAGTGGCGTCAGAAAGAGTGAGTGTGGGACGGAGTTTGGCAATATTCCTAAGATGGAAAAAGGATGATTTGCACAGAAGCTTGATATGGTTGTCAAATGTGAGGTGAGAGTCAAGTTTTACACCGAGGTTGGTTACGGTAGATGAGAGAGGGATGTCTTTTCCAGAAAAAGTGATAGAGGTTATCAGGGACGACTGAACCTGCTGAGCGGTGCCGACAAGAATTGCCTCAGTTTTGGAATAATTTAACTGTAGGAAGTTCTGACTCATCCAGGCCTTTATCTCCTCCAAGCAGGAGGTCAGTAGGAGTGGTGTTGAAGAAGATAAAGGCAAAGCAGCCGGGAGGTGGGGGGTTTGGTTTATTTTGAGATAGAGTTGTGTATCGTCAGCGTAGCAATGGAAGGAGATACCATGCTGGCTGATGATGCGGCCAAGAGGGAGCATGTAGAGAATAAAGAGAGTTGGACCAAGTACCGACCCTTGAGGAACACCACATGTGACAGCATGTAATAAGAAGCTCACAATCTTCCACTCCACACACAACATCTTTACACTGAAATAAAGTGAATCCATCAACAGTCAAATAAGAGTCACAGGTCAGAGGTCAAATATGATTGACAGCTCACAGCACTAAATAACACACCAGTAGATACAGATATCTAATCCAATATTTCACTCTTCTGCTATTAGTTTTCATTCAGGGCCAGAATTCATTTGAAAATGTAAGATCAGCAAAAGCTTGTTGATTTTCGTGATGTTAAAGGAGACGGATGTGTGAGCGGAAACTGACTGAGGTTGGGGGAGGATTCACACACAACCAGATAAATATCTCAGTTCAGTCTTTCAGATCAATCTGAGTGTTTCAGACATTAAGAGTTACTATCGTGGGCTTTTCAGTGAACCGATGAAGAAAATGTTTCTCAAATTAGTTTTGCTCTGTTTGTGTTTGTGGCGTCTGGATGGTGAGTTTTAAATGTGTTTTTCTGCTTTCAGTTGTTTCTGTTCTGATGTGATAAATTACTGGTTAAAATAGTCAGAAAGGATTACCATTCACTGTTATTCTCGTATAGAAACATATAATGTGTGATTTTCCTGAGAGATAACTCTCTTATTTGAGATTAAAGTCATTTGATTATATAAAACTGTTCAACTATTTCTCATTTTCATTCATCATCGTTTGTCTTTGTACTGCTGCAGAATATTATTCACTTCACATTTACATGATTAAAAGTATTTTAGTGAAGCATCATTAAACCATCATCAAGTGATTTAAAAGCTTTAATCTGTGAAAAACTCTGTTCTTCAGGAGTGTTTGGTGATGATGAAGTGTGGGAGGGAGATTCAGTCTCTCTAAACTCTCCTCTTACTGAAATAAAGGATGATGATGTGATTCAGTGGAAGTTTGGAGATGAAAACACTTTAATAGCAGAAATCAATAAACGGGCCGACAGAATCACTGTATATGATGATGTTCTTGATGGGAGATTCAGAGACAGACTGAAGCTGGACAATCAAACTGGATCTCTGACCATCACAAACACCACAACTGAACATGATGGACTTTATAAACTACAGATCAACAGTGAGATCAAGAGGTTCAGGCTCGATGTGCGCAGTGAGTAAACCTTTTGAGTGATACGGTCCCACATCTGGGATTTGGAATGTTCAGTGATGATGTCACATAACTGTCAGATTCAAACTCTTCAGACAATTTGAACTGCGGCGCAAACAAACATGGCGGCGCCATCTCACATTTTAAATCAAGATCATGACGGTTCGCCATGGAAACAATAATGGGGAAACGTTCTAAAATAAATGTTGCCTTGATAAACTCACCCAGTCAGAATCACGCGTGAAAGAGTTAAATAGACTATTGGTTTCACCTGTTTTTAAAGACAAAATTAAATTAAACTCCATTTTTCCTCTTCGTTGCTTTATGATATTGTTTATTTCAGTCACTCTAAACTCTGATCTTAGTAATAGTTGTTTATAGTAATCATCAGGATTTTTGCAACTTTTGCTTAAATACTGGAGAAATATACTCTTGTTCATGTAGTTACAGGGTAGACAAATCTTTTTATTGAATTTTCCAAACATTTAAACAACAGTCACATCAAATTAAAATGTTAATACAACATCTCAAACATAATAGGAAAAAATAAAAATAAAATAAAACAGAAGCAAACAAAAAACCTACTAGGTGGGGGGTAAAGGGGGAGGGGGGTTAAGGGGGGAGCTTACAATTAGTGTTTGGGTCTATCTTCAAAATATGAAAGGAAAGGCCTCCAGACTTTAATAAATCTGTTGACAGAGCCTTGCATGGAATGTCTCAGTTTCTCTAACTTTAAATATGCCATAACACTTTATACCCACTTAACATGCGTTGGTGGTTTATTTGACTTCCATTACAGAAGTATAAGCCGTCGTGCCAACAAAGAAGAGAAAGCCAGTGCATCCGATTGACCTGGTGGTAGTGAGAGGTTCTCAAATGCCACACCAAATATTGCTATCATGGGGTCTGGTTTTATCTCCTTTCCACACATATATGAAAACGTCTCAAACACAGCAGACCAGAATGGTCCTAGAACTGGGCATGTCCAAAACATATGACCCAAAGTGGCCTCGTATCTGTGACATCTAGAACATGTTGGGTCTATTTCTGGGAATATTCTTGCCAGTTTACTTCTAGAAAAGTGTAGCCTATGGATTATCTTAAATTACAGTAGTCCATGTCTGACACAAATAGATGTTGAATGAATTCTCCTAATGGCTGATTGCCAGACTGTTTCTGCGACTACACTTCCCAAATCCTCTTCCCATTGTTTCTTTAAAAAATCTAAAGATGGAGAGGCCGCTCTTTGAATCAGACTGTACACTGTTGATATCAGACCTCGCTCAGATATACTCAAGTAAAAGAGCTCCTCAATCCAACAATAAGAGGAGGGGCCGAAAGGGTATTGAAATATTTTTTCACTAGACTTCGCACCTGCAGATATCTATAAAAATTTGATTTAGGAATATCAAATGCTTTAATCATATGTTCGAATGAGATAAAACTACCGCCTTGAAATGTAGTTACAGGGTAAGTGTGACTTCTGCGGGCTGGACATTTAAGTGGCGTTTGTTACTCTTTTCCTCCATTAAGTCAATACTAACACTTTCTTTTCTTTTTCTTTTCTATCAGTTCAAGTTTGAATTCAAAACTCAGTTATTATAGATTGATTGATTAAATAAAATAAATATGAAGCTCAGATACTCAACAGCATTAGTTTTAGTGTGACATTCCACACATAAATCTATCTATTTTTTTCATTCCTCATCTTTTGTCTTTAAACTGCAGGAGAATATTATTAATTTCACATTTAAATGATTAAAAGTATTTTAGTGAAGCTTCATCAAAACAACATCAAGTGATTTTAAAGCTTTAATCTGTGAAAAACTCTGTTCTTCAGGAGTGATTGGTAAGTCAGTCCTGAAGTCAGTGATGGAGGGAGATTCAGTCTCTCTAAACCCTGATCTTACTGAAATGAAGGATGATGATGTGATTCAGTGGTGGTTTGGAGATGAATCGCCTGAATACACTTTAATAGCTGAAATCAATGTAAAGGCCGACAGAATCACTGTATATGATGATGTTCTTGATGGGAGATTCAGAGACAGACTGAAGCTGGACAATCAAACTGGATCTCTGACCATCACAAACACCACAACTGAACATGCTGGAGTTTATCATCTATGGATCAACAGTGAGATCAAGAGTTTCGATCTCTTTGTCCGCAGTGAGTAAACCTTTTGAGTGATGCGGTCCCACATTTGGGATTTGCAATGTTCAGTGATGTCACATAACTGTCAGATTCAAACTCTTCAGACAATTTGAACTGTGGCAGTGAGTAAATCTTTTGAGTGATACGGTCTCTTTGTCATTGGTGAGTTAAATATAAAAGGAACATCGTTAAAATCGAGTAAAATGTTTACACCTGGTTTTAATGACAAAAATTTTAATTAATTCATACAACATTTTCTTTTGGTTATTTTATATTGTTTATGTCAAATTTTAATTTTAACTATTCAATTTAGTAAACCACTATAAAGTTGTTTAACAGTATTAATCTTTGCAAACCCTGTTTCTGTTTGTTCTCTGTGTGTTTGACAGATGAATTGAAGTTTGTGTCAGTGATGGAGGGAGATTCAGTCTCTCTAAACTCTCCTCTTACTGAAATGAAGGATGATGATGTGATTCAGTGGAGGTTTGGATATGAAGACACTTTAATAGCTGAAATCGATAAACGGGCCGACAGAATCACTGTATATGATGATGTTCTTGATGGGAGATTCAGAGACAGACTGAAGCTGGACAATCAAACTGGATCTCTGACCATCACAAACATCACAACTGAACATGATGGACGTTATATACTACAGATCAACCATGAGATCAAGAGATTTTTTCTCGCTGTCTTTGGTGAGTTAAATATCAGTTTCACTTGTTTTATATTTTACTCAGCACAAAGATACAATTATTAATTCAAACTTAGTTTGTTTCTGGTGTTTAATGATGATATTCTTTTTAATTTTAACTTTTAAAATATTTACTTTTATAAACCATCAAGTGATCGTCTTAATCTGTGATGAACCCGGTCACCGTGATTTTGCCAAGTAAGACATGTTCCTGGATCAACACATTTTGTTGATCCTGGAATAACATTCCTGCCCCAAAATGTAGTCCTTACCCTATCCCTACTCCTAAACCTAACCCTACCCAAACTTTTCTCTAAAATCAGAGGGAAATGATAGGTGAATAACACTGATGTTGAAGCACCTCTCCCTGGTTCTAAGCCTAGACTTGACATAAACTGTAAACTTGTCCCTCAAATCTGATTGGTTGATTGGAAAGTTGTTCCAGGATCAACAAAGATGTTGATCCAGGAACATGTGGTACTTGGTGAAATCACGATCACCAATGAACCCTGTGTGTGTGTGTGTGTGTGTGTGTGTGTGTGTGTGTGTGTGTGTGTGTGTGTGTGTGTGTGTGTGTGTTTGGTGACTCAGTCCTGAAGTCAGTGATGAAGGGAGATTCAGTCTCTCTAAACCCTGGTCTTACTGAAATGAAGGATGATGATGTGATTCAGTGGAGGTTTGGAGATGAAAACACTTTAATAGCTGAAATCAATAAACGGGCCGACAGAATCACTGTATATGATGATGTTCTTGATGGGAGATTCAGAGGCAGACTGAAGCTGGACAATCAAACTGGATCTCTGACCATCACAAACACCAGACCTGAACATGCTGGAGTTTATTATCTACTGATCAACAGTGAGGACAAGAGTTTCTATCTCTTTGTCCGCAGTGAGTAAACCTTTTGAGTGATGCGGTCCCACATTTGGGATTTGCAATGTTCAGTGATGTCACATAACTGTCAGATTCAAACTCTTCAGACAATTTGAACTGCGGCAGTGAGTAAATCTTTTGAGTGATACGGTCTCTTTGTCATTGGTGAGTTAAATATAAAAGGAACATCGTTAAAATCGAGTAAAATGTTTACACCTGGTTTTAATGACAAAAATTTTAATTAATTCATACAACATTTTCTTTTGGTTATTTTATATTGTTTATGTCAAATTTTAATTTTAACTATTCAATTTAGTAAACCACTATAATGTTGTTTAACAGTATTAATCTTTGCAAACCCTGTTTCTGTTTGTTCTCTGTGTGTTTGACAGAGGAAGTGAAGTTTGTGTCAGTGATGGAGGGAGATTCAGTCTCTCTAAACTCTAATCTTACTGAAATGAAGGATGATGATGAGATTCAGTGGAGGTTTGGAGATGGAAACACTTTAATAGCTGAAATCAATAAACGGGCCGACAGAATCACTGTATATGATGATGTTCTTGATGGGAGATTCAGAGACAGACTGAAGCTGGACAATCAAACTGGATCTCTGACCATCACAAACACCACAACTGAACATGAAGGAGATTATGAACTACTGATGTTTACAGGAAGAAGATTGTCATCAAACATATCCAGAGTTTCTGTCTATGGTGAGTAGAGATCTTCTTTTTTTATCCTTCAAATATTCTTATTTACTATTTACATGTTGAATTGTTGAATCGTTTATAATTTGAGATGACAGACCGTATAAAAACTCACTTGGAACCGAATATAAGATTGCTGATTAGATTTGATCATATTTCTGTGTATTCAGAAATATTAGTTGATGTCAGCGCTGATATTAGTGTTTATTGACTGATCTGATCTCAGTTTGATGTGTTTATTCCTCAGACTCTGTCCACTGGTGTGGTCCTACTGAAGCTGTGATCCGATTGGTCCTCTCTGCTCTGGTGGGCGTGGCTACTGTCATCATTGTGGTTTATGAGATCAGATCCAGAAGAGCTGAATGAGATCAAGCACATATTCACACATCAGGTACATGATTGATGATGGCATTTCTCACAAACTGATACTACATGTATAATTATCTGTGAGATTTATTAATTTATGGCTTTTTATGTTCATCTTTTTCAGGAAGTATCGTAATCTAAAGCAGAACGCTGAACTTTAAAGGTTATTCAGGTGTATTTTTGTTCTTCTAGTGTTTTTTTCATAATAAATACTGATGATTATTTGAGTTTGTGCTCTCTTTCAGTGTCAGATTTTAACAGTGGCACTTTATTTTTTATATTTCACTCAGATACAAAAAAAAAGAAAATGAATAGACACACAGATTTCTCTTTACTACTGCTGTATATTTGTCATATGTATTTTCTTGCCTTTATCAATAAAGTTTCTCACTCTTAGCTTCAAGAGTCTCTCATGATTTATTCAGAGGAATACAAACTTTATGTATATTTAAAAAAATTCAGCAGTGCACCATATACAGCTTTATTTGTACTCTTTTAACAGGTGCTTCTTATAGCCTATCTGTAAAAACATTATTTATTTGTTTGTTATTTTGTTTATTTATTTATTTATTTATTTATATAATTATTACCAATTAGTTTGTTTTTGTTTTACAATATATTCCGGTATAAACAACATACAGCTAAAATATTATTTACATTTTTTTTTTCTAAATTATATTAACTCATAAAACTAACTCTGTTACATGTTCTAGTTGCAGATTTACTGCAAGAAAAATTTACAATACGTGTAAAGTTCGTGTTACAGATCACATGCAGCATCACATATATTTTACTTGTTTATTAATACGTCAAGGATCTCACGATTTGACATTTTTTCATTTAATTTGACTTTATGAATATAGTAACGGGCAATCATAATAATTAAATCAAATAATATAAAACAAAAGATTTTTATCACCATCAAATGAAAAACATTTTAGTATAACATCAACTTCTTCAAAGTTAACAGGAATCACAGCTTTTCTTTGTAAGTAATAACTGAGTTCTCTCCAAAATATTTGGGTCTTAGGACACTCCTAAAATAGATGATTAATAGTATCAGGGGGAATTTTATAAAAAAACACAAATATCTTCCATGTTCACTTTAAAACGCTGTACCACACGTGACTTTATTATGACTACATAAGAGTCCAGGAAAGTAAGGCCGGTGACACACTGGATGCGTGGCGTAAGCGTCTCAGCTGCGTGGCGTGTCCGTTTTTATTTCGGCTCCCATGTTAACAGGTTAGAGCTTGCACACTGCGTGCGTGACACGCGCGTCTCAGGCGCGGCTTGAGCCGCGCGGAAAACGCGTGCATTCTAGAAATAGAACCGACGCCTATTTTTCACGCGACACGCAAGCGTCTTGGAAGCGTTTCCAAGCAAAATTGAATAGGAAAAGATGTTTATATGACATTTTGACACGAATACATATTAATAAATGTCATTTTGATGTTTGAAAGTGTCTAGGGTTTGACATAAATGCAAATATAAATGCAATTTAAAAAAATATTATCGATTTTCAAATACTGCACCTGTCAATACAGAATGAAATATTCTATAGTCTATATTGCCGTCAACACTGCCGACGTTGTCTTTGCTGCTATATATTTATGTTTAACATGAAGTATAGGCCTTCCACAACTCTCTCCCCATATGTCAAATATATCACCAATATGTCACCTAGCAGCAGCAGCGCCGCGTCAGACACGCTTCTGGTGTGCAAAGACATGGAAAACGCGACGCAGCCGCCACGCAGCTGACACGCAACAAAAACGCCACGCTCACGCCACGCATCCAGTGTGTCACCGGCCTAATGCTTGTACTTCCTCCGTGGTCCAATCACGTGCTTCGCAGAAGCCCCGCCCACAGCGCTGACTCTTCACTCGTGGTCTCCTCTGATTGGCTGCGTGTCCGGCCAATGAGTCTCAGCCATCTGTGCAGGAACACAACCGAGCCATATTTCACTGAGCATTAGCTCGAGCAGCATTCATTATTATATCAGGATCTTAATCTTAATATAGATCCTTTAACAGTGCAGAGATGCGGGTCGCTGCAGCAGTGTGCTTTATATCTGCACTGGCTTTCACTGTACATGCAGACGTGTATTTGAACAGTTTTGATGTGTTTTACTGATTATTTCTGACAGTCATCTGAGCTTCACCACTTTGAGCTCCAGTCGGCCACAACGTCCTGTAGATCTAATCGATAGCAATCACGATGTGATAATGTGTTATGTGTTTTCCTGGTTAAAGAGATGTGTCTTTACTCTAGATTTAAGGCCACACCAAGGACGATAACTATAAAGATAACGATAAAGATATAATTCTAAAAATCGTTCTCCATATTAAAGAATAACAGAGTTCACACCACAACTATAACGATAAAGATATGAGGAACGATATCGTTGGGATCACTTTCAGAACGATTTTTTTTTCCAGCTGTCGAACGATAAAACACTGACAGCCAATCAGAATCCACTCTAATTTAAAGGTCTCGCGTATTTAAAATGGATCTGGATCATCCGGGCGCGCGCGTGCTTAGTATAAAAAGACCGTTATCGGTCGTTGGTGTGGACGTGTTACGGTGTGACAAATTGGAACAGGACTAAAGTCCTTGTGAATGCAGTGTTATTCAGAGACCTCCAGTGGACACCCGCCTCTATTGCATCGCGAATCCGTTGCCATGGCAGCAAGGTTAATTGCCCGATTGACAGCAGGTGTGGAGTAATTACAGAGAGTGTTGTGAGAGGGACACGTATTCAGATGGGGCTTTAACAATAGAGAGGAAGCAGACTGTTGTGTGGTTCTCCTCCCGTGAGATACTGTGTTTGTCGGCGGGTTTGTTTTGGATTTGAGGCTGGGCTGTGAAGCAGGCGAAGATTGAAGCTGAGGAGCAGAAAGAAGAGAGTGAAGTATTTATCAATGGAATCCCAAGGAATATCGTCAGCAGTGGGGAAGACGTGAAGTGATGAGTATCGGATCCGTTGTTTATATGCACTAACACTGGAGTGAGGTTGAGAGTTTGGCAAGTGAGTGGCACGAGTGAACTAGTACACCGAGTGAATTGTTGATCTGTCTCCTACTTTTGTCTGCTCTTCGCTGAATGTGACGATCGCTGCATCCGTTTCCTGCTGTCTCTGGAGAGAGGTTGAGCCCTTGTGAGAGACGAGAGTTGATCTGGTGGGGGAAAGACCGGTGGGTGAGTGCTGGCCCGAATGCACGGTGTGCGAGTGGAATGCAGTGCCTGAAGTGACGATTCACACGGTTTGTGTTATGGAGTGAAGTTCATTGTGTGGAGAAGTAATAGTAGTTTGCTGTGCACTCTCTCCTTTCAGTCTTTCACTCGCCGTCTCCAAGGAAGGTTTGATATATCAAGCGCCCAACTTACCATTTTGAGACAGCCCGGCTTTGCTAATGCTGAATGTTTCATATGCTGTTGAACTGTTAAATCCTGTTACATTGTTACAGTGTACAGTCGAAGTGGAGTGTCTCGCTCAAAGTATCCTTCCCGCCTGGTGGTCTCCACACGTTCCTATTGAAAGCTGTTCAGAACGAGAGAAGGTATTGTACCTGAATGTTTCCTCTATGGCTGAACTGTTAAACCCTGCTATATTGTTACAGTGTAGGCTACAGCTAAAGTGGAGTGACTAGCTAAAGCCGCTGCCCTGCTCAGAACGAGAGAAGGTATTGCAGCTGAATGTTTCATCTACTGTTGAATGGTCGAATCCTGTTGCATTGTTACAGTGTACAGCTGAAGTGGAGTGACTCGCTCAAAGTGTCCTTCCTGTCTGGTGGTCTTCACACGCCCCATCGAAAGCTTCTGCCCTGTCCAGAAAGAGAGAAGGTATTTCAACTGAACGTTTCATATGCCGTTGAATAGTTAAACCCTGCTACCTGGTTACAGTGCACAGCCGAAGAGGAGTGTCTTGCTCGAAGTGTCCTCCCCGCCTGGTGGTCTCTACATGCCCCAGTGAAGGCCTCCGCCCTGTTCAGAAAGAGAGAAGGTATCACTGAGTGTTTGAATACCGCTGAACCATTGAACCCTGTTGTGTTGTTGCAGTACGCAGTTGAAGTGGAACGTTCGCTCAAAGTGTTCTTCTGCCTGGTGGCCCTCCATGCCTACGTTGTAAGCCGTTGCCCCCGTTGAGAAGGAAAGGGAACAGCTGTGGCCCGTGCCTCGATCGAAGGGTCTTCCTGTTGTCCAAGGTTCCCTCACGTCCCGGCTAAAGGCCCTCGTCCTAACTGGTCTGGCATAAAGGACACCTACCGGGATATACTTGTGTCCCCTCCTGGCCCGGTCCGTTCGCCATCTGTGTCCCTGTGCTTTGTTCGAGTCTGAGGCAACCGCTCTCTGGGTACTTGCCTCTGGGGCAGCATCCGGGACTTGTTCCACTCCCGTCCATGAGTCCGTACCTGGTTCCAGTCTGAATGGGGTCCGTATAGTCACGACTTCTTCTTGAGTCCTGTAAAGAGTACTTACCAGTGATCTACCTAGACAGTGTGAGTTCCCCTCTGATTCCTCTCCAACGAGCTGCAGGGCCGCCACGATCATTCTCCTCTCTACGGTCCAGGGGGTCATTGAATTCCCTCTGGTGACAAGAAAGAAGATTTTAATTAGGATTTTTCAAATTATTGCTCTTAACTGAATAAAGAATTTGTTATTCCTTTATTCTTTGGTCTGTCTGGTCCTTGGCACGTTCCTCGAGGTGGTACCTGGTTTTCAGGGGTGGGTGCAGTCTGGTTTGGCCCACCCCGACCTGTGACAGACGCATATATAGTTATCTTTATCGTTATCGTGCTTGGTGTGAACGGGCCTTTAAACTGACAGAGTGTGTCTGCTTCACAAAGCTAGGAAGACTATTCCAGTGTTTGGCGCTAAATAGGAAAAGGATCTTCCGCCTCCAGTGTATTTTGATATTCCAGTTATTATCAACTGGCCAGAACTGTGAGACTGCAGTGGATGTGAAGGACTATAAAGTGAAAAAAAAGCTCACTGAAGTACTGAGGAGCGAAACCATTCAGGGCCTTTACAGTAACAACACAGGCAAACATTATACATGTGATTTACGTGTGGATAAACAGCTTCTGATTTAGTGGCTTTTTGAGTCAAATTAACTCCTTTTATTTAATCAGTACAAACATCTGTGTGTGTGGTTTGATCTGTCGGTGGATAAACAGCTTCTGCTGGATGTTTGTCGTCTCTGTGTGTGTCAGTAGTTTGTGGCTGAAGCGTTTCTTCATTTTCTCTCCTGCTAATAAGAAGCTCACAATCTTCCACTCCACACAAAACATCTTTACACTGAAATAAAGTGAATCCATCAACAGTCAAATAAGAGTCAGAGGTCAAATATGATTGACAGCTCACAGCACTAAATAACACACCAGTAGATACAGATATCTAATCCAATATTTCACTCTTCTGCTATTAGTTTTCATTCAGGGCCAGAATTCATTTGAAAATGTAAGATCAGCAAAAGCTTGTTGATTTCCGTGACGTTAAAGGAGACGGATGTGTGAGCGGAAACTGACTGAGGATGGGGGAGGATTCACACACAACCAGATAAATATCTCAGTTCAGTCGTGTTTGATAGCAAGTGTTGTCAGACATTTTAAGAGTTGCTATTGTGGGTTTTTTCACTGAACCGATGAATAAAACGTTTCTCAAACTAGTTTAGTTTGTGGCATCAAGTTAGTAAATTTTTTAAAGTATTTTTATTGTCATGATTCCTGTCTTGTGTTCCTCTTGTCTTGTGTGCACTTTTGTTATTTCTTGTTCTGTGCCATGTTTTGTAGTCCTTTGTAGTTTTTCTTGTTTATTAGTCTCCCCAGGTGTTTCTGATTAGCCACGCCCCCTTGTTATCTTGTTTAGCTTGTTGGCCTTTGTATTTAAGCCCTGTGTCTAGTTCAGTCTTTGTGAGTTCTTAATGTTGTTGTATTTTGGTTAGTTTGTTCCCGAGTCATGTTCCCTAGTCGAAGTTTGTCTGGTTTTGAGTTTGTTTAAATAAAAGCTGCTGCAAGTAGTGATGGCCAAATGAAGCGTTTCGAAGCATTATTGCTTTCTGATACAATTGTGTCGAAAATGGTTCATTACTCGAAGCTTCATTCAGATAGAAATTGCAGCACCATCTCCTGGTGAAGTAAATGTAATGCAACAAAGCTGACAACCATAAAATGCAAGTAATTAACGACCCGATTATTACGTGTTTACCGAGGCGATCAAAGCTGAAACAGTGTTAGTGCTGTGAAACTCATTTATGTAGGTGAATTTTACAGATACTAATGAATTTCATGTGTTCACCTTAATAATAAAACATTAAGCATGATGTGTGTGTGTAATTATTTCTTTAGACAAGGACAGAAGATCGACCAGCTTAAAAAAAGTTGGAAACCATCACAGAAATTCTAATGGTTTATATTAAAATATGAACCATTGGCTTTTACCATTTAAACCACTACAGAATTCTTTTTGTAGTTTGGGACATATTCCATTAGGATTTAATGCCTCCACCAATACAACCCAACACATATCAGTAGACCCACAGAGACCAGTATAATTCCCATTACAACCAATAAAATTCCCATGAAAACCATTAAATCTAATAGAATTTCTGTAATGGTTTCTATGGGGTTTTTTTTAACCTTTTTTAGAGCCGGGAGGTTTCAAACCTGTCAACACTGGATTGACCTGTCAAAGCAGTCAGGTGGTTTACTACAGGAGTGAACCAGTGTGTTTGCTTCAGAAGTCATTTTCATGTGACTAGTGACGTAATGATACAAGCTCCGAACCAGTGGTTCATTGCAAGGACCGTTCGAGTTTGAAGCAAGCTTCGGAGCGTCGGTGTCAGACGTAACATCACTAGCTGCAAGTAGATCCTGCATCCTTTCCTGCTTCAACCTGCATCGTAACATTTATGGCTTTCCATTTTTCTACAGAATTCAGTGAAATGAAGCTTTGTGAAGCACCGGGGCTTTCCCCCTCGACTGTATTGTAAAATGGTTCATTACTCAAAGCTTTTCAACACGTTGCAAACGGTTGCAAACAACGACATCTTGTGGTCAAAAGGTGGAAAAGCTGTCTTTCTGTCCCTGAAGACACATCCATTTTTTTATTGTTTCATGTAATAAAACACTTTGTGCTCTGTAAACCCCAAAGCAATAAAATAATCCTCATAATTCATGTGTTAGTGTTGATGTAGTTCTTACACAATGTATGGACAAACATATGAAAAAATTAAATACAAATACAAATTAACGTGTACAGAAACAATTCTTATGAATCTGCTTTGATCAACAAATGCAGCCTTATTCACATAAACTAGCACATAACTTTAAGAAAAATTATTGTGGAATGGTGAAGTGCTTGTAAACTTATTTTGTGGGTAATTTAAGAAATTAAAGATTTGTATTAAGGAACAGGACTTGTTCAACAGTGTGAGGGCTAAGTCCATTTCTTTTTTTATTTACTACTACCGAAGGGCATGAAACTCGAAACCTGCACAAGGGGTTCGCGCTATTTTCAAATCTGATTCTGAATATGAAGCAATCACGTGACGTGTGTAGAAACGAAGCTTCGGAAGTCACAGATCACGTGGTTATGGAAAAACGAATCAAGCTCCGATACACTGCTTCAATGTGAGATGTTTCGTTTTTTTGATACAAGCTTCGAAGCCTCGGTGCCGAACGTCACATCACTAACAGAATTATACCAGTCTGGATCAACACGTTAATCGTTAAAATCTAGGAGACATATTTCCATGAAAGAAATACAGCGTTCATCTCCAGGCGATTATATGTCATATTAGATGAGCCTAAACAGAGACTGAGCTGTCGGCCATCCAAGATCACATCCCATCCTGTGAGAGAGGAGTCCAGGAGACGATCCACAAGTTTTACGCCGGACCAACACATGATTTCCTCAGATCTGGGTGATCAAGGCCTTCCCTGCAGTCATGATCTAGATGTCTATTTAAAACCGCAGCCCAACCCGTGACAGTGGTGTCTGTCGAGGTAGTCTTGCGACGGCAACACAAGTGTGGGACTCGAGGTGATACCAGAGTCTTCCACAGAGAAAGAGTACGAAGCATCTGTGCGTAACCCTTATGTCTCACAGATAGTTGCTCAGAGGGAAGTCTCTGCTCCTGAGGATCCAGAATATGTCCAGTATGTCCTGGCCTAAACTGGGTCAAACTGAGGGCGACTCCATACCAGAAATTTTTGCCCCCAAAGCAAACTTGAAAGTGTGTGTCTACGGCCACATCCCCCATATTACTGTAAACTTGTAGGAGGGGAACTTACGCAAAGGCCTCTGCTCCCAAAAAAGGCTCTTGCCTGATGAACACACCATAAAACGTGGTGGACTGATGCCAAACTAAGTCCTGTAACCTCATTCCACGGCCTGCCGATTCCACAGATACAAATGGCAGAAGTTACCATTATTCTGAAAGCATTGATCTAGGCTTCTACACTTCTACAAGTCAATTCACCTTTATTTATATAGCATTTATAAAAGATTGTTTCAAAGCAGCTTTTAAAATAAGAAAATAATGATTCAATGATGCAAACAGAATTCAACTCTGTTGTACAGCAACTCTAAAAAGATAATAGTGTTGTTGTTCAGTTCAGTGTTGATTCACTTCAGTTAATTTCATCAATTGTGAAATGAGTTCATTTCAGCTATGAAGCAAAACAGTGATGTCATCATCCAGCTCAGTTCAGTTCTCATCCAATAGTGTCAGTGCATTCAAGTCAATAATATTAATAACTAAGTGTTCAGAGGCGACAGCGGAAAGGAACCCAAACTCCATCATGTGACAGAAACAGAGAAAAAATCTGGTACATGATTGATGATGTAATTTCACACAATCTGATTTTGCATATATTAATATCTGTGAGATTTATTAATTTATGGCTTTTTACTTTTATCATTTTTAAGAAGTATTGAAATCTAAAGCAGAACCCTGAAATTTAAAGGTTCTTCAAGTGTGTTTTTTGTTCGTCTAGTGTTTTTCTTTCCATAAAACTGAATATTTGAGCTTGATTATTTTAAGATTTTATTTCCAAGGCTTTATTGTTTATATTTCTCTCAGATATACAGATCTCACTTTACTGCTGTATATTTGCTTTATGTATTTGCTTGCTTTTATCAATAAAGTTTCTCACTCTCAGGTTCAAGAGTCTCTCCATGTTTTATTACATTTGTTATGTCGAGTTCCTCCTGGAGGAAAACTAACTATATAGATATTAAAGATTTCAGAAGTGTTGAACATATAAAGCTTTACATTATTAAAATATTATTTAACTATACTGATATTGATACGTTTTTTTCTATCTACAGTAATAAACAAACAACTTCCCCCAGCTTCCCCTTTATCCTGAGAAAATACTGACTACTTTATAGTAAAAAAAATTACTATAAATGTCTTTCACCAAAATTACTGGATCATCTGCCAGTAGACACTGCTTCAGACTTTTCTGGTAGTTTTCCCACTCTGAGGTTCAAGAGTCTCTCCATGTTTTATTACATTTATTATGTCGAGCGCCCCCTGAAGGAAAGTACAACTTTATGTAGCATTAAAGATTTCAGCATTGTACCACATACTGTATACAGCTTTACATTATTAAAACATTATTTAAAACATGGTAAATGTTGACATTGAGTTAAATAGTTTATTTAAATAATATCAATTATATGAAATAATATAATAATAAATAGTTTTTATTTATTAATAATAATAATACTTCTTCTACAACTAAAAACATTATTTTTCAATTATTACTAAATTGTTATGTTGTGCCTCTGCCAGATTTTCTGGAGTAAAACATATGTATATAGCCTACACATAAACACACCAACAATACATTGTTTCCACAACTTTCCAAAAACAGAGAAAAATACAGATAGATTTATTAAATTGAGTCAGAAGAGAGAAAGATGTTTAATTCACAGTCACTCCCTCAGCATCTGTATTAGAAACACTCTCACAGAAGTGTTTACTTGTGCTTTGTAATTCCAAGGTAATATAATGTAGCCTGCTATAGTGTCATGTGATACACACAAAAAAAATTGCTATTCACTGATTACGCTGCTTTATTTCTTTTATGCAGTGCTGATGTGTAAAATAACGAATGTGAAATACATGGACACAAGAGAGAGGCAGGCAAGGGCAGGAGAGAATACGGAATCGCGCACTGCGCATGCGTCCTCATATCAGCAGAGGAGCTGAGACAGACCAGAAGCGACTCTCCTGCTCTTCTGACTTTACCCTGCTTTACAGGTAAAAACACATGTATTATTATAAAAAATGTGTTATAAAAAATCTATTCTATAAAATGGAGTAGGGATTGCACTATTACAATGTACAGTGAATGTAAACTGTTATTGGTTTGAGGACGTGCTGGTTTTCTTGATTTATGATGTTCACTCTAACGTGAAGATAATTGTTTAATATGCTCCAGCGATCATATATTTAACTATAGTGTTGTATTACTTATTTTTGGGTTACACAATGTTTATTTGTTCGTGTTAAAGAGTTAATAGATGGCATTAAAGATCTCTTGGAAGCTCACTCTGTGATCGCGTTTGGCGCGCTTACTAGTCACGTGATCAGACTCAGAGGAAAGTGAATCTGTGCATCCATTATTATGCGGGAAATAAGAGTGAATTAGCTTTTATGATACAAGTACAAATTGGAGAACACATAATTACATTGTGCACTATGAGTTGATTATAATGAGGATGGGAGCAGGCTTCACTCAATTTTGATAATACACTTTTTAGAGTGCTGGCCTAAAAATATAATACATAAGAATGGCACACTGAAGAAGGCACACGCCGAAACGCGTTTGTGCAACGAATAAAAAACGTTTATGCATAGTGCGGCCTCTGTCCTATTCTTATGCACTATGAGTTGATACACACTCATTCTCATGGTGTTGGTCAATATTAATATGCTGTTTATAAGAAGTCTGCTCAAATGTTAATAAAAAGGTCAAATGAAGAAAGGAGGCAAAAGAGTGACAAAAGATGATTTATTTTTATGTTGTTGACCCTGTCATAGAATAGAGACACAGACAATAGAGACATGTGAAGTAATGCTTCAAAAGCAATTGTGTGTAACTGAATTTAACTGGTTATAAAATTTAAAATATCAGCAGACGAGCTGTGAAAGACCAGACGAGACTCTTCATGTTCTTTATCCTGTTTTACAGGCATCAGTTAATCTGTCATAGATCGACAGGTCATCCAGCTCAGTGGATCAGAGGATTTTTTATTTTTTTTTGGTCTTTTTGGAGACACTTGGTTCACTAAAATATTTTGACTCAATCTTCTTAATGTGTGTTTTCTCCAAGTACGATAAACATTGAGAGTCCACGTGTTCACAGCTTTATAGCCTATTGTAATATAGTTAGAATGACCACTAAAGATTTGAGGATAAATAAAAAGATATGTCTTTTTATACTGGTCAAAAGCCCAAGTAAAGCAATATCACATGAGCAAGAGTGTTGTTTTCCTGAACATTAGCACGATTGCAAATGTGATATTGAATTTATCAATAGTTTTGTCACTCTGAGGTTCAAGAGTCTCTCCATGTTTTATTACATTTATTATGTCCAGCGCTCCCTGGAGGAAAACAGATTTGATGTATATTTGATCAATTTCAGCAGAGCGCCACCTAGTGGCTCACCCTGAACTGACATGTTATCAGGAGTTGTTTGCTCAGTATCTTCTGTCACTGACTCGACTAGTTCTGTCTGATTGGTTTTGCTGTTCAGCTGGAGGGTCGTTTGCTTTCTCACTAAATAATTTCTTCACGAACATATTACTTTTATATCATGAACATAATTTCTTTTTGGACACAATAGTTTATGTATCTTGGTCTTTTCTTGTCCTATCAGATCTTGTTCCTCCACCTCAAGCTGTGAATCTCTAACCCTGTGACGGTGAAGCCAACTTCTGTTTAAGTAGAGGTCGACCGATATGGGTTTTTCTCTGGCCGATGCCGATATTTAGAAATTGGGGCAGCCGATGGCCGATATATGATGCTGATTTTTTTGGCTGATATATTTGGACGATTTTCCTTTTTTCTTCTTTTTTTTTTTCACCTCATAAAATCTTACCATTAATAAGAAGCAATTAAGAAAATTGCTTTAATTAAACATTTATTGAACAACACAAGCACCTTTTATACAATAAAAAAAAAATGTATAATTTATGTTAAATATTAAATACACAAAATAGGCCATCAAAAATGTAGACTGTCAAATAAAGTTTTAGTGCACAAAAACTTGCATAAATAATATAATAAGAATAAGTTATAAGTAAGAAATTGTAGGTTTACAATTCTACATATGGCACATTTATTGAGAAACAATCGAGACATTTGATCAGAAATGAGCAACAAACGTCCTGAAGAGAGTTACAGGAGAGAGCAGAGACAAACACTCTCAGGATCTCATGACAAGATCAAACTGTTGCTTTAAGATGTTTTTAACTTCTCTAGTCCGTGAGAACTTTATGAGGCACTTGAGAAAATAACACTATCTATCAGATCTAGTGGACATTGTGGCCGACTGGAGCTCAAAGTGGTGAAGCTCAGATGACGTGAAAAAATCAGTAAAACACATCAAAACTGTTAAAGATGATTTGACTGATTGTAGAGTTTCTCATTAATTTACTGATCTACACGGCTATTTAAAACCACAGACCAACCCGTGACTGTGGTTTCTGTCGAGGTAGTAGCGATGGCAACACAAGCGTGGGACTCGAGACATTTTTTTACATAACGCTCTCAATACAAAAATCTTGACTCACACGGATTCATCAGTCCGCTGATGTTGAGGAGAATGATGACAGGTGAGTAAAACTCAGCCTCATACGAGTCATATTGGGTTTTACATGTTAATGTCAGTGGATGTATTCTATATAGATAGTTCTGAAACCAATAATACCATATTATTTCTTTGTACCTTTTTGAAATTGTAAATAATCCAAGAATATGTCGAAAAACTTTATTTTGGACTTGCACTATGGTAGTACCATGATATTCTTGGAACTACCTTCAAGTAGCCTATATAGGCTACTATTTAAGTACCATGGTATATAAAGTACCATCTACCATCTCTGTACCATGCTATCCTCTTCACATTACCTTTTTTTTTGTAAGGAATTATTATATGTATAAAATATGATAATACCTTTGGTACTTTTAATAAGACTTGTGGGCAAACTTGTTCCATGAGTTATTCCAGTTTAATCAGCTTTAGTGTATTAGTCCATTTACTTTGACATATACCAGATCTGTTTAGTTACTTCCAGAACATTGGATTAATGAGCATATTAATAATTAACACTGCCTTTCTTTATGCAGAAAAACGGTTCATGTTTTGTTTTGCAGGTGTCTATGAATACAGCTGTCATTTGAATATTGTTAGTGTGCAACAGTTTTCATTTCACCCACTGAGTATTATTTTGCATATGTTTTGCATGAACTATGGATGGGAGAACTGGAAACAACAGACCTCTTGATAAAATAACAATATTTGGGTAGTTGAAAAATAATAAGGACATGACAAGTCACATTACATAACATTCAATATTTATTTCTTCATTCAAATGTATTCAAATATATATTTTTTAAATACAATATGAATATAAATTATTAAATATAAAACTGCATGCATAAAAATTATACAAGACTAGAAATGTTTTGTTTAGAATAGTTTTAGATAAAATAAAGCATATTATACTTTGCATTTTAAGAAACACAACCCTGCTGTCTGTATATCAAACCTCCATGGCAATATACATTTTTAACCTGGAAAACCGAGGGGAGTTTTCAAACCTGTGTTTTTCCTGTTTTAGTAAGCTATTATTGATTTGTCTTTTTGGTGCGGCCTCACTAGACTCACATACAGTCAGAGTATAATCACAAACCCATGCAAAGAGTTTTTATTAAAATTTGCTACAACAGTTGAAGTTGAATGACCTGCAAATTTGCGTAGCCAAAAGATGCTTGACCAGTGCAGATTGACCTCTTGGCTCGATAGAGTTTGTTGATGTAGATCTTAACAATTTATTATTATCATTATTATTTGTTCTTTTAACTAGTAAAACGTAATTCTCTTTTTGTCTCCAGCTCCCACGTTTACATTGGAAACTCTCAACGGCATCCAAGAACATGCATGCATCATCCAGACACGTAGGAACAGCGAAGACTTCAAATATATGGCATACACTATCACGTACAGTGTTGTATTCCCTATTGGATTCATCAGCAACTTCGTGGCTTTGATTGTGTTCCTGTGTTTCACCCAGAAGTCTGCCAGCACGGTTTTTATGACCAACTTGGCCATTTCAGATGCTAGCTTCTCCTTTACTTTGCCCTTCCGCCTGGTCTACTACTTCAGGGGCGGTCATTGGGACTTCCCAGACTGGTTTTGCCGCTGGTGTGTATTTTCCTTTTACGTGAACCTGTACACAAGCATATTGTTCCTTACTGGCCTTAGTGTACTACGGTACTTCGCCGTGCTTCACCCCATTCGCCACAAGACCCTGGCCACGGTGCGGCGAGCCAGTCTATCATGCTTTGCGATCTGGATATTTGTGGCCTTCTTCTCAACGCCGTTCCTCATGTCAGGTATTTTAACCCTCTGGGGTCTGAAGGGTTTTTGGGGTCCTTGAGATGTTCTGACATGCCCTGACATTTGTGCTTTTTTCAGTTGCTTATAAACATATTAATGGCAAAGGTGTAAATTCACTCTATTTAGCACAAACAGGGCTACCATAATATGTGAACAACTTGCATGTACATGTTTGTATTTTTGATAGAATAATGTTTATGCATGGTTTTTTCAAAAACAAAAAACTAAAGTTTCTGAAATAAGGCCATAAAACACATTCTAAATATATGTAAATAAGACTTTTGACTAATGGATGACGTTGCCTAGAATTTTTTCTTCAAAATTATGTGAAAATCATCCTGCCTAATCATTCACATAACACAATACATTGATTTAAATCTTGTAAAACACTTTTTGTTTGGAAAGGCCATATGCGGGTGGGCGTGATTCACACCTGCGGAGACAATGGGGCCCGCATAATGAGGCTGCATACGTAATGAGCCTTTCATTCAGGTGTGTGAATGAGCCACAAAAATGCAAGGACAATATATAACTGGTTTGTTGTTTTTTTTCCCACAAATTTTGCTTGCAAATTGTACAATATCCAAGGTAAACATTTCTAGTAATTGTGCAGTTAATTGTTCCCATACTGTATTTTCAGATTTGGAATATATTCTCTTCCCAAATGTGTCACTAATAAAGCATAATAAAATTATTTAAAGAGAAGGCTTATAATGACCTTTTAAGATTTTGTTTACATCTATCCTTATATATATATATATATATATATATATATATATATATATATATATATTTATATATATTTTTTTTTTTTATACAATTAAGGTTATACAATTACAACAACATTTAAAATTGTAACAATATTTCCAGTGTAATCTTTCTTTGTATTCGCGATTCATATTAAAACAGTATTTTTGCCAGCTGTAGTAGCTCCACAACAGCGCACATCTATGCGTTCATTCATTCAAACGCGATTCATATTATTTAAACAGTATTTTTGCCAGCTGTAGTAGCTCCACAACAGCACGCATCTGTGCGTTCGTTCGTTCATTCATTCATACACAGAAACGCAATTCAGATTTAAACAGTATTTTTGCCAGCTGTAGTAGCTCCACAACAGCACGCATCTGTGCGTTCATTCAATCAGATTAGAACAAAGCAAACAGAACTGACCTAATTCCTCAGCGGGATCCGTTTGCTCCTCGAAATGATACTTCCAGAACTTCTGAGGTAAATTTTTGCAGGATTATTATCAAGATAGTAATATTCCTCACAGCATCGTAAAGTACATAAGTCTGAAAGTGAACTCGCGGTGTGTGTTATCCAGCTGATGTGGGCGTTTCACAGGTTTGTTTGGATCGCCTCACATTTGCGTTTGAATAGCGCGCGCTCTCCGTGGGCGGAGCACATTAAAACTTAAAAAAATTCAAGCTTCATGCCTGTGTGACTGTATGCCTGTTTGACTGAGTATTCGCTGAGTTACAGTTCATTTTCGGACGCGTTTCAGAATTGACTTCACTGACGGAGAGTAGGCAGAACTCGCATCATGTTTATTTTTCTTTATTTGGCAAAAAGCACAACACTTTGTTTTTATTATGAGCATACACAAAAAAATACACACTAAACAGGATCGATTGATGTATAATACAAGCATATAAGATAAAAATTTATATTTTTTATTTATTTTTTTGCACTCATACGGAAAAAAACGAGCCTATCGCGCCGGCGCGACAGCCGACCTCAGGGGGTTAAAACGGGAGGATAAGATTATTTGCTTTGAACCCGGGAACATCACGTCATGGAAGCACATATTTATCTTGAACTATGTGGGGCTTTCGTTTGGATTTGTCATACCGTTTATTATAATACTGGTCTGCTACGGCTGCATCTTCTACAAACTCGTCAAAGGGTGGAAAATCGGGGATCAAAAGCAGATCACCCGGCGACGCTCTGTGTGTTTGATCGTGGTTGTCCTCAGCACGTTCCTGCTGTGTTTCCTACCATATCACGTCATCCGCACGGTCCATCTTCATGCCATTGTTTCAAGCCAGGACTGCCAGGCCAGAGAGTACCTCCTGAAAGTTCTGGTCATCTCGCTGTGCATGGCGGCATCCAACAGTTGCTTCAATCCCTTGTTGTACTACTTCGCTGGAGAGACCTTCCGCAAGTCAGTTCGTAAAGCGTCAGGTCGAGTAACGCAAAGTTCGATCATTCCCCTAGCGTCATTCGACGCAGTGCAAGTTCCCTTCCGAAAGGGAACGTCTCAGGTTACGACTGTAACCTATGTTCCCTGCGAAACAGGGAACGAGACCCTGCGTCTCCTTGCCATGCCTCGGGGCCTGCCTACCAAACAGTCCCTTCAGACGATAAGGTGATTGTCATGTATGCAAGGCGCCATTTTATACTTGCAGGTCGCACGTTAATCATTCACGTTAATGATTCACGGGCTGTCGCTGGTCAATGTGATTTGATAGTGATTTCAGACACCTGTCACGCCTGAGGCAATTTTAAATTGTTCAAAATTTGGCATTTTTTCATTTCAAATGTGTCCATTTGACTTCATGAATATAGTGTCGGCCATTCATAATAATTAAATCAAATATAAACAAAAGTTTTTTTTTTTATCACCATCAAATGAAAAACATTTTAGTATAACATCAACTACTTCAAAGTTAACATGAATCACAGCTTTTCTTTGTTAGTAAATAATGAGTTCTCTCCAAAATATTTGGGTCTCATCAGTGCTCCATTTCCTCCAACGATAAAGTCTTTAAAGTCTACTGTTAATGTTTTCCCGCTCTGAGGTTCAAGAGTCTCTCCATGTTTTATTACATTTATTATGTCCAGCGCCTCCTGGAGGAAAATACATCTTTATGTAATATTTCAGCAGTGCGCCACACACTGTTTACAGCTTTACATTATTAAAACATTATTTAAAAATGGTAAATATTTACATTGAGTTAAATAGTGTATTTAAATAATATCAATGATATGAAATAATATAATAATAAATAGTTTTTTTTTAAATAATAATACTCTTCTTATACCACTCTTCAAACATTTTTATTTTTAATTATTATTAAATTATGTTGTGCCTCTGCCAGATTTTCTGGAGTAAAACACATACACACATAAACCCACCTTCACGACTTTCCAAAAACAGAGAAAAATATAGAGAGATTGATTAGATTGAGTCAGAAGAGAGAAAGATGTTTAATTCACCATCACTCCCTCAGCATCTGTATTACAAACACTCTCACAGAAGTGTTTAATGCCAAGGTAATATAACACAATGTAGAGAGAGAGAGAGAGAGAGAGAGAGAGAATCGCGCACTGCGCATGCGCCCTTATATCAGCAGAGGAGCTGTGACAGACCAGACGCGACTCTCCTGCTCTTCTGACTTTACCCTGCTTTACAGGTAAAAACACGGGAATTAAGAGAGAAACCGTTAAAAATGGATCTGTGATTACACCATAACAATGCACAGCGAATGTAAACTGTTATTGGTGAAGCAGTTTGAGGACAAATCTGTTTTTCTTGATTTATGATGTTCACGCTAACATGAAGAAAATGATTTAATATGCTCCATCATTATATTTAACTATAGTGTTGTATTTTTTATTTTTGGGTTACAAAATGTTTATTTGTTCGTGTTGAAGAGTTAATAGATAGCGTTAAATATCTCGTGGAAGCTCACTCTGTGATCGCGTACTAGTCACGTGATCAGACTCCGAGGAAAGTGAATCTGCATCCATTATAAATCCACTCCTTTGGTGGAACTATATGATTGAATATTACCTTTAAGAAGCAAGTACAGCATGAAATACACATAATCGCATTGAATATTATTAGTAAATTCACTCGAATTATCTTGGTGTTGGTCAATATTAATTTTGCTGTTTATAAGAAGTCAAGTTAACTAAAGAATGTGAAATGAAGACAGGAGGCAAAAGAGTGACAAAAGATGATTTATTTTTATGTTGTTAACACAGTGATAGAAGACAGACAGAGACTTTAAAAGCTTAAGTAATTGTGTGTAACTGAATTGAACTGGTTGTAAAATTAAAAACATCAGCAGAGGAGCTGTGAAAGACCAGATGAGACTCTCCTGTTCTTTTTTCCTGTTTAACAGTGTTGTGGACTATTTGAATTTTAATAGAAATTTTGGACCTACAAACACACTTCCAGATACATATGCACGCACACACTTACAAAGAAGTCCAAAGCGCAGAGGACGGAAAGGACGCAAGAATGTCCATTTCTGATAAACTGTGTTGTCACCAAAAATCCCCTCGACTGATGCAATAGAAGGTAGATGTCACAAGATGTATTTCCACTGGAAAAAAACAAAACAAAAAATTGCATAGGAACAATGTAACCCAGTTCCATATATATATGACTGCTTCTTTGATTTTAAGTTGTTTCATTTTTGATTTTGATGTCGTGTGCATCCCTGGGGATAAATTAGTTCTCTTCTAGCTCAGTTTATTAATTGATATTCTTTTTTGCTTAAGTTATTTTTACTTCTATTTCTTGAACTGCATATAAGGTAATTAGCCTGTGTAATATCCACTCATTCAGGACTGCCCTGTTGAGATTGGATAAGCTGAAGTTTTATAACCTGTAACTTTTTTTTTCTTTTTTTTTTTTGCAACTTTTTTTTTTTCTTTTTTTGGCCAAAAAAAAAAAAAAATGTAACGTTTTGATGATTTGCTACAAATATTAATCCTTATGTAACAAGTATTTTATCTTTTGTTTAAATAAATTTTTATTTCATAAAGACAAACACTGTTACGTTTCACTTCAGCTTACAAAAACAGTTCTATTAGTGATAGACAGAGCATTATAATAATGTTTGCAAGTCCAAGGACAACAAAGGTTCCAGGAACGATTCTGCAGGAGGGTAAGCATGAATTTGATCCATATGATCATTATTGTTTCACGAGAGTGTAGGGACTACACCTAGATTTACTGGTATAAATTAAACAAGCTAGTGTGGATTTAATCCTGTTCTGACCTGACAGTAAAAGCCTACCTATAGCAACTGATACTAGGGGTTAATCAGGAGGATAAGATAAATACCAGATCCGGATACCAGATACTCCTGAGCCGGCCCTGCAACATTACAATTTTAGCCTACATTATTTTTTTGATAGATCAACAGTACATCCAGCATGAGGCGCTCAGTGGTTCAGAGGATTTTTTTTTTATTATTATTATTTTTTTGTCTTTTTGGAGACTTGGTTCACTCAAATCTGGAAATATTTTGACTTAATCTTTCGAATGTTTTTTCTGAGCCTTGTAACTGTTAGTATACAGGATCATAGTGTACGCTTGCCATGCTTGTATTTCACACAGACTGCAAAAAAAAAAATATGGACGTAGTGTCTATGACATCACCCGTATGCTTCTGAAGGTTGTTTTTGAAGCCTAAAGTGGGCCGAGCCAGCCGTCGCCATCTTGGCAGCGCGTCACAAATGGGTTAAACCAAAGATATTAGCTCAGAAGTTCAAGTAAATTCACTAGAAATCCACTCTCATTCAAGGGTGTGCAGTGTGCATCTAATGCATGGACGGAGAGAAAGCACTGACACCTGCAGGATTTCATCTGACGGTACTTTTTATTTAACACTAAAAAGTTAAATAAGCATATAGTCTATCTGTTCCGTGAGAGCAACGGTACCGCAGAACGAGTGTAGTCTCTATATCTATAGACGTTTTTAAATCTGAACTCCCAAAATCAACAAAATTGTCAGGCATCCAAGTGGTTCCCAATCCTGGTCCTGGGGACCCACAGCTCTGCACAGTTTGTATGTCTCCCTCATTTAACACACCTGATTCAGATCATCATCTCGTTAGGAAAGAGCTCTATGAACTGAACTGGGTGTGTCAGATAAAGGAGACATATAAAATGTGCAGAGCTGTGGGTCCCCAGGACCAGGATTGGGAACCACTGCATTAGTGCATGTTCACAGAGGAAAACAACTGAAATACAGCGCTGGTTGTTCTCTCGATACTCGACAATGACGGAATCCAACGGCGTGGGTGAAGGTATAATGCGTGTATTAAATTGTATGAAATAATCCTGAAAAAAGCACAAGCACTGCAGAGATGCCAAGTTCAGTGACTGGAATTAGCTGAGGTGACGTGACGGCTAACAGCAGACAAACGGCTAGTAGTGACAGCAGCGGCAATCAACCTGTCACTCAAGTGGCCACGCCCTTAATTATGCAGGACTTTAAGGCTTAATATAATCACCCCCCTAACAGTTGTCATGAAGGGCCAGAGCATGAGTAGGCCTACTATGATATAAGACTAAATAGCCTGTAATAAAAGATAATGAATTTCAAACATGAACCAAACATATTTTTATTCAAAGATCAACAGTCTGTCATTAGTCTTTAGTCTGCCACAAAAAAACAACATTAAAATCATAAACTCAAATGTCATTCTGAAATAAACTAAAAAACAATGACTGTTGTAACAGTGCGTAAATCAGAGCTTTCAGGCTATAGCCTAACGCTAATAAGCCATTAAATAAGAAAACTAAATTGTGTAGATGATTGGAGGGACTGTAGGGTGATAAGCCACCCCTTTGAACACGAATCTCAAGAATGGTCTGTGATGGGGGGCTATCTGGATATGAAAAACCAATCCCCTTGGCACACTTGTGAGAGGATTTGTTTCAATGTTATCATCTTTCCCCAGTAAATTCATCACTTCAGTGGGGAGGACGTGAGCCACATCGCTCCTTATAAATGTGGAAACTACGCCCCTGAGGCGGGGAGGCCTGCAAGCGAATTGCAGCAAGTAACCTCATTTGATTATGTTCAAAACCCAACTTGACACTCTCAGTCCTCTGGCTCTGCTGTTTTTTCCTCCAAGGTTCTGTTGTGAAATATGCAATTATTCTATTCTAATTATGCCTTTTGGTATATGAAGTACTTATGGGTAATAGTAAACCACAATTGTAACTGTATTAAGAAAATGATTTATAAAGAAAAACACTGCAATTATTGTTGTAAAATCATTTATTAAGAAAATTATTTATAAAGAAAAACAAACCACACTGAATGGTGTAAGCATTTATTAAGCATATGGCAGAGAAGAGAAAAATTAAAAATGTATTAGAAAGAAGAAAAATACATCATTACCGTCTATGTGTTGCGGACGAGATACAGAAGATACAGCGATGAAGAAAAGGTCCAGAAGAAGGAGGACGAAGAGGCAAAGGCTCTCCAGAGCTTCAGATCACGAATGTGGTGGAGGCCAATCAGCCGGTCAGTAATGACCAAGTCCTAGGGGGTTTCCAGGAAGGGATTACCAATGGACAAGTTTTAGGGAGTTTACAGGAGGGGATTTCTGAAGATGTCAGAAAGTTGATGGACTTTAAAAGGACTGGAATTGACATGTCCAGTCAGACGCTGATTCACCAAGGACGGCCTCTCCGGTGTTAGATGCCTTGCCATTGTGCCTCATGAAGTTAAAAACTTGTAAATTATTTGGTTTTGATTTACTTTTATTTTTATTTTATATATTAGTACCTTTTATGTAAACTAGTTAACCTGTATTTAATTAAAAAAAATATATAATTGAAATTAAGAAGCTCGCCTGCCATAAGTCTCTGTTTTACAAAAGACTGAGCTGAACTGACCACGGAGAAGTCTTCTGTGATCTAAATATTGTAAGTATGGAAATTCAAATGCTTATTATTTAGGACAGATTTGACTTACAGTACTTTACCTAACCTGAGAATAATTAAAATAAGGTTAAAGGTGTTTAAAATTACGCACCATAAAACAGTTCCTGGGAGGAAGAGAACAGGAGAGCGTGAGGGGCGGAACCATTGTCTAGAAATTAAGCGGTCTGCGAGCAGAGAGAGGAGAGACTCGTACTCTTGCAGTGAGAACCATAGATATCATATAATAAAGGCTATATGTCTCGTCCGCGCTGCTGGCCAATGGAGGTCGACGTCCGCACACGGTGGCCATCTTACCACAGGGAGCTCGCTCACTCGTAACATGGTGCATGTACTTTTAAATAACCATAACTTGCTCAATTTTCTACCGATTTTCAAATGGTTTGGTTTGTTATAAACGTCAGAGATGTAGCTATGACACTGCATACATATGAATAATTATGTTCAAAATGTTTAAGCATTCAGAATTATAGCCATGTTAATAACGTTTGTAAGAAACCAAACCGTTTGTAAATCCGTCAAGATTTCACCGAGATAAGAGGATTTGTGTGCGTGGTGCTCACTCACCTTAATTCACAGCTTCCCTGTGGTAAGATGGCCGCCGGTGATGCCGGAAGTGACTCTGCCGTAAGACATCTAGCCTTTATTATATGATATCTATGTGAGAACAGCTCGTCTCAGTGAGCGCAGCTTCTGTGTGGGATTTCCCCAGACATAGATTAGGTCAGCCGGAACCGGGAACACTTCCCATAAATCCTGATGTACTCATTACATCATAAGAAGAATGGCATCTACGCTAATTTTAGTGTCTTTGTTTATCCCAAGGTTTTCTCGCAGCCTGCCGGAACCAGGCTGTATCCAGATCTGACGCCTGGACCTGATGACAACGCTGTGCTGAAGTGCCACCTAGTCTCTCCCTATGGAGGATCCCTTTACCACTCTACAGATAAAGCGTCGTCGGGAAAATTCGTTTCGCGTACCTACCCCGAAGTGACAAATAAAATAAAATTCTGTATCAAAATTTATAAGGAAAAAACAGTACTTTGTTTAGGCTTGGTTTGTAGGGAATTCCAAACCTGCGCACATATATTCAAATGCACATAACTATAGAACCCATTCTTAATGCGCATGTGACCGCCATCAGTGTTTCTCACAGGTTCGCGTTTAAAGTCTGTGTAGAGAGAATGGTGTCGTCTTAGTGGCCCCTAATTTAAAACCAAATGACTGTTGCGACGGAAGCGAATCAATCAAAACTAACTTTAGCTGGAAAATAACTTTATTAAAGAACCGCTATAAAGCCAAAACAATCTCTGTTACCTTAAATTATACGTTTATGTCTGTAAAGCTGCTTTGAAACAATCTAAATTGTTAAAAGCGCTATATAAATGAAGATGACTTGACTTGACTTGACAGACAGGTGACGCACTCACTGTGCTTATCAAATGGGTGCAGGGGTGCCCTGAACGTGCCACACTCATGGTGCAGCATTTGCAACAACGCCACATGAAATTTGCTCTTTTAGAAACGCTGGATGGCCACAGGGGAGATCGCTGAATCAGCTCGAGTGCAGAGTGCTGTCAATCCGCTTGCTTGCAGAGCGCTGATCAGTCAGCTTGATAGCAGGATAGGAATCTGAGTTCCTATGGCAGAATGTATGACGCAGTACGATTGAACCGTATCGATAAGGAACATGTGTTAGTTTCAAAAGAGTTATTTTACTCAGATTTGCCAAAGTGTGGTAAAGTCTGCAATAATAAAAAAAAGAGATCTCTTTATAAACTCAAGTATTTCTAGATAAAATTTTCCAAACATCAAATCTCTCTGGTAACCAAATGCAAATTTCTCTAAATAAACAATTATATAGGTTATTGTGTTTTCTCATTATTATTCGCTGATTAGTTTGGTTGTAACAATGCAGGCAAACATTAAAAATGTTATTCACTGGTTTCAGGATCAAAATGGATGCTGCAATGGTTTTCGTCTTAGTTTTATATTTACAGAAATGTGGTTAGATCTGTTGGGTGGATAAACAGCTTCTGCTGGATGTTTGTGGAATGTTTTTTTCTCTAAGTACGATAAACTCCTGCTTGTGCACTTTAAGAGTGCACGCTTTCACTGCGTGATGTAGCCTCTTATAATGCAGTGTGAATTCCCCCAAACATCAAGATATGAGGATAAAATCTGGATGACTTTTCATATCTTTTTACACTTATGTCGTAAGACCATGTTAAGCAATATCACACGAGAAAGAGTGCTGTTTTTCCTGAACATCAGCATGATTGTAAATGCGATACTGATTTTATGTAAAAGTTCAACAAACAAAAAGTACACAATATTGTCTGTTTTTGCTCTGTTTCACAAAGAATATAGTTATATCATATAGGCTACAAACAAATCCACAGAAGAGCAGTCACACGTCTCTGAGAAATTCACACACAGCAGTGTTTTGTTTGAATGTGTATTTTTTTTAGTCAAAGATGATTCAAAGACCCATTATTAAAGGGGTCATATAATGGCATTTTTGTACAAGCTAATATGATTCTTTAGGGTCTAAATTAAAAGTTTGTAATATACTTTAATTAAAAATTCTCATTAGTATTGTAAGAAAACACTCATTTTACCTGGTCAAAAACAGCTCTGTTTTCAGCACGCCGTTTAAGTGCATGTGTCTTTAAATGATAATGAGCTTTGCTCACCCCGCCCCTCTGTTCTGTGCGTACACCGTTTCTAACACAGTAACACAATAACCATAATGCGGTGTTCATTATAAACGTGGGATTATGAATTATATTGAGAACGTCGTACATATAAAGCATGCCGTAATGTACCCTGAGTGTAAACAGCCGCATTCATCGTGAAGCGTGCAGCAAGCAATTTGCAAAGATTAGTATAAATATTAAAATAAAGGTTAATAAAACGTTACACTCACTTCAGTTGAGAGGTGCAGCAGGAACACGAATAGTTGGCGATCCTATTTTCAGGAACAGCTTCTTAGCAAAACCAGCTTTACTGACCCTCATTTGTAAAGCTGTTTGGTGTGGAAAGCATGGATGTTGATCGTGGGGAATCCCCGCGTCAATGCTTTGGGAATATTTCATCAAAACATCAAAATGACTGCTGTGTTCCTTATTACACACAAGAACAGGACGCCACAATCGCTTAGACGCCATTCTTCTCCAGCATATCAATGCACTATGATGACAGACAGCTCGCTCACGAGCGAGGGCGGGTCTGTGTTGAAACACTGTTGTCAATCACAATCGTGGGAGGGGCGTCGATTTAGTGACGTCACAAAATCGAACGGCTTGATTTCAGAGAGGGTCAAACATATAAGGAGATTTAAATAAAAAACACTGGATGGATTTTTATCATTTTATGATGTCGTGTACAGCCACTGCCAACACACATTTCAGTACAATCAACTTGTAAAAGTGCATGTACCATTATATGACCCCTTTAAATGCAGTAACTTGCTTTGTTCCTGAATCAGTCGGTTGTTTTGAACGAATCGGCTGAATTGATTATTCAGTGACTTATTCATTAAGACAGTGACTTGCCGCCACATACTGGTAGTTTTAGTGTCATATTTAAAGTATCATTTAATTTTTTCAATATTTTTTATTGTTTTAATATTTTTCAAGTTGTATTCAAAACAATATCAACATTATTGTCACAGTATGTTCAGTGTATGTAAAGGTTTTCATGGACTTTTAGTTTGTTTTCATTCTTCTGTGTTCCTTGTTCCTTGCACAGATTTTTTTTTGTCTTTTTCTTTAAAAAGTATTTTTCATCTCGCCATCACCAGCCCCTACGACGATGAGACCCTGGAGTCACTGTTCTGGATCAGGGTAAATTACCGGTCAGAACTGGAAAGAAGCCATCATCCGGTGTCTGGAGAGCATCCTTCCCCGATCCGGAACACAGACAGACCCAGAGCCCGAATCACCACCATCGACCGCGGAGATATAGTGTGAGTCCCACGCAGACGGAGAGCTACCCCCCGCCTGAGGACTGTCGTGGAAATTCTTTCACAACTTTAAATAATAATTGGAAGACAGCTGGAAATTTCAAAAGTTATAAAGATCTTTATTTCTTGCAAGAAAGGCTGTTCACCCATCAGTCAGAGTCTGATAAGAGAAGGCGCTGACTTCTCCTTTTTGCCCAGCTTATATACCCTTAACACATCCTGGTCTGTCTCAAAAGATCGCCTTGGTTACCTTAAAAGGATTTTTGTTCAAGATCTCTTGTCTAACATAAATTCTATCTAGACAGAACAATATCACGTCTGCAAAAGTTTCCTGTTAGCTGCTGCTCGATTTTACACATTTTGCCTATCTCTATTTTCATCAAAGCTGCGCACATACTTTTCACACTTGAAGTACACAATAGGTCACTTTGAGTACTCATAGTCTCTTTGCTACCCAGAACATTTTGCCCCTGCAAGCCTATATGATTATATTTCTTTAAATGCTTATAAGTACAAATAAATGTTCAACATTAACACAAGTTGCACACATTTGAAAGTATAAAACACATCTAAATGTAAAATTTCCATTACAGGACAGAGCTGCCCCTCGTCCTGGAAGTGGAGCTCCATCAAGCTCAAGGTTGTTAAAACTGCACCAGACGCCAGCTGTTCAACCTCCAGTCTGTAGGCAGACTCGTCACCGTCCTGGATGAGGCCGATAAGTGTGGTGTCGTCTGCAAACTTCAAGAGTTTGACAGAGGGGTCTTTTGCGGTGCAGTGTTTGGTGTACAGGGAGAAGAGCAGTGGAGAGAACGCACACCTGGGGGGCGCCAGTGCTGATTATGCAGGAGCTGGATGAGGATTTTGCCTGTCGGTCAGGAAGCTGGTGATCCACTGACAGATGGAGGCGGGCACAGGGAGCTGGGTTCATTTGGACAGGAGGATGTTTGGTATGATGGTGTTGAAGGCCGAGCTAAAGTCCACATACAGGATCCTCACATAAGTCCCTGGTTTGTCCAGATGTTGTAGGATATAATGCAGTCCCAAATTGACTGCATCATCCACAGACCTGTTTGCTCGATAAGCAAACTGTCCAGCAAGGGTCCAGTGAGGTCCTCCAGGTGGGCCAGCACCAGTCTTTCAAATTACTTCATGACCACAGATGTTAAGGCAACAGGTCAGTAGACATTCAGTCCAGTGATTTTGGGTTTCTTTGGGACGGGGATGATGGTGGAGCGTTTGAAGCAGGAAGAAACTTCATACAGCTCTAGTGATCTGTTGAAGATCTGTGTGAAGATAGGGGCCAGAAGGCGGACTTTATGTTGACAGAAGCTGTTAGGCGAGAATTTCAATGTGACGCTTCAGTTAGCACTGGCCAGCTGGTGGCGCTATGTCTATAACTACATTTAGGCATGTATGTGTCTTCAGGCCAGGGCATTTATTAAACGTGTGAAGTGTGAAGGAGATTGGACATTGTATGCTTGAGTTACAACAACTTCCTGTTTTATGCTGATAATAGCATGCTTTAGCACTTAGCTAAGCACATGTGTTTCAACTAGAGTTTTAAAAGAGTTATTTTGCTCAGATTCACCAAAATACCAAAGTCTGCAATCAAAATATCTGATTATGAACTCAAGCTTTTCTCATAAAATTTTCCAAAGACCAAAACTTTCTGGTAACCAAATGATATTTCTCTAAATGAATGATTACATTTACAGGTTACTGTATGTTTGCATTAATGTTCACTCATGAATTTTGTAGTGACAACACAAGCAAACATTATTCATGTGATTTAGAGCTTTTGAGTCATTCCACTCCACACAAAACATCTTTACACTGAAATAAAGTGAATCCATCAACAGACAAATAAGAGTCAGAGGTCAGAGGTCAAATATGATTGACATCTCACAGCACTAAATAACACACCAGTAGATACAGATATCTAATCCAATATTTCACTCTTCTGCTATTAGTTTTCATTCAGGGCCAGAATTCATTTGAAAATGTAAGATCAGCAAAAGCTTGTTGATTTTCGTGATGTTAAAGGAGACGGATGTGTGAGCGGAAACTAACTGAGGTTGGGGGAGGATTCACACACAACCAGATAAATATCACAGTTCAGTCTTTCAGATCAATCTGAGTGTTTCAGACATTAAGAGTTACTATCGTGGGCTTTTCAGTGAACCGATGAAGAAAATGTTTCTCAAATTAGTTTTGCTCTGTTTGTGTTTGTGGCGTCTGGATGGTGAGTTTTAAATGTGTTTTTCTGGTTTCAGTTGTTTCTGTTCTGATGTGATAAATTACTGGTTAAATTAGTCAGAAAGGATTAACATTCACTGTTATTCTCGTATAGAAACAATTAATGTGTGATTTTCCTGAGAGAAAACACTCTTATTTGAGATTAAAGTCACTCTTTTTAATGCAGTTATTGATTATATAAAACTGTTTAACTATTTCTCATTTTCATTCATCATCTTTTGTCTTTGAACTTCTGCAGAATATTAATCACTTCACATTTACATGATTAAAAGTATTTTAGTGAAGCTTCATCAAACCAACATCAAGTGATTTTAAAGCTTTAATCTGTGAAAAACTCTGTTCTTCAGGAGTGTTTGGTGAAATTGAAAGCGAGTTTGTGTCAGTGTGGGAGGGAGATTCAGTCTCTCTAAACTCTAACCTTACTGAATTGAAGGATGATGGTGTGATTCAGTGGAGGTTTGGAGATGAAAACACTTTAATAGCTGAAATCAATAAACGGGCCGACAGATTCACTGTATATGATGATGTTCTTGATGGGAGATTCAGAGACAGACTGAAGCTGGACAATCAAACTGGATCTCTGACCATCACAAACACCAGAGCTGATCATGCTGGAGAATATAAACTACAGATCAACAGTGAGAACAGAAAGGCGATCAAGAGGTTCAGTCTCACTGTCATTGGTAAATATCAGTTTCACCTGTTTTATATTTTAATCAGCACAAAGATACTCAAAAATTCAAACTCCATTTTGCTTTTGTTGTTTAATGATGATATTAATTTTAATTTCAAACAATTTACTTTTATAAATCATTGACTGTTCATCTTTATTTGTGACGAACCCTGTGCGGGTGTATGTGTGTGTGTGTGTGTGTGTGTGTGTGTGTGTGTTTGGTGATTCAGTCCTGGAGTCAGTGATGGAGGGAGATTCAGTCTCTCTAAACTCTGATCTTACTGAAATGAAGGATGATGATGTGATTCAGTGGAGGTTTGGAGATGAAAACACTTTAATAGCTGAAATCAATGTAACGGCCGACAGAATCACTGTATATGATGATGTTCTTGATGGGAGATTCAGAGACAGACTAAAGCTGGACAGTCAAACTGGATCTCTGACCATCACAAACATCACAACTGAACATGAAGGAGATTATGAACTACAGATCAACAGTGAGACCAAGAGGTTCTTTCTCATTGTCTTTGGTGAGTTAAATATCAGTTTCACATGTTTTATATTTTAATCAGCACAAAAATACAATTATTAATTCAAATCTAATTTTTATTTTGGTGTTTAATGATGATATTCATTTCAAATTTTAATTTCAAACTATTTACTTTTATAAACCATCAAGTGACCGTCTTAATCTGTGTGTGTGTGTGTGTGTGTGTGTGTGTGTGTGTGTGTGTGTGTGTGTGTGTTTGATGATTCAGTCCTGGAGTCAGTGATGGAGGGAGTTTCAGTCTCTCTAAACTCTGATCTTACTGAAATGAAGGATGATGATGTGATTCAGTGGAGGACTGGAAACACTTTAATAGCAGAAATCAATGTAACGGCCGACAGAATCACTGTATATGATGATGTTCTTGATGGGAGATTCAGAGACAGACTGAAGCTGGACAATCAAACTGGATCTCTGACCATCACAAACACCACAACTGAACATGCTGGAGATTATAAACTACAAATCAAGAGTGTGATTAAGTTTTTCATTCTCTTTGTCATTGGTGAGTACAAAAAATCTACACCTGTTTTTTAATGAAAAAAATTTAATTAATTCATACAAAATTGTATTTTTGTTATTTTATATTGTTTATTTTTAATGTACATTTTACATTAAATTACATTTAGTAAACCATTATAAAGTGATTTAACAGTATTAATCTTTGCAAACCCTGTTTCTGTTTGTTCTCTGTGTGTTTGACAGATGAAGTGAAGTCAGTGTCAGTGATGGAGGGAGATTCAGTCTCTCTAAACTCTGATCTTACTGAAATGAAGAATGATGATGTGATTCAGTGGAGGTTTGGAGATGAAAACACTTTAATAGCAGAAATCAATAAATGGACCGACAGAATCACTGTATATGATGATGTTCTTGATAGGAGATTCAGAGACAGTCTGAAGCTGGACTATAAAACTGGATCTCTGACCATCACAAACACCAGAACTGAACATGCTGGAGATTATAAACTACTGATGTTTTCAGGAAGATTGTCATCAAAATTATTTAGAGTTTCTGTCTATGGTGAGTAGAGATCATTTGTCTTCTCCTTCAAATATTCGTATTTACTATTTACATATTGAATTGTTTGAATCGTTTACAGTTTGAGATGACAGACCGTATAAAAACTCCCTTGGAACCGAATATAAGATTGTTGATTAGATTTGATCATATTTCTGTGTATTCAGAAATATTAGTTGATGTCAGCGCTGATATTAGTGTTTATTGACTGATCTGATCTCAGTTTGATTTGTTTATTCCTCAGACTCTGTCCACTGGTGTGGTCCTACTGAAGCTGTGATCCGATTGGTCCTCTCTGCTCTGGTGGGCGTGGCTACTGTCAGTATTGTGGTTTATGAGATTAGATCCAGAAGAGCTGAACGAGATCAAGCACATATTCACACATCAGGTACATGATTGAGGATGTCATTTCTCACAAATTGATACCGCATGTATAAGTATCTGTGAGATTTATTAATTCATGGCTTTTTATGTTCATCTTTTTCAGGAAGTATCGAAATCTAAAGCGGAACGCTGAACTTTAAAGGTTCTTCAAGTGTGTTTTTCATAATAAATACGACACTCGGTTACTAACGTAACCTTGGTTCTCTCTAGAGAGTACTCTCGTGTTGCGTAAATTTAGGCTACGCTACGGGAAAACTCCTTTTCTCGAGAATACTGAAGCAAAACATTATCCTTAATTTTTCAACATGTAAAACGCATTTGCTGCAGCAGGCAGACATAGGCGAGGCAGCTTGCGCGCCCATTGGCTGCTCTGCAGCAACTGCTGCAACCTATCAGTGCGTCTTGGCATGACTCCAGCGCCAATGGGAAGCCTTCCCGCGCTACGTCATGACCCGCCAAAATGGGTGTGGCCTAAGCCTATAAATACCCATGGCCCAGGTTGCACAATGATTTCAGTCGACTAGAAGCGAAACCATAATGCAGCACAAGCACGGCAGGTTACGCAACACTTGTTCCCTCTCTAGAGAGAACCAAGGTTACGTTAGTAACCGAGTGTCGTTCTCTTACGAGAGTACTCTCGTGTTGCGTAAGTTTAGCTTACGCTACGGGAACCCCATGTAAAATGCTGTGAGTGCGGAATTCCAACACTAATGTCCCAAGGGCAGTATACCTGGGGCTCATGTAAGTGGAATAAATGCGAAGCGGCAGAACGGGGAGGGACGACTGCATAAGCCCACTGGACGTTCCAGCATATCAACAGTCTAATCAAACTGAGTTGGGTAGACAATGTTAATATGGTATAATCAGACTGAGAACAGCCTGGCCTGTAAGGTGGGCACTTCTAGGTTATAAAAGCTTACAAATGTAGACAGTGAGGCCCAGTCTGCTGCCATACAAATGTCATGAAGTGAGACCCCACTTGTCCATGCCCATGACGAGGCCATGCCTCTAGTCGAGTGGGCTCTAACCCCCAAGGGGCAATCCAGGCCCTTGGACGCATAAGCTGACGCGATAGCGTCTACTGTCCATCTGGACAGGGTCTGTTTCGAAATGGCTAGTCCTTTGACCCAGCCACCGAACGAAACGAAAAGCTGCTCCGTTTGCCTAAAGGCAGCAGAACGCTCCACATAAATCCTTAAAGCCCTTACTGGGCAGAGGAAGTTAACCCCAACCTCACTGTCGGACGCAAGGAGGGCCGAAAGGGAAATAACTTGCGCTCTAAATGGAGTCGCAAGCACCTTCGGGACGTAACCATGCCTTGGTTTGAGGATGACCTTAGAGTCATTAGGCCCAAATTCCAGGCACGTAGCGCTCACTGAGAGTCCATGCAGGTCGCCCACCCATTTTACTGAGGCTAGTGCCAGCAGAAAAGTGGTTTTGAAGGGCAGGTACTTCAGCGTCACCACGTGTAATGGTTCGAATGGTCCACCTTTCATGGCCTCTAGGACCGTGGAAAGGTCCCAAGCTTGAACCGAGGGTGGCCGAGGAGGGTTCAGCCTCCTAGCCCCCCTGAGGAAACGGATTATGAGGTCATTCTGTCCCAGCGACTGGCCATTCACAGGCTTCGTAAAAACAACTATAACCACCACATACACCTTGAGCGTGGATGGGGTTCTCCCGCTGTCCAACAGCTCTTGTAGGAAAGAAAGCACCACCGTTACCTCACAATCCAGTGGGTATAAGTCATGAGCTGAGCACCATTCAGCGAAAACTGACCATTTAGACACATAGAGCCGTCTAGTAGATGGAGCTCTAGCCTGTGTGATCGTGTTCAGCAGGTGAAAATGGTGATAGTTGATCACCCACACATGTAGGGCCCACAGCTCGGGGTACGGGTGCCAAACTGCGCCCTGGGCCTGGGACAACAGGTCCTGCCTCAGCGGAATCGGCCATGGAGCTGTGTTCCCCAGTTCTATCAGTTCTGGGAACCAATCTTGATTCTCTCATAGCGGGGCTGTCAGGAGTATTGAGCATTTGCTCTCCCTGATTCGCTTGATTACCTGTGGTAACAAGGTGACCGGGGGAAACGCATAGAGAGGGCGCCTGGGCCAGTTTAGGGCCAGCGTGTCCCTTTCTTTTGAAAAGAACATCGGGCAGTGAGCGTTGGTTTGCGACGCGAACAGGTCTACCTCTGCTCTGCCGAAAATGTCCCCGATATTTTGCACCATCATGGGTACCGCCTCACAAATCAAAGTATCTTTGCATATACTTTGATTTGTGAGGCGCTACGCACAGGTTCATGCCGGCCTGGTACCAGCCTGTTCTCATCCACGGTTTCAGAGCTGCTGCACATGTCTGATTCACCGTGAGACGAAGCAAACCTGATGTCCACGCTCGCGCTAGTACGTGCCGTTTCAGCCAGAGCTGAAAGGGGCTCATGTGTAGCAGACCCAGTCGCAGCACCGTCGAGGCTGAGGCCATGAGACCCATCATCCTCTGAAACACTCTGAGGGGAAGATTCTTCCCTACAGTAAATGTCGCCCGTATTCGGGGACCTGGAGACCCAGCCATGATGACAAAGTTCGTTCACCATGTTCATTTTGAATGGGGCAGACAGCACTTTGTGCGGTGACTCTGTAACTAGCACCCCCGGCCGTAGAAACAGGGAGATCTTGTATTACAGAGAGCTGTGTGGGCTCGCAGCGTGAGGCACAGAGTGTTTTTCACAAAGTGTGTGCGCTGAAAGGCAGACACGTGATCTGCATTTGAAACACTGCCAGCTCGAGCTGGGTTCATACGCTTGGCGTTATGAGTGTGCGTAGCGCAGATACAGTCGTTTTCATGGGCAGGGGTGAGCGCTGTACAGCGGGCACATTTCCTACACTTAAAACATGAACGGCATGAGCCGGTTTGACTGATATGGACCCTGTGGTGGTGTGAGACACTGCGTGGGTAGTGCTTGTGTGTAGGGGTGAACACTGGGAAGTGGGCACCTTTCCTACACTTAGCGGTCGAGCGGCATGAGCCAGCTTCATTGTTTTTAACCTTAGATGAGTGTGACACACAGAGAGGGTAGTGTTTGTGTGCAGGGGTGGGCACTGGTCAGTGGGCACCTTTCCTACATTCAAAACACCTTCGGCCTGAGCCGGAATATGACCAGACATAATGCTCTTTTTGAGATCTATGTGGGTCGCCGTAAAAAACGGCGTTTGTTTGCAGGCGAGTGAGTTGAAGAACTGGCTCGTTGGCTGCTGAATACATTCTTCGAATCGCCTTTGTTAAGGGGACTGAGAGAGCGGTTCGCGCTGATTTTGATGGCGGTCCAGCCGAAGCGGGACTTAACCATCTGCGCTTTCCTAGGGGTGCTAGGAAGACTTAGGAGGCTCGAAGCTAGGCGCGAGCCTGGGCCTGGTTCCCCGGGCAGGAGGCGGTCTGCATCCCGGTCCTGGTGCTGTTGCGGGGTGGGTGGAGGAGGCGGTGGGGGCGCTATTCTTCGAGCGGGCGGCTGATTCTTGGCACGGCCTGCTGCAGAACTGGAGCACCACGGCAAAAAGTGTCTCATAGCCTGAGACGTTATCTGCACCTCCAAAAATCGAGAAGATTCCGAGAAGCCCTTCACCGAGGGACCGAAGAGACTGGCCGGAGAAACGGGAGTGTCTAGAAAGGTGGCGCGGTCGGACTCAGACATGTCGGACAGCGTTAGCCACAGGTGACACTTTGTGACGGTGAGAGAGGCCATGTTACAGCCAATGGCCTGGGCGGTGGCTTTTGTAGCTCTGAGAACCAAGTTGGTCACGCTCCTTAAGTCCGTCACACACTCCTTCGTTGGTCCAGTCTCGTCCAGTGAATGGAGGAGTTTGGCCTGGTGAATCTGCAGAACAGCCATGGCATGCAGTGCAGATGCGGCCTGACCGGCGGCAGCATAGGCACGGCCGATCAAGGCTGAAGTGGTCCGGCAGGCTTTAGTAGGTAGCCTTGACTTGGCCCGCCATCCAGCAGAGGGCGGACACAAGTGCGTTGCTACTGTTTCCTCCACTGGAGGAACAGAGAGATATCCCCTGTCTTTCGCGCCGTCGACCACAGAGAGCGTCAAAGAGACAGAGGACCTCAGCCTGGCCGAGTACGGGGCTCCCCACGACCTGGAGAGCTCATCGTGCAGCTCAGGGAGGAAGGGAGCGGGCCTCGAAACAGGTGCAGAGCAGCGTCCTGGCTGGAAGCAGCCATCCAACCTGTTGGGCGCGGGCTCCTGGGGTGGTGACCAGTCAAGGCCGAGGTCCTCTACGGCCTTCGTGAGGAGGCAGAGAAGCTCAGCGTCGACGCAAGCCCTCACGCTGGACTCCTGTGTCGACGAGGTGGGGTCAGGGATAGAACCCGACCTCTCCTCGCTACCGGACGCAAGGAGAGAGCAGCTGTCGTCCTCCACGACATCCCGTTCCATCCCCTCAACCGCTGTGGGGCGCTTGCCGTCAAGGAAGGAGACGGGGGACTCCGAGAAGGAGGCTCGCGGGGACGCCGCCGGCGAGTTCTCCTTCACCGAAGGTTCTGGTGGCCTTTGTGAGCGGCGCTTCTTATGGGCGCGGGAAGGCTTCCCATTGGCGCTGGAGTCATGCCAAGACGCACTGATAGGTTGCAGCAGTTGCTGCAGAGCAGCGCGAGCTGCCTCACCTATGTCTGCCTGCTGCAGCAAATGCGTTTTACATGTTGAAAAATTTTAATTGGATATTATTAAAGGATAATTTTTTTTCCTGAGTTTTCCCGTAGTGTAATCTAAACTTACACAACACGAGAGGACTCTCTAGAGAGAACTGATGATCATTTGAGTTTGTGCTCTCTTTCAGTGTCAGATTTTAACAGTCACTTGTTTATATTTCACTTTTTTGTTTATAATTTCTCTCAAGTACAAAAAAAAATTATAATAAAGAGACAAGATCTCACTTTGCTACTACTGTATATTTGTCATGTATTTTCGTGCCATTATCAATAAAGTTTCTCACTCTGAGGTTCAAGAGTCTCTCCATGATTTATTCAGAGGAATACAAACTTTATGTATATTTTAAATATTTCAGCAGTGTACCATATACAGCTTTATTTCTACTTTTTTAACAGGTGCTTCTTATAGCCTATCTGTAAAAATATTATTATTATTATTTTTAATATTACCAATTAGTTTTAGTTTTTTTCCCCCAATATATTCCAGTATAAACAACATTTTTTAAAATGTTTTTAAATTGTATTATCTAGTAATACAATATTATCTAGTTTACAGGAAAAAAAACTTGAACCTATTAAAGAGCTGTGTAGTTTTCCTTGCTTTTAAGTTTTTATATTTGGATATTGTTTGTAAATATATTTTAATATCAATTTTATATTGTTCAAAATTGGCCATTTTTTCATTCCAAATGTGTCCATTTGACTTTATGAGTATAGTATCGGCCAATCATAATAATTTAATCAAATATAAACAAAAGATTTTTTTTTCACCATCAAATGAAAAACATTTTAGTATAAAATCAACTCCTTCAAAATTATCATGAATCACAGCTTTTCTTTGTAAGTAAATAATGAGTTCTCTCCAAAATATTTGGGTCTCATCAGTTCTCCGTTTTCCTCCAACAGGGAACGATAAAGTCTTTAAATCTCTAGTGTGATTTGTCTCTGTGGTCTCGTCTGAGGAGCAACTCCTCCATCTAGTGGCTCACCCTGAACTCACATGTTATCAGGAGTTATTTACTCAGTCTCTGTAATGAGATCCAGTGATTGTGTCTGTTACTCAAGAAAGCCACTAGATGGCGCTGTGTTCAGTATTATGTGACGATCACTGTGAAACAAGTAATGAAGAATAAAACCACATGTTGAAGTGTTCAGAGAAAATAACCAGACATGTTGAGACTGCACTGAGAAATATTTTATTAAAATCACTGAACAAAACATGATACCAGGAGTGAACTCAAACTAAAAACAGCTCACTGGATATTTTCTCTTTTTCAGACCATTCGGCCCGTCGCTGTTTTTCTGCAGACCAATGTGAAAAATGTCATGTTCTCTTCTGTATAGAACTGAACCAGTGTAACATTTAGTTAAAACTGTACCAATAAAATATTGTAACAACACAGTCGGCCTTTATCAGCACTAGTTCTTTGGCAAGGGTTTAGTGTGTCCCTTCCCTAAGCCGACCCTCAACTACAGACCAGTCTCTTTTCTTCCCTTTGTGTCAAAGACTCTTGGAAGAGTTGTGTTCAATCAACCCTCTGCATTTTTGTCACAAAACAACCTATTTGATGACAACCAGTCTGGCTTCAAAAGTGCACAAAACCAAAACTCTACTTGCTGAAACTCTACGGCTGAGAAGAGCGAACGCCAGATCATCTGTCCTTATTCTACTAGACCTGTCAGCTGCCTTTGACACTGTAAAGCACCAGATCCTCCTTTCCACCCTTTCTGACTCCGGCATCACTGGTACGGTATTTCAGTGGCTTCATTCTTATTTCACAGAAAGTTCTACCAGAAAGACTCGGGAGAATTATTTCAATAAACCGTACATTTATTGACAGCTCAGCAAGCTGATAATATACAAAGTCATTTGGCGTAGGCCCCGTCCGTAGTGCATAATCCGAGGGTATCGGATCTGCAATTCCTACCTGAAGACGAAGGCAGGGGCGCAGCCGATCCCCCCGGGAGGTATGGACAGGACCATCCTGGTGGTGGTGGGGAGGATGGGGGTAATCGTTGCTTCAGTATCTGCAAACTCAAACGTGTGTAAGTACCGAGCTTTTATACAATGAGCATAAGAATATGATTGGATAGAACTGAAGGCAATAGGTGACGTAGTAATTGAGTCTTCCCGGCAGAACTTATGCTAAAGCTTTCATTTCTACCAGAGAGACTCGGGAGAATAATTTAAATAAACCGTACATTTATTGACAGCTCAGTAAGCTGATAATATACAAAGTCATTTGGCGTAGGCCCCGTCCGTAGTGCATAATCCGAGGGTATCGAATCTGCAATTCCTGCCTGAAGACGCGCAGCCAACCCCCAAAAGTAGGTGGAGTATGAATACACCGGGATGGGGCCCGCCAACCCCCAAAAGTTGGTAACCGAGTATACCCACCAGTCTAGAGTCCTGGGGTTCCTGAAAAAAATAAAAAATAAAAGAAGGAAGTTACTATATGGTAGAATTAAAATGAGAAAAGATATGGCGTGCCTATAGCTTAATAGAGAGAAAGACTAGTTGCCAGTTCACTCCTAGGAAAACACAGAGACAAGGCCTCACTGGACCAGCAGTGCCGCTTTTGGCCTGCATAGACAAGGCCTCATTGGATCACACGGACGGCCGCCTTGGTAAAAATAATAAACAGGCCTCATTAGACCACACAGACAGGCCGCATTGGGCTATAATAGAACGGTCACATTGGACCACAGACCGCAGGCCGCCTAGGGCCGTACATAACACAGACTCTGGCCTCATTGGACCACACGGCCTTTATAGACCACAGAGACAAAGCCTTGATGTGCCACACGGCCAAGATAGACCACAGAGACAAGGCCTCTATGAGCCACAACGGCCGCTAATGCCACAAAGAGACGAGGTAAGACTGGACAGCACATGAAACTATTTTTTTTTTTTTTTTTTTTTTTTTTTTATAACAAGATGCAACGGGCCTTAACCCTCTGGGGACCAAAAACGCGCCGGCGCGTTTTGCTCGTTTTTTTTTTTAGCAATGAAAAATAAACACAAAATGCTCTGTTAATTTTGATCTTTAATTTTCGTGTAATACATCAATCGATCCTGTTCAGTTTCTATTTTTTTTCTGTATACTCACAATAAAAATAAAGTGTTTTGCTTTTTGACAAATAAAGAAACTTTAACATGATGCGATTTCTGCCTTCTCTCTGTCAGTAAACTCCCATTTGAAACGCGTTCGAAAATGATCTATAACTATAACGCGAAAATTCAGTCAAACAGGCAAACAGACCCACGGGCATAAAGCTTGAGATCGCATCTTTTAAATGAAGTAATTTATATAAAAAACAAATATTATCAGCTTCTGTAATCTGTATAAAAAGAGAGCGATTCCAGTCGAGCTCATTACGAGCTCATTGACTTTAATTCGTTCACGCCTACTCACGGAGCGCGCTATTCACAAGATAATGTGCTAAGCCATCTATGCAAAACAGGTAAACGCCCCCAAGCAAATGCATTAAACGCTTCAAGTTTCATCATTTCGTCACCTGCGCGTTGGGAAGATGACATGGTACACCGGTGCGGAAGCCCTTCAGTTCGTCCTGGATACTAGCGACGAAGAGTCCAGATTTTCATCAGAAGAGGAGCGCGACTACTCTGATGACGACCGTTTGTATTTTGAAGAGCGACTTGATGCAGCCGTGGATAGAATTTCGGATGAGTAAGTATTTACTCTTACTTGCATTAGTTGACAAGCTATTCAAAACATGAGCTTACATATTATACTGGGTGGACTTGCCATCCAGAGTATTGACATTTGATATCTACCTATATTCAACACGATCTAATGAAAGTGCATATCTATACCATGAATTTAATATCTCGTACCATTTCAACGTCAAAAATGTTTTGTTTTGTTTTTTTGTGTACATATGCTACACCCCTTGGTTAGGAAATTTGTATTTGTATGTGTAGCCTAAATGATATGTTTAGATCATTATGTATGAAAGATAGAATTTAGAAATTATTTTAGAAAGTAGGCCTAGTAGGTGTTTAGATTATATTTTGACTATATAAATGCTGCCTCATTATCATAAACGATGCATGCTCGCAAATATCAGTTGTAAATGTGTGTAAATGTGCTGAAATGTGTAAATATACCCAGTTAATGAAGTGCACAAATGTGTTAGGCTAATGTTTGCGGTGTGCCTCTCCGGTAATGGCCCATTGACACGCATATAGGCTTATTGCACGCGTCTAAAATTATTTACATCTGTTATTTATTATATAGACTAATGCTACTATAGTTATATTTATGTAATAATATTCTTCAACTTTTTTAAAAGGAATGTAGCTTCATCACTACCTCCGCCTGCAACTCGGAGTGCGCTTAGCAACACAGTCAGAAATCAGAAAGAGTAAGTACATATTTGCCCACTATTTTACAGATGTTAGTTCAATTTTGTTTATACTTACTGTTAATAATATGAGCCTGTATGACTTTATTTTTTTTTTTTGGAGATTGGTTGATGTTACATATGTTTTGTAACTTTTTTTAAAAGGAATGTAGCTTGTTCACTCTCGCCTTCCACTGCAACAAGGACAGGCAGCAACAAAAATCAAAAAGAGTAAGTACATATTTACCTACTATTTTACAGATGTTAGTTACATTTTGTTTATATACTTAGTGATGATACAAATGTAGCCTATATGTGCCTGTGTGGCTTTGCAACAAATGTGTTGTTATGCATGCACAATATAACAATTATTGATTGGTAATGTTAATATAAAAGAGCTTATATTGTGTTGCTTTATCAGCATTGCTAAATGTCCATCAGTTATGCATGTGCTGGAATAGTACTCTGTAAAATATATGATAAAAATAGTTTTCAACTTTTTTTAAAAGGAATGTAGCTTGTTCACTCTCGCCTTCCACTGCAACTCGCAGGACACATTTACTGTGAGATACCTGCCTTTACTTTTGTTTTTACAAAATTACAATAAAACAGATTGAAAAACAAAACATTTGAATCTCCTCATTCTTTGTTCAGGCTGCCTCACCTGATGGCCCATTAGCACTTCTAGGAGGGTCTATGTCACACCCCTGGTCTGAATCTCATTAATATTGATGACCCATTACCACTCCCACGCCTAAACCTCTTCTGACAAAAAAAACTGTTTTACAATGTTTAAATCAATGTAGTGTTTTATGTTTTATAATTAGGCAGGATGATTTTCACATACTTTTGAAGCTAGAACTCAAAGGGACAACATCAGTTAGTCAAAAGTCTTGTGGACACATATTTAATATGTGTTTTGTGTTCTTAAATCAGCAACTTTCATTTTATTTTTTTCCAATAACCACGCATAAACATTATTCTCTTAAAAATACAAACATCTACATACACGTTGCTCGCATATTATGGTAGCCCTGTTTGTGCTATATAGAGTGAATTTACACCTTTGCCATTAACATGTTTATAAATAACTGAAAAAAGCACAAATATCAAGGCATGTCAGAACATCTCAAGGACCCCAAAAACAGCTTGGTCCCCAGAGGGTTAAAGACCACACAAACCTATGCCCCGAGAGGCGACTGGCCACCATTGCATATTTTAAGGACAAGACCAAGCCACTAGTGCCACACAAAGACAAACCACGCAAGACTACGGCATCTAAGCCACATTGAACCGATGCCCCAAAGGGGCCACTGGCCGATCAGTTATCTTTTAAAAGGTCAAGGCAAACATATGCCACAAGGCGCCAAGCCCCACACGTACACAAGGCCACTAATGCCACACATAGACAGACATACTTGAATACAAGGCCACTAGGCCACATTTAACCATGCCATGAAGGCCACAAGACCACGAGACAAGGCCACATTAGGCTACACGGTCACAGTAGACCACACAGAACATAGAATGTTTCCTAAACCATAATCCCACACTTAGACGAGACGTACAGACAACGGCCACTAAGCCACATGGAACAAGGCCATAAGGGCTGCAGCCTTGAAGGCCGAACATTGGACAAGGCAACATGGTTCCACGAGGCCATGAGACCGACACAGAGACGAGGCCCACCAGGCCACAAGGCTGCTAAGCCACACTGAACAAGGCCAACAAGACGAAGCCACTAGGCCACACAGAACCTGCCATGCTTAATGGTCACGAGACCACAGGACAGCCACATAAGGCTACACGGTCACATTAGACCACATAGAACATAAATATCGCATGAAATAATCGCTAAAAATAATCGCTAAAAACAGCCACATAGAGAGACGAGGCCACATTGAACAGAGCTGCTAGGCCACACATAATAGATGACTAGATAGTCATTGAGGAGTGCTGGCTAGAATAATAACGGGATGAAGGAAATAAGATTATGACACCACCACCAGTAGTTGCATAGTTATTTACCTTATGGTTATTGTAGAGCTTGCTGGGCTTGAAGAATGGTTTTAGAATCGGGTCTTATATAAGACTTGAATGCAGATGAAGACCATCTGCCCAAGATCTTGAAAGCTGAAGTAGAAACGCCACGTTCAGCTGCTGTAGTGGCTGCCCCAATCCTAAATGAATGACCGTTATACTGGAAGGGAGATAACTGCAGCTTTTGAGGACAAAAACTAGATGAGTCCTGAACCAGGCTTTAGAGAGAGATGCTTCGTAGGTAGGAAAATAGGGAAAGTGATCTGAGAATCTAGGACGGATTTTTAGGAATTTAATCAGATGAGAAGGGACAAAATGTATTGCTAATTTTAGAAATTGTTGATGTGATACCAGAAACTTGAGAGTCGTTTGGAGTGCTTAAAGGTGCCCTAGAATGTGAAATTGAATTTAACTTGCCATAGTTAAATAACAATAGTTTAGTACATGGACATGACATACAGTGAGTTTCAAACACCATTGTTTTCTCCTTCTTGTTTAAATCTCGTTTTTGAAAAACACCCCTTAAAAACGGGCAAATCTCCACATAACACCTACTGTGACGAAACCGATGGGATCATTAATATGTACGCCTCCAAAATTTCCATAAGCCAAGCCTTTTCAGAGCTACGGTGCTACACGGAACTGCGCTGCGCAGGTGAAGAATCAAGCGAGCATCGTAGGGCAAATGGCTGATCATGTTCAATACCAGGCGGAACTGCGCCCTCCCAGGATCTAACGTTGCCTTATTAGACATTCTCTGCCTAGGCTACTTTCACTTTTAAAAATTCATCATAACCGCGCACGCGCGATCTGCTTGCAGTCGTCGAGATGGATGCATGTGTGTGGGAGAAATTTGGAGTTATCTTAAGGAAATATTGTGAAAGGCTTATTTGCTGCATGCATTTTCGTGTTGGATAGCCGCAAATGTGGAACTTCATCGCCGAGGAAGCACGCAGATAACTGTGGTAACAAAGCAGTTCTTCATATAGCCTACCGGCCTTTTTACAGCTTCGGCTGAAGTCCTTGTGTTAATTGTCGTGTAATAACTTCTGTATGACCTGGCAATAAACATTTTTGTAATTGTGTCTATAATGTGATTGGCTAAACTTATTTTATTTCGGGTGCGGGTCGGGTGTCGGTTCTATTTTAAGCGGGTCGGGTGCGGATTTTAGTTAGTGCTGCTGTCGGAAAACGGGTCGGATGCGGTTTGAAGCACTGCGGGTACGGGCGGGTGCGGATTTACAAAATCGGACCCGTGCAGGACTCTGATGTACGGTTGAACGGTTGAATGCCTAATCTCTCCATTGTCACGCTGGACATCAGGGACCTGTTTGCTGTCACTAGTCTGAGCTACTGTTATGAGCCCGCAGTGAAACAGCCAATCCGAGCAGAACTCCTCATTACTATTCATGACCCTTCCAAATAAGGTAAAAACAGACCATTTCATTCTAGGGCCAATTTCTAGGGTTGAAAATGGACCTGTAAAACCATATCTGGACATTTTAAATGCCCTTAAATAAGCCATACCCTCTATGTAGATATCAGAGACAAAATTAAAATATTATTTCAACACATTCTAGGGCACCTTTAAGAAAGAGTAAAGAAATTAGGGGAGAAGGTGAATCAGAAAAAGAAGGACCTAGGGCAAGATCGGAGTGTTAGATCTGAAGAAAATTCCCCTGGATGCATGAGCCATGAACGTAGTTAAACATGGCTACGATCTGAATATGAAAATAGGAAGAGAACAAACCATTATGGATGGGAGGTAATAAAGGGGGGTTAAATGGATTTCACTTTTCTGTAATGTTGCTGTTAAAGCATAAACAACATCTGCAAAGTTACAATGCACAAAGTTCAAGCATTGAAGATTTAATTTAAAGAGATTGCTTTTTAAGGACTACAACAATGCTGAGAGGAACTCTGCGGCATTCCTTCTGGATTAGTGGCATCACAAACCATAAAGTTATATATATTCAGCTCCCGGAATATGATTTATAGCATATCAAAACAGAATGAGCTAATCAATACTAGAAGATAACTACGCATAAGCTACATGATACAGTACATCGACTAACCATCCGGAAATGGGGTCTACATGTTGACGCTTCTTGAGTCTCTCCATCTTTGTCTGACTCGGTTTAAATATATGCTAGAAGTTTTGAAATTGTCTGTGAGAGGTAATCAAAGCTGCAAAACGAGCTGTTGAAACTCCAGCCCTGTGCCGGGAGCAGCAGCTCGACTGCATCCAAAGGGACGACAAAAACCATGCGCTTTACTCACCCTCAATGACAATTCCAGCATAGTATATGAAAATATATTTAGGACATTCCAAGCCAAGCCCCTCACACACACCATGGGGACACTGGAGACCCACTACACATCGATTTTACTAATTGTAGATAAGGAAGGAACAACCGGCCGTGATCAGGATAAGAAATAAGGAATCTGAAAAAAAAAAGGGAAACATAATTCTGCAGAAATATAAGCTTTTAAGGTGTAGGGAGCCACACCTTCAGTGATATACTGTCTAGCTGGATTGAGCAGAGTGACTAATTTATTTGATTACAGTTAGAGGAGGGCAGGGTGATGGATAAGGGTTGCTGAAAGGCAGAGCCATCTGAAGACTAAAGTGCGTAGCTATGGCATTGCAGTGGTCAGGAATGTGCTTGCGTGACCTTAATCATGAAATTGGAGACTACTGATTGCCAGCTGAACGTCTCGGGAATAGCATGATCGTCTAACAAGATCTGCCTTAGTGATGCAATCGAGCTTCGTTAGCACATACAACATAAGTTTTGCCACCACTTCGAACCCAGAGATGTTAGCAGCCGCTATAAGATAATTCCGTGAAGCGCGAATGAACGGAGTCTGAGCAGGCTTGGTAATTTATCTGACCTTTGCTGTTCCAAATGTCCAAATCTGAACGGATATGCACCCTTCGTCTATCACCAGTGTTAACAGACGAGAGATAAATGCTCTGCCTTAAAGAGATACTTATGGTGAATTTTTAGATTTTTTATTTTTTTTTTATAATCTTATTAAATCTCAGTACAATACTTACCTGAAGTAAGGTGACAGCATACCGATAAGATACAACCTCAATCACACTTGATATTCTGTTGTTGACTTTTGAGCATAGAATCTTTCTCAGCTGCGCAGCGTACACCTAACATTACTCTCAAGTTGTATGAATGAAGTTATTCACGACCAAGAGATCACTGCCATCATGGCAACCAAGTGAGTCCCTTGAAATAGAAAAATAGGTGAACATTTAAATCATACAGATGAGTAAATATAATGTCATTCGAGTCTTCTTGACTGAGATTTGTCTGGTGATTGGTTTGAATTATATAGTCTACACTTATAACTGTTAGTTCTACTGTGTTAGGCAAGTTTTGGCAAAGTCTGTGACCTTTGACCTGAGCATCCTTAGTCTGCCTTTGTACATTTAATATCAAATCCCTATAATGTCGATATTTCTATGACACATATCGGTGGATTAAAGTAGTCGCCAAGAAAATTTGAGTTATGGCGGTTGTACCATATTTCTGTTAGTGAAAAACTTAAATGCAAGAATTTAAAGATATGATGATATGAAAAATCATATAATTGTAGGCCTATATGCCACAAGTCAAATTGAATAGAGATATAGAGAATTATTAGCACTGTAAATGTATCATTTACTTCCTTTGTATTAAATACTCCTGCTACATATACTGTATATATACCCTACATATATACCCTTCATTACCATGTCTACTACGGCATACGTATAACATCCAACGACCAACTTGCTTCCGATATGTACATATATTTACATATATCACTTTAAAATTTTTACAAACCCTTTGTAAATTGATAACTTTTTATTTATGTATTTATTTTTATTTTTTATAATTTAACAGTATTAATTGCTTTTGTTTTATGTTTGAATAATAGATAGTTATATTTACAGAAAATGAGCGGAGATAAAATGCCCCCTTTTATTGGTTAAAGCGCAATCATCTAGGTATAAGTCGAAATCTTCCCGGCGGTTGGGAAGTGATTAGCAAAAAACGTCTCCATAAATGCCGAAGCAATAACGAATTCAAAGAAGGGCATAAAACAAGTTGAATAGGTAGTGCTCCTTTATTGGAAGGCACTCTCACATGGTGAGTGAGCAGATGAGGAGCGCGAGCTGTAAATGGCATATACATAAAGCCAATTTGATAAAGTTGCTCTTAAGCTTGTTTTGATTATTTTCAGCAACCCAGCTGTTAATATTTTGCAATTAACCATGAGTGCGTGGGATCAACAACGCTGAAAATAGATTAGCACTGCGCTGTGGATATCATTTACGTGAATCTTTGCTTGCAATTGCTACAACCATTCAGCGAGCTATCCGTCCCTACTTTTTAAAGCGTTACAGTATGTTACGGTGCAGACTGTAGTATGTATCGGCAGTTTTTTAAGAAAACTACCACGTCACCACAGTCACAATTGAACTTTACCGCTGATGAAGGGAGCAGTAGAGTAGCTAATTAATATACTTACCTGAATGGAGTTTAATCATAGTACACTGTTAAAAATTACCTGTAAATTTTACAGTAAAATACTGGCAGCAGGGTTGCCAGCCAATTACTGTATTTTTTACAGTAGCGTTTCTGTAATTTATTTTACAGAATTTTACTGTATTCTCTGATTACAGTAAAATTCTGTAAATTAAATTACAGAAACGCTACTGTAAAAAATACAGTAATTGGCTGGCAACCCTGCTGCCAGTATTTTACTGTAAAATGTACAGGTAATTTTTAACAGTGTATGTAAAATGGAGTATACAATATATTTTCCTGATTTTTGAGTATTAATGACTGGCAGCTGAATTTTAAATGTAAATTATTTATCAACTACATAAGCTTTAAACAGTTGTTTTTTAAATACATAAAGTGTTGTATAATGCACAACTTAATTCCCCTATTACTTCACAAAACAAAAAAAGAATTCAACATACTTATCTTGAAAAACAGGTAAAAATTTATAACTTTAAAATCTGCATGAAAAAAAGTCATAAACAGTGTATTTTGTATTATTTTGATTTCATTTTTATTTACAAAATTGTATTTTTTTTAAAAATGGACATGAAATTAAATATTTTTAAATTACTTGAAACAAATTAGCCGTCATGGCCCTTCACACAAAGAAGAAATACGCAAACAACATACATTTAAAACCACAAGTTGACCAACATGATCATAATAATAAAACAAAAAGAGACAGGTGAATTTTCACCACTTCATTACCAGACAAACATGTCCAAACAACAAGGCCCCAAGTCAGTCCAACAAACTTCTGATCAAAAATGGAGAACAATTCAGCTCCAGAATGCTGTGGCTAGAAACATTGAAAAGAAAAAAGAGGTCAATATATATTAGATATATTACAAAACATATTGATACAGTCAAAGACAGATACAGGGATGACAGATACAGTTAAGCCCCTTTCACACAGAGATTCCGGAAAAGTGACCCGGGATTTGATCCAGGTTCGTTTGATTTGGTTCATTTACACTGCCAGTGATTTTCCGGAATCAGAGAGTGCATTCACACACAACACGTAAAAACACGTGACATCGATGTGACTTGTAATGTCTCAGCAGCGTCTTAAGTTTGCTTATAAGCTGCGATCTCTCTCTCTCTCAAGAAACCACGCTTGTGCATTTTTTTCTCTGATTCAATCATAAACTTGCGCATTACGTACCGTTTCACAGCTGGCGAACAATCCCGGGCTTCAGCGTCATCACTACAACACGGCATTATTACGGCTTTTGTTCACATAGCGCACGTTCCGGGACTGAACATGGCAATGTTACTAGGTCCCCAACCCGGCATCGATCCCGGCATCAGTCCCAGGTCGTGTTTGCGTTCACACAGAAGGCATTCTGGCAATTTCCCGGGAACATCGCGCTGTGTGAAAAGGGCTTTAGAGACAGATAGAGAATATTAAAAGGTTACAATTAAAGGGAAAATAGATCTCTGTGTGTGTGTACTACTTACATTTCAGAAATTCCACTGTTAATCCATCACTTTGCTGGGCAGAGTGGCAACATGTGGGTTCACTGCAAACTGTTTCTTCTGTACCATTTGCCCTGTTGTTTTAGATGGCAATTTTTCTCTTGATTTCTTTGTTCCTCTTTCCGGATTAATACATACAAAGCGCCTAAAGGGTCAGGAAACAGACAATATGTAATTAAGATTGGTTTTAAGTTTTTGAGGCTTGTAATCATGTTTTTAAAATTGGACCATATATTAGAGCAGTGTTTCTCAACTCCAGTCATGAGGACCTCCCAGGAAGGAAGTTTTATATGTCCACTAATTAAAACACCTGATTTAACTCATTAGCTTGCTAGTGTTAAAGATGGAGACATCTAAATCATTCGCCCTAAAAATTCTCTCTTCTCGAGTTGAGAAACATTGTGTTAAAGGGATAGTTCAGCTAAAATTGATATTTAACCCATGATTTACTCACCCTCAAGCCGTTCAAGATGCATATGTCAATAATTTTTCAGACTAACACATTTTCAGTTATTTTAGAAAATGTCTTAGATCTTTCAGTGGTTATAATGTCAAGTTATGGGATCCGATCCACCTCCTTCAAGTCCCAAAAATGTGCATGCATCCTTCACAAAAGTAACCCATCCGGCTCCAGGGGGATAAACGAAGGCCTTCTGAGGGTAATCCGTGCGGTTTTGTCGTAAAAATATACATATTTAAAATTTTATAAATGAAAATAACTGGCTTGAAGGAGTGGACCCCATACCTTCACATTATAACCACTGAAAGATCTAAGACATTTTCTAAAATAACTGAAAATGTGTTCGTCTGAAAAATGATTGACATATGCATCTCGAACGGCTTGAGGGTGAGTAAATCATGGGTTTAATATCATTTTTGGCCGAACTATCCCTTTAAAGGCCTCAACAGAAAAGGCAAGTTCTGATATTGAATAAATGTGTAAAATGCAGGTACTGAGGTTGTTAAGAATTCAATCATTACCTTTGAATGAACTCCAAGGTACTGCCTCCTCCTGATTGAATATGTAATATGCTGTGAACAGTATGGGAAGGCCAGACAGGAAGCTGGGCTGAAAGCCTTCCTCACACACACAACTTGGCCTTCCAGTGCCCACTTGTCTGTGTCTCCTAAAACAATACAACATGTGACAATAGTTATTTTTAACTATACCATTTTTATTTTTCGTTTTTTTACATTTAAACTATAATTTAGTATTCAGAGTGCAGGAACTCTTTCTTTTAAATAAAGTTAAAAACGGCATTACAAACCAACAATAAGCAAATTTCACACACAGAGTAGGCTACAGCTAAAAAAACACATTTCGTACTGAAATGTAAGCCAACTATGGATTTTTACACCGGCATATTAAACGTGCAACAAACCTGGTAACTTATTACAGCATCATTTATAATTTATATGACACGCATCCTCCGTGAGTCTGACGCAAGGCTTTAGCAACGGCGTTTTCATTTCGGCGCCCATTTTAACAGATGACTTGATTTTGATTTGATTTACACCATAAAATAATCACGACGAAGTGTGCTAATCAACACGAAGCTCGTGTGAATACCGACAGTTGTCATTAAAGCATGTAATTCTTAACACAGGAGCCCATAGATTTTCTGCCCATAGCCGCTGTAGCGCCGAGGTGAGATGTGTAAAATACTACCGCGTCCGCGCTGCTGAAGCCCGGCGCAAGTCTCCTTCGCGCCCCGCGGTCGGAGGATGTGTGATCCGGGGTTACCAATATGAACCGCGAATATGACATTACCTTCATAGACTACGAGTTACCAAACATTGAAAATAAGAAACTGAAATAATTAGTCACTTACCACAGAGTTGTGAAGCACTCCTCTTGCGCTACCCGAAAGTCGACGACACGACCGTTGAAGATCACAAATGCCTCAGAAGATTTGAAATTTACAGCAATATTCTGTATTTTGAATTAAACCGCCTAGCGACCCCAGAATGCATTGCAGTTTACAGCAATATGCTGTATTATTAGAAAACAGCCAGCTGCTGTAAAATAATGCTGTAATTTTTACAGCAATTCATTACAGTGTAGCCTAATAGGGATGTAAACAGTGGCCGCGGGAAGCTACCAACGTGACAGCCTTGAAAATGGAACTTGAACTTGAAAACCCTGTGAGGAGATCGTCTCTCGTGAGATTTAAAGCCGCCACATTCTTGTTTCCTCTGCAAGCGTGGTGCACTCGCACACAGCGAAAACGGCTGAGATCAAATCAAAGATATGACTTGATTTGTTATGATTGGAATCGAACGCAAGTGAGTGAACGCCGGTGTCGTTTCTGCGAACTGAATTGAAGCGTCAGCATCTGCGAACCAATTGTCGCGTCAGCATCTGCGAACCAATCGTTGCTTCAGTATCTGCGAACTCAAACATGTGTAAGTACCGAGCTTTTATACAATGAGCATAAGAATATGATTGGATAGAACTGAAGGCAATAGGTGACGTAGTAATTGAGTCTTTCCGGCAGAACTTATGCTAAAGCTTTCCTATCTTTCCAGGTTTCATGGAGAGGAGGGGTATCATCTAGTCACTGGAGTGCCTCAAGGTTCAGTGCTCGCTCCTCTTTTTTTCTCCATTTACACAGCTTCACTGGGAATGATCATACATGCGCATGGCTTCTCCTACCACTGCTATGCAGAAGACATGAAGCTCTATCTGTAATTTCCACCTGATGATCCCGTCAGCTTGTATTCAGACATTTCTGCCTGGATGAAGGAGCATCATCTACAGGTCAGCCATGCAAAGATGGAGATCCTTGTATCTCCTACAGACCCATCAGTTGACCACAACCTCACTGTGTAACTGAGGTCCACAACACTAACACCAACCAGGACAGCAAGGATCCTGGGGCTTGTGTTTGACGACCAACTCTGTGTTTCCACTCATATATCGACAGAAGCTCGATCATGCAGATTTGCTCTCAGAAAATTGAATATCAGAAAAGTCTGAAGCAGTGTCTACTGGCAGATGATCCAGTAATTTCAGTGAAAGACATTTATAGTAACATTTTTTAACCCTCTTACATGTGATGTCTCCTGCTTATGTATCTGAGCTTATTGCTCTTCATCAAGCACCAGGTCTTTATGATCAAATAATAAGTCATTTCTTTCTGTCCCTCTATCTCAAAAAGGCGATCAGGCCTTTGGTGTTGCAGAAGTTAGAGAGATCACATTTTTAAATGTTTTTAAATGTTTTCAAAGTTCTTGTTAAAAAGTACTTCTTGTCTTTAGCCTTTGAGAGGTTGGGCTAGTATCTGTATAGTAAGTTGTATTGTTTTTATGTTTGTTTTTTTTAATGCTGCTGATTGTACAGCACTTTGGTCTGCATGTGCAGTTTTAAAGTGCTTTATGATTAAATAACATACTGTAGTTGATGACATAGACATAACAATAACATAGATAATGAGTAATACCTACATCAGTGAGGATCTCACCTGGTCTCACAACACTCAGCAGATCCTGAGGAAATCCCAACAGCGACTGAACGTCTTGAGAAGGCTGAGGAAATTTGGCAGGCAACCGAAATCCTCAGTGATTTTACAGATGTTCAGTTGAAAGTGTGATTGACAGTTCGATCACGGTGTGGTTTGGAAGCTGCACTGATCAGGATAGGAAAGCTCTCCAGCGTGTGATAAAAGCAACTAGTTCATTTCACTAGGCACAGTTCATTTGTGGAGTAGCCTTCCCATCACTTCAGGATATTTACAGCTCCAGGGTCATCAGGACGGCCCACAACATCATCAGGGACAATAAACATCCACAACACAACCTCTTCACACTCCTGCCGTCTGGGAGACGATACAGGAGTGTGAAATCAAGGACAAAAAGACTTAGTTTTCCCACTCTGAGGTTCAAGAGTCTCTCCATGGTTTATTACATTTATTATGTTGAGCGCCCCCTGGAGGAAAATACAACTTTATGTAGCATTAAAGATTTCAGAATTGCACCACACACTGTATACAGCTTTACATTATTAAAACATTATTTAAACATGGTAAATGTTGACAATGAGTTAAATAGTTTATTTAAATAATATAAATTAAATTAAATAATATAATAATAAATCGTTTTTATTTAATAATAATACTACCACTACAAACATAATTTTTTTATTATTATTATTAAATAGTTATGTTGTGTCTCTGCCAGATTTTCTGGAGACTGGAGTAAAACACATATACACATAAACAACAATATATTATTTCCACGACTTTCCAAAAACAAAGAAAAATACAGAGAGATATATTAAATTGAGTCAGAAGAGAGAAAGATGTTTAATTCACCGTCACTCCCTCAGCATCTGTATTATAAACACTCTCACAGAAGTGTTTACTTACAAGTGCTTTATAATGCCAAGGTAGGCCTAAATTGTACTTCCTGCTCAGCTACTGTTCGGACGCTCTTGCTTACTGCTCCGCGCTTTGCTCTATCGCTTTTACATTTTATCTCCTATTTTTTTTATATTTTATTTTCTTTTATCACCTAATTTTAACTTCAGCAAATCAGCACAGTGCTCATAAGACAAAGTTTGGATTACTACAAAAACGCAGAATTCTTTTACCCGACCAGCTTACATTCCGGGGAAAGGAAAACACAACTGCCTACAAGGATAAGAGAAAATGCCTCTTCTGGAATCTACTTGCTGCACCAACTGCCACAGACTTTTACAAAGGATTGCAGTTCTTGAAACAAAGTTACTTACGGGACCACCAAACCAGACGGAGCACACAACAGAGCTTCGTCATGGACACCCTCAGCATATAGCCGGTGAGTCCCATGAAACTAGTGCTCCTCGACAGGTGGAGAAACAAGCCGATCGACTTACTAATCGATGGCACAAACAGGGAGCGAGACCCAAAGGCACTCGAGACATCAGATTGTCACGAGCATCACATATTGCCGCAGTAGCATCCTCTACCCCAGATACAGCTCTGACAAGGATTGCAAACACTGGTCTCCTACCACCGCCTATACATCTTGAGAACAGATTTGAAGTACTAATGAATGTAAATGAGGAATCCCCAAATGTAATGAATGTGATCAAACACAGACTGAATGGGCCAGTAGCTAACACTGATGCTAACTGGCGCTCAAGGTCGAGCAGACAGCGGCACTCAGCTCAGAGCGCAGCCGAGCCCAGGACTCTGATAGTGGGGGACTCGATAATCAGAAACATTAGCAGCAGGGATACAACTACATGCTGCCTTCCACAAGCAACAACTTCTGATGTAAACAGGGAACTTCAGAACATTCTGATGAAACATAAGACTGCAAATCGACTCATCATACATATGGGGAAGAATGATATTCATAAAGAGCAGTCAGAACTCCTTAAGAAGGATTTCAATGAACTTTTTGAAACACTTAAAAGACTGAAAGTTCAAACATTCATTAGTGGACCTCTCCCAGCAAGAGGAACAAATAGGTTTTCACGGTTGCTTGGGCTTAATATGTGGCTGCAAAAAACCTGCAATATAAAAGGAGTGAACTTCATTGACAATTTCAATCTTTTCTGGAGTCAGAGACAACTGTTTCATCGGGATGGCCACCACCCAAACAAACTTGGTTCAAGAGTGCTAAAGGACAATATCTACTTCTCCCTCAATCATCCTTCTGCAGTGTGTGCAAATCCACTCAATCTGAACGGCACACACACACCTGGACACAGTATGAATGACCACGGGACTTCACTTCAGCAGCAAAATGGACATGCGGTTGACATATCACACAAGGACAATGCTAACACCACTCCGCCACAACTACCTCTGCTCACGGACTCAATCTCAGCTGAGCCCTGCCCACAGAGCTCACCACAGACAGACATATCAGAACTGCTCGAAGATTCAGCACCCAAGGACGACCTCCTGGAAAACAGCCAGGGAAGCCAGGACAGCATATCACAGCCTCCGATAACACCAGAGCAACAGCCCCTTTCACCAGACACTTTTTCCCTCTCTCCAGCATCGCCACTTCTGTGCTTCTCACAGAAAATGGAAGAACTGGTGTATGCTGGAACCAAACTATCCCACTCTTTTGCTGCAAGCCCCCCAGATACCAACCAAAAAACGGCAGGCACCTCAACCACCCGCACCAAAGCCTGCACCAAAGCCTGCAGGCCCAGCTCGCCCTCCCCCTCATGTGAGAGCTCTTCGGCCTCTGCCACAACGCCAGGGCCCACATCCTCCTCCATCTGCTCGAGGTGAACCAAAAACAACTGATACCAGCTCTCAGTGATATGTGTCGGGTCCCCGCTCTGATAACAGTAACTTTCTCAAATGTTTACAAAACAAGCAGGAACCCAGTGTGCCTGTATCTTTCTCTATTGCTGTTCTATTACAAGATAGAAAGTCTAAGGCCTTCAATAGCCGTGCAGCAAACCCAACTAATCTGGTGCCTATTACACGTCAAACTAATATTGCTGTGGGGAAAAGTAAGACTGTTAAGTTAGCACTTTTTAACATTTGGTCACTTAAAAATAAATCACTTCTAGTCAACGACTTAATAACCACAAACAACCTGGATTTTATGCTTCTAAATGAAACCTGGCTAGAAGACAACTACAGTGCAACAATCCTCAATGAAACATCCCCTCCTAACTTTACTTTTATGAGTGTCTGCAGAGCTGTTAAGAGAGGTGGGGGTCTAGCTGCTCTTTTTAAAGATATCTATCAATGTAAGCAAATGGGAATTACCTGTCTTTCGAATATCTGGGTATTGTGTTAAAAGGTGCTCGACGCATTTTACTTATCATTATTTACAGGCCTCCAAAATACTCTCCAGCCTTTGCTGAGGACTTTACAGAACTGTTATCAACAATTACCTCAGAGTTTGACTGTTTTGCCATTTCTGGGGATTTTAACATTCACATAGATATTGCAGAAAACAATATGGCAAAAGAAATCAAAACTGTTTTAAAAACTTTTGATCTGACTCAGCATACATGGACCCACACACAATCGTGGACACACTCTAGATTTACTTATCAGTAAGGGTCTAAACATTTCATTAATTGTTATTAAGGATGTAGCACTGTCTGATCATTTCTGTATTTTCTTTGATATATTGATCTCTCCTGCCACTGAAGCTAGATCTGTGTCTGTCAAGAAGAGATGCTTAAATGAGAACACTAGTGTACTATTTATGAAGGCTATATCCTTAACACCAAGCATATCTACAGACTCTGTTGATTTTCTCCTTGATTCTTTTAACTCAAAAGTTAAAGGTATAATTGATGATATTGCTCCTGTTAAAGTCAGGAAGAAGAGTGGCAGACAAAAAGCACCTTGGAGAAACTCAACATCAGTGCAAAATATGAAAAGACAATGCAGAAAAGCAGAGCGTATGTGGCGGAAGACTAAACTTGTAGTCCATTATAACATCTACAAAGACCGCCTTCATGCTTTCAATATGGAACTAGGCAAAGCTAGACAGACTTTCTTCTCAAATATTATAAACAGTAATTTAAACAACACACGCACTCTTTTTGCTACTGTAGAGAGACTGACAAACCCTCCAAGCCAGATTCCCAGTGAAATGCTCTCAGAGAACAAGTGTAGTGAGTTTGCTTCTAGAAAATCAGTAATATCAGAAAGGTGATCAGCACATCCTTGAGTTGCACTGAGGTCAGACAGATCAAACCACCTGAGAAAGTAGTTACTATGTCTGATTTCAAAGAAATTGATGGCAAAATTTTGGAAGAAACTGTACAGCACCTTAAAACATCAACATGCGCTCTTGACACACTTCCCACATCATTTTTCAAAAGTGTGTTAAACAGTTTAGAAGCAGATCTCCTAGAAGTGGTAAATGCTTCACTTCTTTCTGGGAGTTTTCCAAACTCCCTGAAAACTGCAGTTGTCAAGCCCCTCCTGAAAAAGAGCAATCTGGATAAGACCATATTAAGCAACTATAGGCCGATCTCAAATCTTCCTTTCATAGGCAAGATCATTGAAAAAGTTGTCTTCAATCAGCTGAACAAATTCTTGAGCTTGAATGGATACTTTGACAATTTTCAATGTGGTTTCCGACCGCACCACAGCACAGAGACAGCGCTCATAAAGATAATAAACGATATTCGCTTAAATACTGATTCAGGCAAATTATCAGTGCTGGTACTACTCGACCTCAGTGCTGCATTTGACACTGTCGATCATAACATACTTCTTGACAGGCTGGAAAACTGGGTGGGGCTTTCTGGGATAGTCCTAAAATGGTTCAGGTTATACTTAGATGGGAGAGGTTATTATGTGAGTATAGGTGACCATAAGTCTGAGTGGACATCCATGACATGCGGAGTACCTCAAAGCTCAATTCTTGTGCCACTCCTGTTCAACCTGTATATGCTCCCAATGAGCCAAATAATGAGAAAGAACCAAATTGCTTACCACAGCTATGCAGACGACACACAGATCTACTTAGCCCTATCGCCTAACGATTACAGCCCCATTAACTCCCTGTGCCAATGCATTGACGAAGTCAACAGTTGGATGTGTCAAAACTTTCTTCAGTTAAACAAAGACAAAACTGAAGTCATTGCGTTTGGAAACAAAGATGAAGTTCTCAAGGTGAACGCATACCTTCACTCTAGGTCAAACAACTAAACATCAAGTCAGGAATCTCGGTGTGTCCCTAGAGTCAGACCTTAGTTTCAGTAGTCATGTCAAAGCAATAACTAAATCAGCATAATATCATCTGAAAAATATTGCAAGAATTAGATGCTTTGTTTCCAGACAAGACTTAGAGAAACTTGTGCATGCTTTCATCACCAGCAGAGTGGATTATTGTAATGGACTCCTCACTGGCCTTCCCAAAAAGACCATAAGACAGTTGCAGCTCATACAGAACGCTGCCGCCAGGATTCTGAGCAGAACCAGAAAATATGAACACATCACACCAGTCCTCAGGTCTTTACACTGGCTCCCAGTTAAATTTAGGATTGATTTTAAAGTATTATTACTGGTATATAAATCATTCAATGGCCTAGGACCTCAATACATTGCAGATATGCTCACTGAATATAAACCCAACAGATCACTCAGATCACTAGGATCATATCAGCTAGAAATACCAAGGGTTCACTCTAAGCATGGCGAGTCTGCTTTTAGCTATTATGCCAGCCACAGCTGGAACCAGCTTCCAGAGGAGATCAGACGTGCTCCTACAGTAGTCACTTTCAAATCCAGACTCAAAACACTTCTGTTTAGCTGTGCATTTACTGAATGAGCACTGTACCAATGTTCGTCCGACTGTTTGTACTGTATTTTATTTTATTTTTCTAAACTGTTTTAATTATTCTTATTTCTTTTATTATTTTAATTTATTCTATGTAAAGCACTTTGAATTGCCATTGTGTATGAAATGTGCTATATAAATAAACTTGCCTTGCCTTGCCTTGCCTAATTTACAGTCATTAGCTCTGACCAACAGGAAGTCAGATATTTTGGTTTGAATGTGGATTTATTTGCAAAATCGGCCTCTGCATTTTATATATATATTTTTTTTTTTTAAAGTGACAAGACAGAGAATATTACTTGTCCGATATATATATATATATATATATATATATATATATATATATATATATATATATATATATATATATATACAGTGAGGAAAATAAGTATTTGAACACCCTGCTATTTTGCAAGTTCTCTCACTTAGAAATCATGGAGGGGTCTGAAATTGTCATCGTAGGTGCATGTCCACTGTGAGAGACATAATCTAAAAAAAAAAATCCAGAAATCACAATGTATGATTTTTAAACTATTTATTTGTATGATACAGCTGCAAATAAGTATTTGAACACCTGAGAAAATCAATGTTAATATTTGGTACAGTAGCCTTTGTTTGCAATTACAGAGGTCAAACGTTTCCTGTAGTTTTTCACCAGGTTTGCACACACTGCAGGAGGGATTTTGGCCCACTCCTCCACACAGATCTTCTCTAGATCAGTCAGGTTTCTGGGCTGTCGCTGAGAAACACAGAGTTTGAGCTCCCTCCAAAGATTCTCTATTGGGTTTAGGTCTGGAGACTGGCTAGGCCACGCCAGAACCTTGATATGCTTCTTACAGAGCCACTCCTTGGTTATCCTGGCTGTGTGCTTCGGGTCATTGTCATGTTGGAAGACCCAGCCTCGACCCATCTTCAATGCTCTAACTGAGGGAAGGAGGTTGTTCCCCAAAATCTCGCAATACATGGCCCCGGTCATCCTCTCCTTAATACAGTGCAGTCGCCCTGTCCCATGTGCAGAAAAACACCCCCAAAGCATGATGCTACCACCCCCATGCTTCACAGCAGGGATGGTGTTCTTGGGATGGTACTCATCATTCTTCTTCCTCCAAACACGTTTAGTGGAATTATGACCAAAAAGTTCTATTTTGGTCTCATCTGACCACATGACTTTCTCCAATGACTCCTCTGGATCATCCAAATGGTCATTGGCAAACTTAAGACGGGCCTTGACATGTGCTGGTTTAAGCAGGGGAACCTTCCGTGCCATGCATGATTTCAAACCATGACGTCTTAGTGTATTACCAACAGTAACCTTGGAAACGGTGGTCCCAGCTCTTTTCAGGTCATTGACCAGCTCCTCCCGTGTAGTTCTGGGCTGATTTCTCACCTTTCTTAGGATCATTGAGACCCCACGAGGTGAGATCTTGCATGGAGCCCCAGTCCGAGGGAGATTGACAGTCATGTTTAGCTTCTTCCATTTTCTAATGATTGCTCCAACAGTGGACCTTTTTTCACCAAGCTGCTTGGCAATTTCCCCGTAGCCCTTTCCAGCCTTGTGGAGGTGTACAATTTTGTCTCTAATGTCTTTGGACAGCTCTTTGGTTTTGGCCATGTTAGTAGTTGGATTCTTACTGATTGTATGGGGTGGACAGGTGTCTTTATGCAGCTAACGACCTCAAACAGGTGCATCTAATTTAGGATAATAAATGGAGTGGAGGTGGACATTTTAAAGGCAGACTAACAGGTCTTTGAGGGTCAGAATTCTAGCTGATAGACAGGTGTTCAAATACTTATTTGCAGCTGTATCATACAAATAAATAGTTAAAAAATCATATATTGTGTTATCTGGATTTTTTTTTTAGATTATGTCTCTCACAGTGGACATGCACCTACGATGACAATTTCAGACCCCTCCATGATTTCCAAGTGGGAGAACTTGCAAAATAGCAGGGTGTTCAAATACTTATTTTCCTCACTGTATATATATATATATATATATTACATTTATATATATAAATAATATATATATAAATAAATAAATATATATATAAATATAGCTGCGAGCAGCGATGGAGGGCCCAAGCCGGTGACACCGCCACCCCGGTGCCTTTAGTGCAACTAAATGCACCAGGGTGGCGGTGCCACCGGCTTGGGCCCGTAATCGCTGCTCGCAACTATATTTATTATTATTATTATTATTTATTATTATTATTTTGTCAACCTTTCGGGCACTTTTGGGGCCCTTAACATGCTCAAAAACTCTTGAAATTTTGCACACACGTCACAACCTGCGGCCATCAGGGCCGGACTGGTACCCGGGCGTGGCAGGGGGGCTCGACAGCGCCCCCTGGAATGGTGTCTGAAAACTTGGTCCATAAATCAAACACGCTTGCATGTAATAATATGAAACTCAGTACACATATAGATCTCATCGGGCTGAACAACTTTCGTGCTCTAAGTTTTACACCAGCCCAACAGGAAGTCGGTTATTATACGTATTGTTATCGGTGGCTTCAGCCTACTATGGATCTGTCTGACACTGGATCCCTGCTCCCTCGCTGCCGGTCGGTGAGACTTTTTGAACGTGGTTGTGTGCTCGGGAATCTCCGCCCGCTTAGCCGGGCAACACAAAATACTGAACCGTGTCTGATTCGTATGGCTCTGGTCAACACCAGATCGGTCACGAATAAGACTTTCATTCTAAATGACTACTTCACAACAAATGATCTTGACTTTTTTATGCTGACCGAAACTTGGCTGAAACCAGGGGAGAGTAGTACTTTCACGGAGCTCCTCCCACCCGGTTGCTCTTTTTTTTTTTAATACCCCGCGAGTTTCAGGTCGAGGTGGTGGTTTGGTTTCTCTTTTTAAAGATGTGTATAGATGTAGATTATTACCTGCTTACTGTTACGCCAGTTTTGAGGTACAATCATTAGTGGTTGACCTAAATTCACCTGTTTTATTTGCTGTTATTTATCGTCCACCAAAACCTAACAAAGATTTTATTTGTGAGTTTTCTGAGTTTTTAGCTGATGTTGTTCCAAAATTTGATAAACTTCTGATCTGTGGGGACTTCAACATTCATGTTTGCTGCCCTTTAAATTCTTTTGCTAATGATTTTAAAAATCTGTTAAACTCTTTTGGCCTCAATCAGTGTGTAGATGGGCAAACACATAATCTTGGCCATACTTTGGATCTTATTATTTCTGTTGGTCTTTCAGTTTCAGTCACTGAAATATCTGAATCAGGCTTTTCGGATCATTTCCCCATCAAATTTGGGATTACTGTCCCACAACCTCCTAAATTTGTACCTATAGTTTCTAAGCGTCGCTTTTTCACATCTTCCTCAGTTGGAGAGTTTGTTTCAATGTATTTGGGCTCTCAGTTTTATGCTAATAATGATATGATTCTTCCATCTTCCTCAGATGACATGCTTTCTGCGTTTTATTCTACAACTACCAGAATCCTTGATTCTGTTGCCCCTTACCGGTTTAAGTCTGTTAAAGCTAAACCGGACCCTTGGTTAAACGACGACACAAGAGCCAAAAGGCAACATTGTAGACAAGCTGAAAGGAGATGGAAGAAGGATAAATTGCAGGTTTCTTTGGGAATGTTAAGGGATAGTCTTGCTGAGTATCAAAGGGCAGTAAAGGTGGCAAAGATGGACTATCTCTCATCTGTCATAGAAAATAGCTGCCATAAACCTAAGGTCTTATTTAACACTATTAGCTCTGTTTTAAATCCATGTAATTTTGCTTTGACAGAGGCTTCAACCAGTATGTGTGAGAAGTTTTTATCTTACTTTATTGATAAAGTAGCTTCAGTTAGGCAAAATGCCAGTATCGATCTTAGTGTGGTTGTACCTGCTGATCCTTTGTACTCAGCTGTTTTAGGAGAATTTAAACCTATCTCATTGTTGATGCTTTCTCAGGTAGTACAACTCATGAAATCTACAAATTGCATTTTAGATATTGTTCCTGCCTGGATGCTCAAGGAGGTTTTTAGTACTATTGGGCCGAGCTTACTTGCGTTTTTTAATTTTTGTCTTAGTTCAGGTTCTGTCCCGGATGCGTTCAAACATGCCGTGGTCAGACCCCTGATTAAAAAACCTAATCTCGATCATAATGTTTTGTCGAATTTTAGACCAGTCTCACATCTGTCTTTTATGTCGAAGGTATTAGAAAAACTTGTTTTTAATCAATTACAAGATTTTTTGCAACAGAATTTTATTTTTGAGAAATTTCAATCTGGTTTTAGAACACGTCATAGCACTGAGTCTGCACTGTTAAGGGTTCAAAATGATATAGCACTGTCTGTAGATTCAGGAAACCCTATGGTGTTAGTGCTTCTTGACTTAACGGCAGCTTTTGACACTGTGGACCATTCAATTCTTCTTGCACGTCTTGAGCACTGTGTAGGCATTCAAGGCTCTGCACTTAAATGGTTCACCTCCTATTTGACAAATAGGAGTTTCTCTGTCAGTATAGGAGATTACTCATCATCATCTGCTCCCCTTTATTGTGGCGTGCCTCAAGGTTCAATTTTGGGCCCCACATTGTTTTCTTTATATATGTTGCCACTAGGGGCTATAATAAATGAGTATAATTTTTCATTTCACTGTTATGCAGATGATCTGCAGATTTATCTCCCTATGAAATCAAATGACGGTACCGCATTAAACCGCTTGCAAAATTGCATTAACCATATCAAGCAGTGGCTTTCTCAAAATTTCCTTACGATAAATGATGACAAGACTGAATGTATTGTCTTCAATACAAAATTCGGATCAGTAAATTCGAATTTAAGTTTGGGAGCTTTGACTTCATGCGCCAAGCAATCTGTGAGAAATCTGGGCGTGACTTTCGACTGCAGCATGAAATTTGAAAAACAGATTAGCAATGTGGTAAAAATGGGTTTTTTCCAACTCCGTCTGTTGAGTAAAGTAAAGCCTTTTCTTAGCAGCTGCGATTTGGAAAAAGCGGTGCATGCCTTTATTAGTTCGAGGCTTGATTATTGCAATGCTCTTTATGTCGGCCTGAGTCAAACATCCCTTTCACGCCTGCAACTTGTACAGAATGCTGCTGCACGCTTTTTAACAAGTACACCTAGAAGAGCACATATTACTCCAGTCTTATTTACTCTGCACTGGCTTCCAGTGCGTTTTAGAATTGATTTTAAGATTTTATTGTTTGTTTTTAAAGCTCTGAATGGGTTAGCCCCCGAGTACTTATCTGAGCTTTTAACTTTGGGTGGACAAAATCGGCGGCTGCGGTCTTCGGATCAACGAATTTTACAGGTTCCTAAGTCGAGGTATACAAAGTGGGGCGATAGGGCCTTTGCTGTAGCTGGCCCTAAACTTTGGAACAAGCTCCCACCTGACATGCGTACTATAACAGATGTTGTCCTTTTTAAAGCAAAACTTAAAACTTATTTGTTTAAAAAGGCTTTTGATATGCAGTAGCTGTGTAACATTTATGCTTCATGTTTTCTTTTAATATTTTTCTTTTTTCTTTGAATGTTGTGTTGTGTTGGATGTTGCGATATTTGCACTATGTGAAGCACTTTGGACACCTGGTGGCTGCTGTAAAGTGCTATAGAAATAAAGTTTGATTTGATTTGATTTGATACGTTGTTTGGAAATGGCATACAATGGAATGTGAAATACTCCTCCTAGGGAATTCATCCGATCGCCACCAAACTCGGTGTGAATGAAGTCAAGACATTGAGGATGCTAAATTGCGAACGGATTTTTGATATCTTGAACGGTTTGGCCGTGGCGAGGAAATGAATTTATGGTGAATAATGGGACACAGGAAGTGTGTTATAACTTCTGCATACATTAACTGATCTTGATGAAACTTCAGCAGTGTGTTTGTGGTAAAAGGCCGATCAGATGGATATAACTATTGTGAGTCAAAGTTATAGCGCCACCAACTGGCAGCAGGAAGTTTGTCACTTTCAAAATGCTTTGAAATCACCCTCTTAGTTTTACCCGATTTGCTTCAAACTTTATGTGTATAATGTAGACACACAGCAGATGTAGACCTGTGAAAGGATTATTGATATCTTAGATACTGTTGCCGTGGCAACGTATCAAACTTTAATATTTTTTTCGAATGCTTTTGAGACTCATAGCATGCTTGAAATTGGATGAAACTCGACAGACACATCACACTTATTAGCCAGTAGACATGTGAAAAGTTTCAGAAACGGGCGTGGCAGGGGGGCTCAACAGCGCCCCCTTGAACGGGGTCCAAAAACTTGGTCCATACATCAAACACGCTTGCATGAATTAATATGAAACTCGGTACACATATAAATCTCATCAGGCCAAACAACTTTCCCTCTGTAAAGTTTTACGCCAGCCCAACAGGAAGTCGGCTATTATGGGTTGTTTGGAAAACGCTTGCTGTGGAATTTAATGTCCTCCTCCTAGAAAATTCATCCTATCCCCACCAAACTCAGTGTGCATGAAGTCAAGACATTGAGGATGCTAAATTGCGGACGGATTTTTGATATCTCGAACGGTTTGGCCGTGGCGAGGAAACGAATTTATGGCGAGAAAAGAGAAACACTAAATGTTATAACTTCTGCATACATTAACTGATCTTGATGAAACTTCAGCAGTGTGTTCGTGGTAAGAGGCCGATCAGATGGATGTAACTATTGTGAGTCAAAGTTATATCGCCACCAACTGGCAGCAGGAAGTGTGTCACTTTCAACATGCTTTTGACAAAAGTGGGGGGGTTAGTTTTACAAACAGTTACACAAATCAGTATGTATATTGGTCTCATCAAGCCAGACAACTTTCTAATTTACAGTCATTAGCTCTGACCAAAAGGAAGTCAGATATTTTGAATGTGGATTTCTTTGCAAAATCGGCCTCTTAATTTTTACACACTCCTCTCACACACACACACACACACACACACACACACACACACACACACACACACACGCGCACACACACACACACACACACACACACATGCACACACACACACACACACACACACACACACACACACACACACACACACACACACACACACACACACACACACACACACACACATATATTCCAGCATTGCAATCTTGACATCACAGCCTGTTCATTATAGCTTTAATAAAATATAATAATAAAATAGTCAACCTAACATATAAAAATTACACTGCTCTGTTTAAATAGTCAGTAGTACAATTTATATGATTCACGGTAAACACAGCCCACTGTGATGTTTCCAAGCACATTTTTGCGCATGTGAAGAAGATTATATTGGAACACAAGTGAAGTACAAAGTGTAGGCCTATCATAAAATCAGAATAAGGTAAGACAAGCAATATTTTGTCTTTTAATATATATATATATATATATATATATATATATATATAGCTGCGAGCAGCGATTACGGGCCAAAGCCGGCGGCACTGCCACCCCGGTGCCTTTAGGTAACTAAAGGCACCGGGGTTGCGGTGCCACCGGCTTGGGCCCATAATCGCTGCTCGCAGCTATATTTTTATTTATTTTTTTCGCACAAAAAGTATTCTCGTCGCTTTATAAACTTAAGATCGAGCCACTGGAGTCACTTGGACTATATTAACGATGTCTTTAATACATTTTCTGGGCCAGCAAGTTATAATGTCTTAGAAGCCTATGGAGGAGTGATCCAGCTCTCAGATTTCATCAGAAATATCTTAATTTGTGTTCTGAAGATGAACGAAGGTCTTACGGGGTTGGAACAACATGAGGGTGAGTAATTACTGACAGAATTTTCATTTTTGGGTGAACTAACCCTTTAATGCTTTAACAGGCTTGCAATCCAAAGGAGCCATGCAGCTGCACCACAGTATAATATGTAATGTGACAACCAAATGTGATGTTGTCGTTCCGGTGTCTTTAATTGTTTTCCCATATTCTTTGCATCTAGCCGATATGACATGTCTCAAATGAAAGAACATATGGCACATTTTCTCCCAGCATGTTTCATGGGACTTTCCTTATTAAATTTCGGAGTTTACGCACGATACACGGACATCCGTAATCAAATTCTATGATAAGGGTCCGAAGTCCGAACTACCGCGACGTAGGGGAATATATATAAATAGATATTATATTATAAAGCAGATACTATAAAACCATTCAAATAAAAAACATTCATCTTTTTATTATTCTAGTAATTAAGGATTAAAGACTTGAGTCGTTTTTAAAATATTCATGAGTCTTTTGGTCGAGTCCGAGTCAAGTCTGAAATTATTTCAGTACGAGTCCGAGTCAAGTCTGAAGTTATTTCAGTACAAGTCTGAGTCAAGTCTGAAGTCTATTAAGATGCGACTTGAGTGCGACTCAAGTCCGAGTCTCTAACTCGAGAGCCCATCTCTGCGTTGAACACTATCTCCGATGCCAGGGCTTCTTCCACGAGGTGTCTTTAGGCGATGACCCATTTAACTGCCCAAAACCAATAATTTTCTACATGGTTTCGTCCAGGACCTGTAGACTGGGCTTTATGCTTACCAAGAGCGCCAGTATCATTGCCACCCTCATTAAGACTCTGTGAAACTTGACATACTTAGTCAAGCCAGGACCCCCCTCTCTGTAACACGGCGTGGTTTTATACGCTCCCCATGAGCATTAGCAAACGCAATGTCAAAAGTGAACTGAATCGAAAGGGAACGTCTCCAGTTACTCGCATAACTTCCCTAAGACTAAGGAACGATACATTGCATATACTGCTGTGTCACCTAGCTCGGGATCTTGCAGTATCAAGTTGCTTCAGACAAAATTTTGAATGAATGATGTTCAAGTGCCACCTTGTATAGTGGTGGAAGCCCCCCCATATTTTGCGCTCTTGAACACCATTGGCCAGTGTTACTGGCGTGATTAATTAAGGCTTCTGTAGTATTTGGAGGGAAGGGGTTTCCCCATTAGCATTAGCAAACACAATATCTCGTTCCCTCGTCTCAGGGACCATAGATGTTTCACTTCTTTTAGTTATTCAAGCTTTAAAGTTGATCTAAAGAAGTATCTTATCATGATTAATTAGTTAAAATTACTAATTAGCATTTTATTTTACATCAATAGCATCTAGGTTTATATTTAACTTTCTATATCAATTTGTTTAAATGCTTTACTTTTGATATTAAAGTTTATTGACTGAGCTGGTCTCAGTTTGATGTTTTTGTTTCTCAGACTCTGAGAACAACTGTTGTGGTCCTACTGAAGCTGTAATCCGATTGGTCCTCTCTGCTCTGGTGGGCGTGGCTACTGTCATTATTGTGGTTTATGAGATCAGATCCAGAAGAGCTGAAAAAGATCAAGCACATATTCACACATCAGGTACCTAATTGATGTAATTTCTCACAATCCGATTTTCATATATATTTATGAGTTTTAATAATTTATGCCATTATATGTTTATCTTTTTCAGAAAGTATTGAAATCTAAAGCAGAACACTGAACTTTAAGTGTGTTCTTGTTCCTCTAGTGTTTTTGTCATAAATACTGATGATTATTTTGTGCTTGTGCTCTCTCTTTCAGTGTCACATTTAAAAAATTCCAATTTGAAAGGCTTTTTGTTTATATTTCTGCTCAAGACACAGATATCAATTTACTACGACTGCTGTATATTTACTATGTGTTTGCTTGCCTTTAGCAATAAAGATTTCTCATTAATAATAATAATAATAATACATAAGTCTTATATAGCGCTTTTCAAGGAACGCAATGACGCTTTACAAATGAAACAAACAAACAAAAACAAACAAAAATAAGAGTGCTACTGTAGATTGTAGGCAAGCTGAAACAGGTGAGTTTTGAGCAGTTTTTTGTAGGTGGTCAGTGAGTCCGAGTTTCTGATGTGGATGGGGAGTGAGTTCCAAAGGGTGGGGGCAAGGGCGTAGGTTTGGCCTCAGCTTTGGTGGGGACATCCCCCCTCCCCCTCCCCCTGGAATTCTTTTGTTGTAAGATACCAGTGCTTTAATGGCGATTTCAGACTGTTGGCAATACAGAATATCACAATACAGAAGTGAATCTACTTCATCTCATTATATTGTATCCTGACCCCAATACACCATCCTGTATACTGTCCCTAAAGAGCTAGTATAACTGTATAATCTCAAAAATGCACTCTCAAAAAATAAAGATAAAAACCTGAGACTGTGTAATGCTGAACTAGAGGTCTGCACTCCCGCGGGAGTCCCGCGGGACCCGCGGGTTGCGACGCAAAACAGTGCGGCGCGGGACAAATTTTGAAAGGTCATTGCGGGCGCGGGCGGGATGATGGAGGTGCACTTGCGGGTGCGGGCGGGAGGGATGATACGCTGCACTCCCGCAAATTAAATATGAGTGTAAAGTAAAATATATAAATGATTAAAGTAGCGTACATAATTTGTAGTTTTGAGGGAGATTCTGTTTGGCAGCAATAAAAACGTTTTAAGCAGCCTAAACTTGTGGATGTTGTCCTTTGGAGTACGGGCGGGGCCTATAATCTCACGCACACTTGTTTAGAGACAATTCCTTCCCGCTGCTCCGTGTTCGAACTCGAAAGCTCAAAATAGACAGCAATAACATTCTAACATTATCTAATATATAATTATATATATTAGATAGATAATAATATTACCTAATCGAATAATTTATTTATTTATTTTTTTTTTATTTATTTTTTGGTTACTGTTAGCCTACTAGTGAATATTATGCTGTTCGTAGGCCTAATATGGGACCGTTTCGTGTTTTGGTGATCACATTTTAAATGTTTAAATGGCCTGTAGTCTAGGATAAAAATGATCCGTTTAACAAATGTTCCTATGTGTGTAGGCCATGCCTAAGGCTGTTTTTATGTTACATGATAATTAAGCCTATTGAAATTTGGGCCGATTAATGTTTATCTTTGTTGGCGTTAGTTACTGTAAGGAATTATGTGCGCACGCATTTTTTTTCCAAGACCTTTCGTGAGACAGAATGTGAACATCCATCCTGCTGCCTGCCGTCTTGCGGGCATTTGCGGGCGGGAGCGGGACATAATATCACAGATGCGGGCGGGAGCGGGACTAAAAATGACAAATCTTTGCGGGAGCGGGCGGGAGCGGGACTGAACACTGCGGGAGCGGGCGGGAGCGGGACTGAACATTGTGTCCCGCGCAGGTCTCTATGCTGAACAACCAAACGTTTTATTAACATAAATTATTATGTACATTAGTATTTACACTAACAAAAAACACTGTCACAAGGAAATACTTTCAGAACTTGTGGAGCAAAACAAATCTAAATAAATAAATATAATAATCTTTTTCTATCATAAACACTATTTACTCTCCAGTACCTCAAACAAATACTCACACTCACGTTAATACCTGGGAATGTGAAATGCTGAACAACCATATGCCATACACCATATACAGCCTAATCAATACTCTTAACCTTAGTTGAAAGATTGCTGCTGCTAGGTTTAACTGTAACAACATCCTGGGTAACACATACTATCACCAATACTATTTTCCACAGTAGAATCTGCATTTGAAAGCCTGGTCAGTCACTACTACTGCTAGTTTATTTGTGTGGCTAGTTATTTTGCCTACTTACACTCTGCTTTATGAAAAAGCTTCGTATGTCCCCTTTCTTCTTCTTGGGTGGCATAGGTGATCTATCTACAAAGTACAAAAAGTGGCAAAAAACGGAATATTAAAATGTTTTACTCTGGCCTTAGTATGTGGCAGAGAGACAGCCCTGGTAACTTACCGTCGGCGTCGTCGACACGCGCGCGCGCGCACACACACACACACACACACACACACACACACACACACACACACACACCACCCGCTCGCTGCCAGTGCAAGCACAAAAGTAGTCCCGGCCCGCGCGTGTAGCCTGTCAGATACACCGCCGCCAATCAAATTACGGCGTTTCTTGTACTGTCGTTGTTTTGGCCGTTGGAATCGATCCAAATAGCAGTTCAAAGGAGCTTGCTAAATATTGGTGGGGGCAAATTTGTCATCTCAAAATATTGATTGGGACTAGTACCTAGCGTCCCCCCCAAACCTACGCCCATGGGTGGGGGCAGCGATGGCGAACGCTCGGTCTCCCAAGGTTCGGTGCTTTGATTTGGTGATGGGTTTGAGAAGGTTTAAGTCGGGAGGGGTTGTGGTGCTGCAAGAGGTCTGTGAGGTATAGAGGGGCCAAGTTATTGAGGGCTTTGTAGGTGATGAGCAGAACTTTGTAATGGAGCCAGTGAAGCTGTTGAAGGACGGGGGTGATGTGGTCTCTGGAGCGGGTGTGGGTGAGGAGACGGGCAACGGAGTTTTGAACATATTGCAGTTTTTGTAAATCAGAGGAAGGGAGACCATATAGGAGGCTATTGCAGTAGTCGAGTCTTGATGTAATAAATGCATGGATGAGAGTTTCAGCAGCAGATGTGGAGAGGGTGGGGCGTAGGCGAGCAACGTTACGTAGGTGGAAAAAGGCCGTTTTGGTGATATGACGGATATGAGGCTTAAATGTGAGTGTGGGGTCAAAAATGAAACCAAGATTTCGGATCTGGGGAGAGGTGGTAACTGTATGGCCATCGACAGATAGAGTGAAGTCTTGGGTGGAGGGGAGGAGTGATTTGGGACCAATGACGATGATTTCCGATTTATTGCAGTTGAGTTTAAGGAAGTTGGTGTTCATCCAGGATTTTATTGCAGACAGGCAGTTTGTGATGGTTAATACTGTGGCAGGAGTGATGGATCTGGTGCTGAGGTATAGTTGTGTGTCGTCTGCGTAACTGTGTAATTCTAAGGTTCAAGAGTGTTTTCTTACATTTATTATGTCAAGCGCCCCCTGGAGGAATAGTAATTTTATGTAAGCAATTAGTGTGCTGTATTGTGAATAAGTCCCTCACGAATGAAGGGTGTGGTTAGACACAACTATAGCCTTTGACTATATTCACAATACAGCACGCCTCAAGTACCTTATTGCTTTTATAAAACGGTTACCAGAAAACGGCAGTAAACGGCCTCATCTCATGGAGCTCAAATGAAAACATCAAGACTACAGCAAGTATAATTTTTGGGAGTTTTAATTTGATCCAATAGCGTTTCCACGACTTTCCAAAAGGAGAAATATAGAGAGATTGATTACAGCAGTCAGAAGAGAGAAAGATGTCAAATTAACCGTCACTCCCTCAGAAACACCCTTGCAGCAGTGTTTACTAGTTATTCTTTTGTAATGTAATGCCAAGGTAATATATCATAACCATACTTGCCAACCTTGAGACCTCCGAATTAGGGAGATATTCAAAAGGACTGGGGGGGGGGGGGGGGGTCGTCATATATATCACACACACAAACGCAAAGAAAAATGTAATTCATTTATTTGACAAATTCAAATCCACAAAAATCGGTGTTGCCTACACCATGTTCTCCTCTTTTTAAAATTTGCACCCTGTTGACTTCAATGGGGCATATTTTAAACTTTGCTTTTACCCTCTTAACATCCTTGATGTGTCATTACAAGTGCACAGGTCATGTGAGTGATTCCTTTAGAGTGAACACGGTGAATCTGACTGCAGTAGATGTGAAAGATATGAACGATGCATATGTTTAGTTACCTATGTAATGATCACGCGCGTGAACTCGACAATCGACTACTTTGGACTTCAACCGAAAACAGGATGTAAATACAGGTATGAGCGCATTTAACGGATGGTGTAGCAAATTTTGTTGTCCGGGTGGAAATCGGGAGAAATTCGGGAGAAAGGTCAGTCCGGGAGATTTTCGGGAGGGGCTTTGAAATTCGGGAGTCTCCCGGAAAATTCGGGAGGGTTGGCATGTATGATCATAACTGTTTTGATTGTTTCTCCTCTCAACAGTCTCTCACGTGACACCTCTTAACAATGATCTTAATCTTTCACATCACCTGTTTTTTACTGGAAAAAAAACTGCTCAGTGGCTGCACACTTCTCTTGTTGACCTTTGTAGTCACAGTCACTTAGGCTTTTATACACATATGGCTTGTATAGTATTCAAACTACTTCTACAATTGTTTTCTATAAAATATTTTAACACTACCCCTCTATATTATGCAATCATTCTGCCATAGGAACTCAGGTCAATTCGACTGAAGTGTGCAGCATGATAGCAAGGCAAGTTACGCAGTACTCGTTCCTGTTATCTCGGAACTGAGGTTACGTTAGTAACCGACTGAACGTACTATCTATACGGTTCACTCGTAATGCGTCACTAGACCCAGTCCAATCGCTCTGCTTATAATTGTGTAACGGCAGTAGTTCAAAGGCCTTGGCCCAGGACGCTTGAATAAAGGCCCAGAGGGCACCAAAGCTAGATAGGGCGAGGTAATCCCCCAACATTAAGAGACTCAGACCGTATGCTGGAACCACAAGGAAGGAATCTGGTAGGTTAAGCTCATGTAGAGGTCAAAGCCCAGCTACACAGATAGGGCCCTTGCTTGTAGAGCAGGGACGTCCATGTTATAAGATCTGGCGAAGGTGGACAGCGAGGACCAGAAGAGGGGTGCTTGACTGCGGTAGTAGAGCACCTGAGAATCCTCTTGGGGAGAGTGAGGCACACGGGAACTGTGCCGATGTGAGCTCACTTGTGCCCGATCTCTCAGGCCTTTGGCTCTGCTGTTTCTTCCTCCGAGGTTCCTGGGAGGAAGAGAAAAGGAGAGCATGAGGGGCGGGACCATTGTCTAGAAATTAAGCAGTCCGCGAGTGGAGAGAGGTGAGACTCATACTCTTGCAGTGAGAACAGCTCGTCTCAGTGAGCGCAGCTTCTGTGTGGGATTTCCACAGACAGGGGACGCACTCACTGTGCTCATCAATTGGGTGCAGGGGTGCCCTGAACGTGCCACACTCATGGTGCAGCATTTGCAACAACACCACATGAAATTTGCTCTTTTAGAAACGCCGAATGGCCACAGGGAAGATCGCTGAATCAGCTCGAGTGCAGAGTGCTGTCAATCCGCTTGCTTGCAGAGCACCGATCAGTCAGCTTGATAGCAGGATAGGAATCTGAGTTCCTATGGCAGAATGTATGACGCAGTACGATTGAACCGTATCGATAAGGAACATGTGTTAGTTTCAAAAGAGTTATTTTACTCAGATTTGCCAAAGTGTGGTAAAGTCTGCAATAAAAAAAAGAGATCTCTTTATAAACTCAAGTATTTCTAGTTATAATCTAGTTATAATACATTATAATAAGCTTTCCTGTAGCTCAAACAGTAGAGCGTTGGCGCTAGCAACGCCAAGGTCATGGGTTCGATTCCCAGGGAAAGCAAGAATTGACAAAGTGTAAAAATGTGTACCTTGAATGCAATGTAAGTCGCTTTGGATAAAAGCATCTGCCAAATGCGTAAGTGTAAATAATATTCCAAACACCAAATCTGTCTGGTAACCAAATGCAAATTTCTCTAAATGAACAATTGTATAGGTTATTGTGTTTTCTCATTATTATTCGCTGATTAATTTTCTTGTAACAATGCAGGCAAACATTAAAAATGTTATTCACTGGTTTCAGGATCAAAATGGATGCTGCAATGGTTTTCGTCTTAGTTTTATATTTACAGAAATGTGATTAGATCTGTTGGGTGGATAAACAGCTTCTGCTGGATGTTTGTGGAACGTTTTTTTCTCTAAGTATGATAAACTCCTGCTTGTGCACTTTAAGAGTGCACGCTTTCACTGTGTGATGTAGCCTCTTATAATGCAGTGTGAATTCCCCCAAACATCAAGATATGAGGATAAAATCTGGATGACTTTTCATATCTTTCTACACATATGTTGTAAGACCATGTTAAGCAATATCACACGAGAAAGAGTGCTGTTTTTCCTGAACATCAGCATGATTGTAAATGTGATACTGACTTTATGTAAAAGTTCAACAAACAAAAAGTTAACAGTCTTAGACACAATATTACATCTTAGACACAGTATTGTCTGTTTTTGCTCTGTTTCACAAAGAATATAGTTATATCATATAGGCTACAAACAAATCCACAGAAGAGCAGTCACACGTCTCTGAGAAACACACACACAGCAGTGTTTTGTTTGAATCTGTATTTTTTAACGAATTGGGTGAGTCAAAGATGATTCAAAGACCCATTATTAAATGCAGTCACTTGCTTCGTTCCTGAATCAGTCGTTGTTTTGAATGAATCGGCTGAATTAATTATTCAGTGACTTATTCATTAAGACAGTGACTTGCCGCCACATACTGGTAGTTTTAGTGTCATATTTAAAGTATCATTTAATTTTTTGTAATATTTTTTATTGTTTTAATATTTTTCAAGTTGTATTCAAAACAATATCAACATTATTGTCACAGTATGTTCAGTGTGTTTAGTTTTCATGGACTTTTAGTTTGTTTTCATTCATCTTCTGTGTTTCTTGTTCGTTTGCATCAGCTTTGTGTCATTAATCATCTTGTTTGAGTCACTATTTAAGTTCTCCCTTTACAGTCTGTCAGTCTGCACTATCTGTCTGTCTGTTTGTCTGCCTTTTGGGATTTACTACTAAACTTTGTCTGGAACAAAGACATTGTCTTCGCCTGCCTGCACACACCCGTGACAGAAGACTGAATCTAGATATGGATTATGCAGCTCGATTTGCTACTGTGGCTCTTGAGAGCACAGATTTTTTGTATTTTTCTTTAAAACGTTTTTTTTTTTATCTCGCCATCACCAGCCCCTACAACGATGAGACCCTGGAGTCACTGTTCTGGATCAGGGTAAATTACCATCATCCCGTCGACCTCCCAGACACCACCGGTCAGAACTGGAAAGAAGCCATCATCCGGTGACTGGAGAGCATCCTTCCCCGATCCAGAACACAGCCAGACCCAGAGCCTGAATCACCACCATCGACCGCGGAGAAATAGTATGAGTCCCCCGCAGACAGAGAGCTACCCCCCGCCTGAGGACAGAGCTGACCCTCGCCCTGGAAGTGGAGCTCCATCAAGCTCAAGGTTGTTAAAACTGCACCAGACGCCAGCTGTTCAACCTCCAGTCTGTAGGCAGACTCGTCACCGTCCTGGATGAGGCCGATAAGTGTGGTGTCGTCTGCAAACTTCAGGAGTTTGACAGAGGGGTCTTTTGTGGTGCAGTCTTTGGTGTACAGGGAGAAGAGCAGTGGAGAGAACGCACCCCTGGGGGGCGCCAGTGCTGATTATGCAGGAGCTGGATGAGGATTTTGCCTGTCGGTCAGGAAGCTGGTGATCCACTGACAGATGGAGGCGGGCACAGGGAGCTGGGTTCATTTGGACAGGAGGATGTTTGGTATGATGGTGTTGAAGGCCGAGCTGAAGTCCACATACAGGATCCTCACATAAGTCCCTGGTTTGTCCAGATGTTGTAGGATATAATGCATTCCCCAAGTTGACTGCATCATCCACAGACCTGTTTGCTCGATAAGCAAACTGTCCAGCAAGGGTCCAGTGAGGTCCTCCAGGTGGGCCAGCACCAGTCTTTCAAATGACTTCATGAGCACAGATGTTAAGGCAACAGGTCAGTAGTCATTCAGTCCAGTGATTTTGGGTTTCTTTGGGACGGGGATGATGGTGGAGCGTTTGAATCAGGAAGAAACTTCATACAGCTCTAGTGATCTGTTGAAGATCTGTGTGAAGATAGGGGACAGAAGGCGGACTTTATGTTGACAGAAGCTGTTAGGCGAGAATTTCAATGTGACGCTTCAGTTAGCAATGGCCAGCTGGTGGCGCTATGTCTATAACTACATTTAGGCATGTATGTGTCTTCAGGCCAGGGCATTTATTAAACGTGTGAAGTGTGAAGGAGATTGGACATTGTATGCTTGAGTTACAACAACTTCCTGTTTTATGCTGATAATAGCATGCTTTAGCACTTGGCAGACACCATTAAGATGTGATGACAGAGAGCAGACAGCGATCACGGAGTGTTGGCGTTGGTTAAGAATGCCAACTTTTGTTGAATTTATGAGAAATCTACAGACGACAGACAAAGAGACAGACAAAACAGTAGTAACAGACAAAGTGTAGTAAAATAAAGACCTAAATGTGTATTTCAGACTTTTTTTCACCACAAGTCTGAAAGAAGACATGATATTGAAGACAAATATCCAAAAATCTCAAAATTGACCAGTAAAAAAAACCTGGTGTTTTTGCCTGCCGTGTCTCGCCTTAATGTTCACTCATGAATTTTGTAGTAACAACACAGACAAACATTATACATGTGATTTAGAGCTTTTGAGTCATTCCACTCCACACAAAACAGCTTTACACTGAAATAAAGTGAATCCATCAACAGTCAAATAAGAGTCACAGGTCAGAGGTCAAATATGATTGACAGCTCACAGCACTAAATAACACACCAGTAGATACAGATATCTAATCCAATATTTCACTCTTCTGCTATTAGTTTTCATTCAGGGCCAGAATTCATTTGAAAATGTGAGATCAGCAAAAGCTTGTTGATTTTCGTGATGTTAAAGGAGACGGATGTGTGAGCGGAAACTGACTGAGGTTGGGGGAGGATTCACACACAACCAGATAAATATCTCAGTTCAGTCTTTCAGATCAATCTGAGTGTTTCAGACATTAAGAGTTACTATCGTGGGCTTTTCAGTGAACCGATGAAGAAAATGTTCCTCAAATTAGTTTTGCTCTGTTTGTGTTTGTGGCGTCTGGATGGTGAGTTTTAAATGTGTTTTTATGGATTCAGTTGTTTCTGTTCTGATGTGATAAATTACTGGTTAAATTAGTCAGAAAGGATTAACATTCACTGTTATTCTCATATAGAAACAAATAATGTGTGATTTTGCTGAGAGATAACACTCTTATTTGAGATTAAAGTCACTGTTTTTAATGCAGTTATTGATTATATAAAACTGTTTAACTATTTCTCATTTTCATTCATCATCTTTTGTCTTTGAACTGCTGCAGAATATTAATCACTTCACATTTACATGATTAAAAGTATTTTAGTGAAGCTTCATCAAACCAACTTCAAGTGATTTTAAAGCTTTAATCTCTGAAAAACTCTGTTCTTCAGGAGTGTTTGTTGATGATGCGTTTGTGATGGTGGGAAATTCAGTCACTCTAAACTCTAGTCTTACTGAAATGAAGGATGATGATGTGATTCAGTGGAGGTTTGGAGATAAAAACACTTTAATAGCAGAAATCAATGTAACGGCCGACAGAATCACTGTATATGATGATGTTCTTGATGGGAGATTCAGAGACAGACTGAAGCTGGACAATCAAACTGGATCTCTGACCATCACAGACACCACAACTGAACATGAAGGAGATTATAAACTACAGATCAACAGTGAGATCAAGAGGTTCAGGCTCCGTGAGTAAACCTTTTGAGTGATATGGTCCCACATTTGGGATTTGGAATGTTCAGTGATGTCACATAACTGTCAGATTCAAACTCTTCAGACAATTTGAACTGCGGCGCAAACAAACATGGCGGCGCCATCTCACATTTTAAATCAAGATCATGACGGTTCGCAATGGAAACAATAAGGGGGAAACGTTCTAAAATAAATGTTGCCTTGATAAACTCACCCAGTCAGAATCACGCGTGAAAGGTTTAAATAGCCTATTGGTTTCACCTGATTTTAATGACCAAATGAAATTAAACTCCATTTTTTCTTTTTGTTGTTTTATGATATTGTTTATTTCAGTCACTCTAAACTCAAAACATACATAACAACCAACATGGTTTGTGTGAGTGTGTGCGTGAATGTGTGCAAGTGTAACTGGGTGTGTGAGTGTAAGTAACTTTACAGATGTACAACAGACATAATAAACATTAATAAAAATAATAACTTGACGATGAGGAAGAAATGATAATATAGTTTTATATAATAATTTAATAATACTAATAGTAGTAGCAATAATAACAGCAATTAGACTTTTCATCAGGAATGAGGGGGAGGCAATAGTAAGGTTATTACTAATATGGTATTAAAAGGCTGCCTCTGATCCCTCCTTGACCATGGCATAAGCCAGACCCACGCCACACTACAATGGTCCACCAAGAAGAGTAGCTGCGCCCCCCACAACCCCAAAAACACTCCCAACCTCCGGCCGCCACACACATGCCATGCTTACCCTAATTTTTATTTTATTTTTTCATGATGGACATATGTATGTTTGCTAGTGTGTTGCAATAAAAAAAGTGAGACATGCAGCGTGGAACCAGCTCCGTGCAAAGCCCAGGTCACCATGCCCATGCTTTACTTGTCCTGCGTATGTGATTTAATATATACAGTGGGGAGATAAAGTATTTGATACACTGCAGGTTTTGCAGGTTTTCCCACTTACAAAGCATGTAGAAGTCTGTAATTTTTATCATAGGTACTCTTCAACTGTGAGTGACGGAATCTAAAACAAAAATCCAGAAAATTACATTGTATGATTTTTAAGAAATTAATTTGCATTTTATTGCATGACATAAGTATTTGATACATCAGAAAATCAGAACTTAATATTTGGTACAGAAACCTTTGTTTGCAATTACAGAGATCATACGTTTCCTGTAGTTCTTGACCAGGTTTGCACACACACACTGCATTTTGGCCCACTCCTCCATACAGACCCTTCTCCAGATCCTTCAGGTTTCGGGGCTGTCACTGGGCAATACGGACTTTCAGCTCCTCCAAAGATTTTCTATTGGGTTCAGGTCTGGAGACTGGCTAGGCCACTCCAGGACCTTGAGATGCTTCTTACGGAGCCACTCCTTAGTTGCCCTGGCTGTGTGTTTCGGGTCGTTGTCATGCTGGAAGACCCAGCCACGACCCATCTTCAATACTCTTACTGAGGGAAGGAGGTTGTTGGCCAAGATCTCACGATACATGGCCCCATCCATCCTCCCTTCAATACGGTTCAGTCGGCCTGTCCCCTTTGCAGAAAAGCATCCCCAAAGAATGATGTTTCCACCTCCATGCTTCACGGTTGGGATGGTGTTCTTGGGGTTGTACTCATCCTTCTTCTTCCTCCAAACACGGCGATTGGAGTTTAGACCAAAAAGCTCTATTTTTGTCTCATCAGACCACATGACCTTCTCCCATTCCTCCTCTGGATCATCCAGATGGTCATTGGCAAACTTCAGATGGGCCTGGACATGCGCTGGCTTGAACAGGGGGACCTTGCATGCGCTGCAGGATTTTAATCCATGACGGCGTAGTGTGTTACTAATGGTTTTCTTTGAGACTGTGGTCCCAGCTCTATTTAGGTCATTGACCAGGTTCTGCCGTGTAGTTCTGGGCTGATCCCTCACCTTCCTCATGATCATTGATGCCCCACGAGCTGACATCTTGTATGGTGCCCCAGACCGAGGGAGATTGACCGTCATCTTGAACTTCTTCCATTTTCTAATAATTGCGCCAACAGTTGTTGCCTTCTCACCAAGCTGCTTGCTTATTGTCCTGCAGCCCATCCCAGCCTTGTGCAAGTCTACAATTTTATCCCTGATGTCCTTACACAGCTCTCTGGTCTTGGCCATTGTGGAGAGGTTGGAGTCTGTTTGATTGAGTGTGTGGACAGTTGTCTTTTATACAGGTAACGAGTTCACACAGGTGCAGTTAATACAGGTAATGAGTGGAGAACAGAAGGGCTTCTTAAAGAAAAACTAACAGGTCTGTGAGAGCCGGAATTCTTACTGGTTGGTAGGTGATCAAATACGTATGTCATGCAATAAAATGCAAATGAATTATTTAAAAATCATACAATGTGATTTTCTGGATAAATGCAAAATGCAGCTTCTCATTTCCCATTTTGAAGTAATATAGTGAGTGAGTGAGCGGTTAGCGTGAGGAAACTTTCAGTGGCCCTGGAGGTCCATCCATCCAAGTGCTGCGTCAATTGCGTTATTTTTTTAACGCGTTAAACATCTCAAATTAATCACAAAGATTAATGCGTTAATTCCCCCAGCCCTAATATATATAGGGGAGAGCGGGGCACAAAGTAACGCTTTTTGACTTTCTCAGTTTGTGTAAATCTACTTATGGTTCGGAGTATTTATTTTTTCTCACATAAATTTCCCACATGTCTACTACAATTATGTGTTTTTGTTTTATTAATACAGTATATACTTTTTTCTTGATATACCCCAAAAGAATGGAAGTGAAATGTGACAACATGCCCCATAGGTGGGGTACATTGTAACATGTGTGGGGCACATTGTAATATGACAGCTTAAAATGTTATCTGATCTAATAAAAAAAATATACAAACTAAAATATTTTCTAAATAAAATACAATTAAAAAACTTTTTCATATAAAATAATGGCAATTTTTAATAATTAAATATAAACTCATTTTTGAGTTTTGACTATGAACACATGAAAACACAGCTATACAACATAGTTCAAAACAAATAAATAATTAGTAATTTCTGAACATTGACTCTCAGTCTTTATTCACCTTTTTCTCATGTTTTCCCAATAGAATTAATAAAAGTATAGAATATAATAGCATATTTCTAATAGGGGCACATTGTAACGCAGTGTTATAACATGCCCCCGCCTGCACAACTGGGCTTTAAACCCTGCTAGTGTCTTCTGCTAGTTAGCGAAGCATTAAAAAAAATATCTCAACTGTTAAATAACATCTTAGAGATTAAAATAATATCAGATTTGTCTTATTTTAAATAAACACAAAACAGAGATGAAAAATTAACTTAAAGAAATGTACTTTTGCTATGGTTTAATAAATGTCTATGGATATCTTCCACAAAAAAAAATTTGGCAGAATTGTTTTTTTCTATATAGTGTTGATATGGCAACTAGTAAATACACAAAGTTTCGTCATCCTAGCATGTGCGGAAGTATTTAAAACAAGCATGCTACAACTAGCCCCGCGTTAGGTTGTGCCCCGCGCTCCCCTATATATATATATATATATATATATATATATATATATATATATATATATATATAGTGTGAAAAAGTGTTCGCCTCCTTGGTAAATATGATCAAATATGGCTGTAAAAAATAAATCTGCATTTTTAATCCTTTTGATATTTTATTTTAAAAAATGTGCAAAAATCTAACCTTTTATTGAAGTAAAATAATTGAAAGTGGGGGGAAAATCACATTATGAAATAAATGTTTTTCTCCAAAACACGTTGGGAACAATTGTTTGCCCCGTTTTATTAAATACTTTTTGCAACCTCTTTTTTCCAAGATAACAGCTCTGAGTTTTCTCCTTTAATGCCTGACGAGTTTGGAGAACACCTGACAAGAGATCAGAGACCATTCCTCCATACAGAATCTCTCCATCCTGTTCTCCATTATAAGATTTCTAGAACAGGCTGTCAGGTTTAGATTTTTTATCTGTTGGTATTTGATCGAATCCGTGATGCCATGTATCTGAACAAGATACATGGCATAGATGGCAAGATACAGGACCTCTGGCAGAAAATTAGGCCCACAGCATTAAAGATACAGCAGAGTATTTCATTTTACACATGGGGTACTTTTTTATCCCTGTGTGCACCAAACCCATCTTGTGTTTGCTGCCAAAAAGGCTAATGTTTTTGTTTCATCTGGCCATAGAACCCATCCCGTTGGAAGTTCCAGTCGTGTCAGTTGCTTTTCAAATGTTCTATGGTCAGATGAAACAAAAACATTAGCTTTTTTTGGCAGCAAACTCTTTTTCACACCACTGTGTATATATATATATATATATATATATATACAGTATATATATATAGTAGGGGTGTCGCAATGTACCAGTGTTGATGATAATCGTGATATTCAAAGCATGAAATATCGACATCGTGTTAATTTAGAGTGTGACAATATACCGGTATTGGCCATAACCACAATGTTTAAAATGAATAGCACTCTTATGATAACATGTCACGTAAATACTCCAGTGCCAGTACCTGATTGACCTCTCAGGTGTCTGTCTTGCACCGCGGACACCTATCAAATAAAGCCTGTTTTATACTTCAGCGTCGAACTCACGCCGTAGCTACGTCGTAGGCTGTATGTAGCTCGTGTACCCTTCGGCGTACCCTGACGTGCACCTCTCCAAAAATGTAACAATGGCTAACCCCGCAAACCACACCCCAAAGTTTTCTTGTCAGTTATTGGCTGGAACAGTTTATGTTTCGTGGTTCGGGTGAGCCCAGTTTGTTTTTCTTGCCGTTTGTGGAGCCTGGGGTGTCTACAGAGACCACGTTTTTTTACAGTGTGTTCAGGGGACAGGCAGATAGCGGATGGTGAGGAGATGTTTGCTGTATGTGACAAAAAATGTTTTGGCCTAAAAAACATGTGACATCACTTAGAGCACCTTTAATAAGTTAATACTAACACTTTCTTTTCTTTTTCTCTTCTGTCAGATCAAGTTTGAATTCAGCTCTAAACTCAGTTATTATGTATTCATTAAATAAAATAATATAAATATGAAGCTCAGATAGTCAACAGCATTAGTTTTAGTGTGACATTAAGCATTAAATTAAAAGTGTCTTTTTTAGTTATTGTTCCATTTATGAATCTATTTCTCTTTTCATTCCTCATCTTTTGTCTTTGAACTGCAGTAGAGGGCTGCATTGGGATTGAGTCCCGCCGGGTCCCGCGGGACCCAACGCAAATCTCGCGGGAGCGGGCGGTTTGAACTTTGCTGCGGGCGGGAATGGGCGGCAAAAAAAAACACTGCGGGATCGGGAGGTAGCCTTGCAACATGATGGAGATGTCAATAATGGCGCTTTTCCACTACACAGTACCAGCTCGCCTCGGCTCGACTCGACTCGCCTTTGTTTGGTTTTCCACTGTGTAAAAGTTGTAACTGTGCTTCCAGGTACTTTTTTTCGTACCACCTCCGGCGGGGTTCTGGGCAAGCTGAGGCGATACTAAAATGTGACGTGAAAACACGGCAGACTGCTGATTGTTCAGAGAGAAGCATCACTATTCACTGCGTCATCATTGCACGCGCAAGACAGAGTATCCTGAATAAAAAAACAGCAAAAACGAAAACAAAACCATCCAAAAACAGCACACTCGATTTCCTCCTTTATCCTGTATGTGTCCAGTAGGCTATGCCGCCCAGGGAAACGAAACAAACAACCCCATGAATCTCTTTAATAATAGCAATACAAATATGTGTTTTTTCCTGCGGGACGGGAGAAGACACAAAATCAATGCATCTCTATTATTGTGCGGGAATAAATTCTCAGAGTTTTGCGGGTGCGGGCGGGAGTGGACATACATATTGCGGGAGCGGGCGGGAGTGAAACACATACGTTGCGGGAGCGGGCGGTAATGGTCAGAAATTCGGCGGGCGCGGGCGGGAGCGGGATGAAGAAAACAGTCCCGCGCAGGGCTCTAAACTGCAGGAGAATATTATTCACTTCACATTTACACGATTAAAAGTATTTTAGTGAAGCTTCAAACCAACATCAAGTTGTAACGTGCTCCAAGAACTAAGTCAAAGTCAGGATCTAGATGCAGATAAAAACAATGTTTAATGGCTCAAAACAGTAATTCATGGCTTGAGCGTAGAACACATGACATAGAGCGTAGAGCTTCACCATAGCAATGAACCATGAAGGGCACGTTCACACGAACATTAGAACAAACTAACATTCAAACAATAATCCGTACAGGTAAGAAAAGAACACCATGGTTAAATAACAGGACTAATTAGATAACACTGGACACCTGGGTCTAATTACCAAGAACAAAACTACAAAGACCATGAACAGAACATGAACTGACAATTTTCACAATAAAAGACATGACAAAGCACAGGATTCTTACACAAGTGATTTTAAAGCTTTAATCTGTGAAAACTCTTTTATTCAGGAGTGTTTGTTGAGTCAGTGTGGGAAGGAGATTCAGTCCTTCTAAACTCTGGTCTTACTGAAATGAAGGATGATGATGAGATTCAGTGGAGGTTTGGAGATGAAAACACTTTAATAGCTGAAATCAATAAACGGGCCGACAGAATCACTGTATATGATGATGTTCTTGGTGGGAGATTCAGAGACAGACTGAAGCTGGACAAACAAACTGGATCTCTGACCATCATAAACATCAGACCTGAACATGCTGGAGATTATAAACTACAGATCAACAGTGAGATCAAGAGATTCGGGCTCATTGTCTATGGTGAGTTAAATATCAGTTTCACTTGTTTTATATTTTATTCAGCACAAAGATACAATTAATAATGCAACATTCATTTTGCTTTTGGTTTTTAATGATGATATTAATTTTAATTTTAAATTTCAAACTATTTACTTTATAAATCATTATTACATGGCTTGGTTGAATTCTAATGTAGAATGCGGTGTTATTTCTTGATAACACACCGTTGCCATGTAAAACCGAGCGTTGCTATGGACGCAGGATTCTAACCGTAGAGACGGAATGGAGTATTTTCTTTAGCGGAAGCAATACAATTGTTTTTTAAATCAATAAACTCCTTTTTAAATCAATATTTTGTGTCAAATTATTGATTTATTTGGTAGGTAGCCATGTAATAAGCGGGATAATGTAGAGCGAGGCGGTTGTTATAGCGAATACAAGCCCTTCAAACTGATTCAAGCTCCGCTTCGCGTCGGGGTCCTGATCAGCCTGTCGGGGTTGTATTCACTATAACAACTGCCTCGCTCTACATTATCCCTTACTTAACTGTGTGTGTGTGTGTGTGTGTGTGTGTGTGTGTGTGTGTTTGGTGATTCAGGACTGGAGACAGTAATTGAGGGAGATTCAGTCTCTCTAAACTCTAATCTTACAGAAATGAAGGATGGTGATGTGATTCTGTGGAGGTTTGCAGACACTGCAATAGCTGAGATCACTTTAATAGCTGAAATCAATGTAACGGCCGACAGAATCACTGTATATGATGATGTTCTTGATGGGAGATTCAGAGACAGACTGAAGCTGGACAATCAAACTGGATCTCTGACCATCACAAACAGCACAATTGAACATGCTGGATTTTATTATCTACAGATCAACAGGGAGAGCAAGAGTTTCAGGCTCGCTGTCTTTGGTGAGTTCAAAAAGGTTTACACCTGTTTTTTAATGACTTTTTTTTTATTAATTCATACACAATTGTGTTTTTGTTATTTTGTTTATTTTTAATGTACATTTTAAACTATTCAAATTTAGTAAACCATCATAAAGTTATTTAACAGTATTCATCTTTGCAAAACCTGTTTCTGTTTGTTCTCTGTGTTTGACAGATGAAGTGGAGTCAGTGTCAGTGAAGAAGGGAGATTCAGTCTCTCTAAACTATGATTTTACTGAATGGATGGGTTATGCTGGGATTCTGTGGAGGTTTGGAGATGAAAACACTTTAATAGCAGAAATCAATAAACAGTTTGACATAATCACTGTATATGATGATGTTCTTGATGGGAGATTCAGAGACAGACTGAAGCTGGACAATCAAACTGGATCTCTGACCATCACAAACACCACAACTGAACATGCTGGAGATTATAAACTACTGGTGTTTTCAGCAGGATTCTCATCAAAATCATTCAGAGTTTCTGTCTATGGTGAGTAGAGATCATTTTTCTTCTCCTCCAAATATTCTTATCTACTATTTACATGTTGAATCTTTTATAGTTTGAGAGGACAGACCGTATAAAACTCACTTGGAACCGAATATAAGATTGTTGATTAGATTTGATCATATTTCTGTGTATTCAGAAATATTAGTTGATGTCAGCGCTGATATTAGTGTTTATTGACTGATCTGATCTCAGTTTGATGTGTTTATTCCTCAGACTCTGTCCACTGTTGTGGTCCTACTGAAGCTGTGATCCGATTGGTCCTCTCTGCTCTGGTGGGCGTGGCTACTGTCATTATTGTGGTTTATGAGATCAGATCCAGAAGAGCTGAACGAGATCAAGCACATATTCACACATCAGGTACATGATTGATGATGGCATTTCTCACAAACTGATTTTGCAATATAAATATTTGTGAGATTTATTAATTTATGGCTTTTTATGTTCATCTTTTTCAGGAAGTATCGAAATCTAAAGAAGAATGCTGAACTTTAAAGGTTCTTCAAGTGTTTTTTCATAATAAATACTGATGATTATTTGAGTTTGTGCTCTTGCAGTGTCAGATTTTAACAGTGTCCCACAGATCTCACTTTACTACTGCTGTATATTTGCTGTATGTATTTTCTTGCCTTTATCAATAAAGTTTCTCACTCTGAGGTTCAAGAGTCTCTCCATGTTTTATTACAATTATTTTGTTGAGCGCCTCCTGGAGGAAAACAGACTTTATATATAGTTTAAAGATTTCAGAAGTGTGGAACATATAAAGCTTTACATTATTAAAATATTATTTAACTATACTGATATTGATACTGTTTTTCTAGCCACAGTAATAAACAAACAACTTCCCCAGCTTCTCCTTTATCCTGAGAAAATACTGATTTGGGACACATTATAATATGCTTTGAGATCCAGTGAAATACATAAACAACACATCGATGCTCCATTTCCTCCAACGATAAAGTCTTTAAATCTCTAGTGTGATTTGTCTCTGTGGTCTCGTCTGAGGAGCAACACCTCCATCTAGTGGCTCACCCTGAACTCACATGTTATCAGGAGTTATTTACTCAGAATCTGTAATGAGATCCAGTGATTGTGTCTGTTACTCAAGAAAGCCACTAGATGGCGCTGTGTTCAGTATTATGTGATGAATACTGTGAAACGAGTAATGAAGAATAAAACCACGTGTTGAAGTGTTCAGAGAAAATAACCAGACATGTTGAGACTGCACTGAGAAATATTTTATTCAAATCACTGAACAAAACATGATACCAGGAGTGAACTCAAACTAAAAACAGCTCACTGGATATTTTCTGCTTTTCTGACCATTCTCTGTGAACCCTAGAGATGGTTGTGTGTGAAAGTCCCAGCAAATTAGCAGTTTCTGAAATACTCAGACTGGCACCAACAATCATGTTTGAACTTCAGCAGATCGTCTTGATCATGGCTGTGTCTGAAATCGTCCCCTATACCCTTAAAGGGCACCTATTATGCAAAATGCACTTTTACATGGCTTTTACTTTTAGAATGTCTCCTAAGCCAGTGGTTCCCAACCTTTTCTTGTCTGAGACCCCCTTTTTCCCAAGAAAAAATTTCAGGCCCCCCTTCACATTTAATGATATTATCGCTCTTGTAAGCTTGCAGCAAGGATGACAAAAAAATTAGTTTTCAAACAAACAGTATGTTTATTACTATAACAAAATGATGTGGACGTCGAAGATCTCAAAAATGAAGTTTATTACAGCATAGCAGTGGCAAGGTACACAAAGCACCATGGGTTCACCGGCGTCAGAATGAACCCAGAACATCCAAATCTTAAACCTTTTATCCTGTTCTTAATGTAAATGAAGTTGCTCTTGTTGCAACAGCTGTGATCTGTATGTTAATGAAGTTGTCAAACCCATTGTCTGAGAAGGTTCTCTGTGTCCCACACCCAGTACAGTTCTACAATTGACTACCATTTGTTCAGGATGTGATCAACCCAAATGGTGAATAAACAATATAACTTTACTTTCTTTCATCTCTATGATAATTAAGCCATTTTGGGGATGAGCTCATTCTAAAATATATTTTGGAGTGCAGTCTGGGTTGAGGCAGACTACAATTTCTTACACCAGATATATTTATGCAAAAATAATAGCCTAAACTATTGAAAATACAATAACAAAAACATCAGTAGGCCATTTGTAATTTTTCATTTACTCCTAAGTAGCCTATAAATTGGCCCTATTTGAAATAAAATAACAAAAATATCAGTATTCACACTAGTGTGTGGGAAAAAAGGAGTGGATATAGGCTATTACAAAATGACTACAGTCTAATACTTGTATGTTATAATATACTGCATGTCATCTGTGAGGCTTTATCCATTAGTGTGAGGATTGCTGCTGGCAGTGAGTAATAATTTGGTCAATGCGTGGAGAGATCTTTGACAGGGCAAGACACATATCATCCTCAAGGGTCAGTCTGGCCATGTATTTGGTTTTAAGGGCTGTCATGGTTGAAAACCCAGCTTCACAAAGGTAGGTGGTGCTGAAGGGAATCAGCACCTTCATTGCAGCTGTGTGACAGACTGGGTGTTCTTCTGCAATATCAGACCAGAATGATTACAAAGCGACCTCACTGAAACCTCAGGCTGGCATCAGAGGATATTTCTATAAGCTCTTCCAGAAGTCTTGATGGCAGAGAAGCTGGAAGCTTTGCTTCATTGTTGTCAGTGAAGGGGTTTCTGATCCACAGAAAATCAGCTGCTTGCTCCTCAGTTAGAGCTGGGAAATAACTATCAGATTTCTCCAGGACCTTTGATAGATGCACTGTTATTTGACGTTGAATGATTTTAAAATTCAAATGTCTGTCTGCAATAAAAGCATGGGTGTGCTCGAACATGTCACTGATTCCAGAGGAGATACGGGTTTTCCACATGTGTAGTTTTCTTTTGAAAGCCTCAACTCGTTCATGCTGCATCACAGTGTTTATGTTTGCACCTTGCAGTGCTCTGTTAATTCATTTCACCGAATATGTCTGAAAGGTAGCTGAGTTGAGCGAGCCATTTGTCGTTGTCCAAAAACTCAGCAAGGTCTGGTCTTTTGTCCGCAAGAAAGTTCATATTATATCCGGCCTCTAGTTCATAAATGCCAGAGGAGAACTGGCCCCCGACTGAGCCTGGGTTCTCCCAAGGTTTTTTTTTTCTCCATTAGGTCACCTGATGGAGTTTTAGGACACCATTAGGTCACTTGATGGAGTTTTTCGGTTCCTTGCCACTGTTGCCTTTGGCTTGCTCAGTTGGGGATATTTTGGGGATATTTAATTTAATTTTATTCTATCAATCAATAAATTCCACTAGAAACAAACTTTGTTGTATTATTTTATTTTAATACTGTGAAGCTGCTTTGATACAATCTGTATTGTGAAAAGCGCTATACAAATATACTTGATTTGATTTGATTTGATTTGAAGAAAGTCATGCAACTCCTCCTTTAGGCTGAGCCACCCTCTGGACAGCCACCTCACGTCAGTGTGCATCAGCAGGGTATGGTAATCAGCGCCAGGAGTTGGTGGCTCTGGCTTTCACAAAGTTCACGATTTTTACGGCCACATCTAAAACTCCATGGAGACTGGGTTCCATTTCTTTAGTAGCAAGTGCCTCTCTGTGCAGAAAGCAGTGCGTTAAAATTGCAAGGGGTGCAACACCTTTGATACGCTAAACTACACCGTCTCCTTCAGTACAGACCCCAATACAGTCGCTCCAGTTGATCTCATCTGATCTCATGAAATTATCCAAAGTTTCAAAAATATTGTTTGCCGTCATTGTGGTGCACTGCTCTTTACAAAACAAAAAATCTTCCAAAAAAAAGTTTTTCTTTATTTTCTCTCCTGCTAAAAAGAAGCTCACTATCTTCCACTCCACACAAAACATCTTTACACTGAAAATAAAGTGAATCCATCAACAGTCAAATAAGAGTCAGAGGTTAGAGGTCAAATATGATTGACAGCTCACAGCACTAAATAACACACCAGTAGACACAGATATCTAATCCAATATTTCACTCTTCTGCTATTAGTTTTCATTCACAGCCAGAATTCAGTAAGATCAGCGCAAAAGCTTGTTGTTTTTTGTGATGATAAAGGAGACGGATGTGTAATGCCAAGGTAATATATCATATTGATTGTTTCTCCTCTCAACAGTCTCTCACGTGACACCTCTTTCACTTTCACATCACCTGTTGTGTACTGGAAAATCCCTGACTAAGCAAAAACTGCTCAGTGGCTGCACACTTCTCTTGTTGATCTTTATAGTCACAGTCAAATAGGCCTTAAAAACACATGGCTTGTATAGTATTCAAACTACTTCTACAATAGTTTTCTATAGAATAAATACAATATTTTAACACCACCCCTCTATATAATGTGAGCATTCTGCCATAGGAACTCAGGTCAATTCGACTGAAGAGTGCAGCATGATAGCAAGGCAAGTTACGCAGTACTCGTTCCTGTTATCTCGGAACTGTGGTTACGTTAGTAACCGACTGAACGTACTATCTATACGGTTCACTCGTAATGCATCACTAGACCCTAGACCCTGGGCATGAAAGCCCAGCTACACAGATAGGACCCTTGCTTGTAGAGCAGGGATGTCCATGCTATAAAATCTGGCGAAGGTGGACAGCGAGGACCAGTCGGCCGCCGCACAGATGTTGCCAATAGACACTCCGCTGGACAATCCCCAGGATGAGCCTCTGGTGGAGTGTGCTTTTATTCTGATGGGGCGCTATAAGCCCATCAAAGCATAAGCTAGTGCAATTGCATCCACTGTCCAGTGGGTAAGTCTTTGCTTCGTGACCGGATGTCCTTTAGTGCATCTTCAGAAGCACACGAAGAGATGCTCCGACTGACTGAACTGGCCCAAACGGGGCAGAGTAAATGCTTGCCCTCAGAGGTGGAAAGAGCAGAAAGAGTAATGACCTGTGCTCTGAATGGAGTAGAGAGCACCTTAGGTACTTAGCCATGTCTTGGTTTGAGGATGACTTTGCCATCGTTAGGCCCAAACTCAAGGCAAGAAGCATTCACATAGAGTGCTTGCAAGTCGCCCACTCACTTGAGCAATGATAGGGCTGGCAGGAGGTCGTTTTTTAGAGAAGGAAAGACAGTACCAGTGAAATGTCACAGAATGTCAGGTCTTTAATCCGGGAGGCGCACCAGCCGGAGAAAACAGACCACGTAAGGGCGTAGAGGCATCTATTGGACAGGGCTCTAGTCACAGAAATAGTGTTTAGGACCCTCGCAGAGAGGACCATAAGCTCCCGTCGAGAGGCCAGAGGTGAAGGGCCCACAACTCTGGTTGGGGGTGCCAGATCATTCCTTTTGCTCCAGTCTGCCCGGCACGTGAGCCACTCTCAGCAAACAGAGGTTGAGTCATGCCCATAATAGGAGGCATCTGGATAGCTTGTACAGAGGCCTCGATCTGAGTTCACCTTGGTGGTTTATGTAGGACACCACTGCCATGTTGTCCGAGCGGACTAAGACATGGTGTCCTCTCAGGTCTGGCAGGAAGGTTCTGAGGGCCAGAAAGACTGCCAACATTTCCAGGAATTGATGTGCAGCCGCTTTAATGCGCTCGACCAGGAGACTGAAGTGGGCCTGCCTTTGCACAAAGCTCCCAATACCCTTTTTGGGGGCATCTGTTGAAACCACCTTCCTTATCGAGACCCTTCCAGGTCCACGCCAGATTGGAACCGATGAGGGTCCTTCCGCTCTGGCGTGAACGTGGCCGAATTGAGAACTGCTTCCAGGAACGAGATCTGCTGGCTGGAAGACAGAGAGCTCTTGGCATCGTTGATCCTAAGTCCAAAGGCTGAGTAAGAATCTGTGAGCGTCTAGCTCAGTCTCTGACTGGGCTAATACAAGCCAGGCGTCTAAGTAATTCAGGATGCACACTCCCTTCTGTCTCTGGCACTTTGTAAAAGTGTGTGGAGCCAGAGACAGTCCGAATGGAGGGACTGTAGGGTGATAAGCCACCCCTTTGAACCCGAATCTCAAGAATGGTCTGTGATGGGGGGCTATCTGGATATGAAAAACCAATCCCCTTGGCACATTTGCGAGAGGATTTGTTTCAATGTTATCATCTTGAACGCTCATTTCATAAAAGCATGGTTCAGATGCTTGAGATCGAGGATGGGCCTGAGGCCGCCATCCTTCTTTGGCACGAGGAAGTAGCAGCTGTAAAAGCCTGACTCGCTGTGCACTGGAAGAACAGCTTCTATAGCCCCTTTCCCCAGTAAATTCATCATTTCAGTGGGGAGGACGTGAGCCACATTGCTCCTTAAAAATGTGGAAACCACGCCCCTGAGGCGGGGAGGCCTGCAAGCGAATTGCAGCAAGTAACCTCATTTGATTATGTTCAAAACCCAACTTGACACCCCAGAGATGGATTCCCATGCCTCGGCACAGGTGTCTAAGGAATGAAGTGGTTCGAGCGACAGGCAGCTGTGCAGAAAACTGGCACTCGAGATAACTGGAAGGGGTAATTTGCTCTCTTATTGAGTATGTTTGTTTTTTATTTTGTTTGCTATAACAGCTCGCAGGGCCAAGTCAGTCTAGCTATGCAGGCGGATTTACTTGGTGCCCATTCCAGCTCTAGCGTCACTCGAATCTCTAGACGGCAGGGGGTGGGGTTATCCAGCGAGCCCAACCAGTCATCCATGTCTGAAGCCGCCAATGACATGCTGTCATCAGGGAGATCAGATCCCCTGAACGAGACCAGGCCACTCGTGCCATGACTGCGCGGTAGTAGAGCACATGAGAATCCTCTTGGGAGAGTGAGGCACACGGGAACTGTGCCGACGTGAGCTCACTTGTGCCCGATCTCTCAGTCCTATGGCTCTGCTGTTTCTTCCTCCGAGGTTCCTGGGAGGAAGAGAACAGGAGAGCGTAAGGGGCGGGAATTTGTCTAAAAATTAAGCAGTCCATTAAGCAGTTTAATTGCAAAATTAAACTGCAAAATTAAGAAGTTTTTTTTTTTTTTAAATTAAGCAGTTTAAAAATGTAAAATTTAAAATTTGAATTTTGTTGTAACAATGCAGACAAACATTATAAATGTTATTCACTGGTTTCAGGATCAAAATGGATGTTGCAATGGTTTTCGTCTTAGTTTTATATTTACAGAAATGTGGTTAGATCTGTTGGGTGGATAAACAGCTTCTGCTGAATGTTTGTGGAACGTTTTTTTTTTAATCCAAGTATGATAAACTCCTGCTTGTGCACTTTAAGAGTGCACGCTTTCACTGCGTGATGTAGCCTCTTATAATGCAGTGTGAATTCCCCCAAACATCAAGATGAGGATAAAATCTGGATGACTTTTCATATCTTTTTACACTTATGCCGTTAGACCATGCTAAGCAATATCACATGAGAAAGAGTGCTGTTTTTCCTGAACATCAGCATGATTGTAAATGTGATACTGATTTTATGTAACAGTTCAACAAACAAAAAATTAACATTGAGTGACATCTTAGACACAATATTGTCTGTTTTTGCTCTGTTTCACAAAGAATATAGTTATATCATATAGGCTACAAACAAATACACAGAAGAGCAGTTACACGTCTCTGAGAAACACACACAGCAGTGTTTTGTTTGAATCTGCATTTTATAACAAATTGGGTGAGTCAAAGATGATTCAAAGACCCATTATTAAATACAGTCACTTGCTTCGTTCCTAAATCAGTCGTTTGTTTTGAACGAATCGGCTGAATTAATTAAGACAGTGACTTGCCGCCACATACTTGTAGTTTTAGTTTCATATTTAAAGTATAATTTAAGTTTTTTTATATTTTTCAAGTTGTATTCAAAACAATATCGACATTTCAGTATGTTCAGTGTGTTTAGTTTTCATGGACTTTTAGTTTGTTTTCATTCATCTTCTGTGTTCCGTTTGCATCAGCTTTGTGTCATTAATCTTGTTTGAGTCACTATTTAAGTTCTCCCTATACAGTCTGTCAGTCTGCACTGTCTTGTCTGTCTGTCTGCCTTTTGGGATTTACTTCTAAACTTAGTCTGGAAATATCTTCATTGTCTTCACCTGCATGCACACACCCGTGACAGAAAACTGAACCAAGATATGGATTATGCAGTTCGATTTGCTGCTGTGGCTCTTGAGAGCACAGATTTTTTTGTCTTATTCTGAAAGTTTTTTTTTATCTCGCTATCACCAGCCCATGACGTCGAGACCCTGGAGTCACTGTTCTGGATCAGGGTAAATTACCATCATCCCGTCGACCTCCCAGACACCACCGGTCAGAACTGGAAAGAAGCCATCATCCGGTGTCTGGAGAGCGTCCTTCCCCGATCCAGAACACAGCCAGACCCAGAGCCCGAATCACCACCATCGAACGTAGAAAAACCATGTGAGTCCCCCGCAGATGGAGAGCTACCCCCTGCCTGAGGACAGAGCTGCCCCCGTCCTGGATGTGGAGCTCCATCATACTGTAATGGCGCTTTTCCACTGAATGGCACGGCTTGGTTCAGCACCGCATGGCTGGTGTTTTCTGACCAGAGGGGTGAGCCAGCGACATCAACAGACGAGGGAACATTAAGTACGAAGAATCAGGACTGGCTGATAGACTTCAATAAGGAAGTTTCAACTTCCACCCTATCCCACCCGGTACCTTCATCATCCGTAGCATCGCCTCCAGTGCCAGCAATGTTGCTTGATTACATCGGCTCTGTGCCTGAGGATCCATCGGCCACATCTCCGTCAGTTTTCCCCCAGTTTTCGTCAGCCTCAACACCACCTGGACTCCTCCCTTCCTTGTCCCTCGTCTGCGCCGTGGGCTGTCGACACTGGCAAGATCTGGGTCTGTGCTAGCGGAATATCTTCACCTTTACCTCCAGGGGATTGTCGTCCACTCACTCGTCTTCTGTCACAGTATGTTCAGTGTGTTTAGTTTTCATGGACTTTTCATTTGTTTTCAGTCATCTTCTGTGTTCCTTGTTCAGATACCCGCCACTTGTTTGTTTATCTGTCTGCCTGCCTTTTGGGATTTACTATTAAACTTTGTCGTTTGGAACTATCTTCATCGTCTTCATCTGCCTGCTTGCTTGCCAACACCTGTGACAATTATTTATGCATTTCCAGTCATGCTTTTATGCTACATCAGAGCTGCATTAATCAGTCTGTGTAAATGAATCAAAATACCACTTAATATGCTAAAAAACTAAACAGAACTAAAAAAAAAAAATGTATTAAGCATTTTACATTAAAGTTCACATAAAATACCCTTATAGAGGTAAAAATGCCCCAAAAAGGAACAAATCTATACCATAATGGAAAAGTAAATTTCTGCCACTGCTGCAAACTAACCCCACAGAATTTGAAAAGCTACAGGAGTCAGCTGTCCGTGATATATTGAGCCAAATTGTTAACAAAACATGTAAACATGATGAAATATGATTGACAGCTCACAACACTAAATAACACACCAGTAGATACAGATCTCTAATCCAATAGTTTACTCTTAGTTTTCATACAGGCCCATAAATGTAAGATCAGCAAAAGCTTGTTGATTCTCATGATATTAAAGGAGATGGACGTGTGAACGGAAACTGTGACTGAGGTCACGACCAGATAAATATCTCAGTTCAGTCGTGTTTCAGATCAATCTGAGTGTTTTCAGACATTTTAAGAGTTACTATTGTGGCCTTTCAGTGAACCGATGAAGAAAATGTTTCTCAAATTAGTTTTGCTGTTTGTGGCGTCTGTTTGGTGAGTTTTAAATATATTGTTATGGCTTCAGTTGTTTCCATTTTTATACAGAATTATACCAGTTTGGATCAACACATGTTAAACCTTGAAATGTAGAAGTATTTCCAATCCTCAAGTTTTACACCGAACCAACACATGATTTCCTCAGATCTGGGAGATGAAGACCTTCCCTGCAGTCATGATCTAGACGGCTATTTAAAACTTCAGCCCAACCCGTGACAGTGGTGTCTGTTGAGGTAGTCTTGCGACGGCAACACAAGCGTGGGACTCGAGGTGATACCAGAGTCTTACACAGAGAAAGAGTATGAAGCATCTGTGCGGAACCCTTATATCAGAGATCTGGTCTGGATCCGGTGTTTGCTGAGGATCTGTGCCGATGACTGTCTGCTCTTCACAGGCGGTCTGTCTCTAGGGCTCATCTAGTTGTCTCGATCTCTGCTGACATTCAGGGCTGTTGTGTTCATCTCTATGTGCAGATCTACCATCGGTGGGAGGTGTTAGTACTCTTTGGAGCAGTTTTTTCCTTGTTATAGTATGAATGACAAGTTTAATTGCAATACAAACTTTTGGCACATTATCAAAAATTGAGAGCCTAACAGCCTAATGGCTGTTGAAATAATGTGAAGAATACCGAGTAGTTTGTCTGCTGCCTCAACTGATTTACCAGACATGGCAGAACAAATTTAAAGAAATGAAAAAAGATTAAGTAAGCTTAATCATAACCAAAGGTTTGATATGACAAAAATCAGAATATAAAAAAATATAATAGACTAATAATTTTATTTGACAGTAGGCCCAGGACCTAGAATTTCAATACTAATATTTATGCTGCGAGTGTTGTTAAACTCATTGTGTTGTTCAGCACAGAAAACGCTTTCGTGCTCGTGTGTGTACATGTGAAATACTTTTTATATATAGGCTATATTTTTGCGTTGTAGCAAAATGCATGCAAGGGAACGCAAACAACGCACTCTTACGACAAACATATATCTGAAAGACAACAGTGCTGTGTTGAACAGACGACAGAGAAATCAGTGCAATTTGTTTCATGAAGCGCGCGCTTGCGACATGTTGTGTTAACAATTTCAGCGTCTCAGAGCGGCGCGGTTCATTAAGCGGTTTAATTTTATTAACAAGAAGAAACTTGTTTACTACAATCACTGCTCTGCTTTCTGCATGAGATCGCATTACACTGGATAATTCAAATGTCACGAAAGGCTGATTCAGGTCTCCGCTGCGCTTCCCAAAAGCATCGGGAGCTAAGCTGATCGTAGAGACCATAAGTGGCAACGGTTTTACGATCTACTCATACGATGCTTTTGGGAAACGCAGCACCTTTCGTGACATTTTAATTATCCTGTGTAATGCGATCTCATATCGATTTCTATTTAATGTTGGTACATCGTGCAAAATGTTTGTGTGTGTCATTCATGAAACGTAAATTTAGCTGCAGCCAATAGTGACTGCGCGACCCACAGTTTGAAAACCCCTGCTTTAATGGATGTGAATTATAGGAATGTGATAATGTGTTATGTGTATGCCAGGTTAAAGAGATGTGTTTTTACTCTAGATTTAAACTGACAGAGTGTGTCTGCTTCACAAACAAAGCTAGGAAGACTATTCCAGTGTTTGCCGCTAAATAGGAAAAGGATCTACCGCCTCCAGTGTATTTTGATATTCCAGTTATTATCAACTGGCCAGAACTGTGAGACTGCAGTGGATGTGAAGGACTATAAAGTGATAAAAAAGATTTTAAAATGTATGAGTTTTTCATTTTTATTTTATCTGTACAAGCATCTGTGTGTCTGGTTTGATCTGTCGGTGGATAAACAGCTTCTGCTGGATGTTTGTCGTCTCTGTGTGTGTCAGTAGTTTGTGGCTGAAGCGTTTCTTCATTTTCTCTCCTGCTAATAAGAAGCTCACAATCTTCCACTCCACACAAAACATCTTTACACTGAAATAAAGTGAATCCATCAACAGACAAATAAGAGTCACAGGTCAGAGGTCAAATATGATTGACAGCTCACAGCACTAAATAACACACCAGTAGATACAGATATCTAATCCAATATTTCACTCTTCTGCTATTAGTTTTCATTCAGGGCCAGAATTCATTTGAAAATGTAAGATCAGCAAAAGCTTGTTGATTTCCGTGATGTTAAAGGAGACGGATGTGTGAGCGGAAACTGACTGAGGTTGGGGGAGGATTCACACACAACCAGATAAATATCTCAGTTCAGTCTTTCAGAGCAATCTGAGTGTTTCAGACATTAAGAGTTACTATCGTGGGCTTTTCAGTGAACCGATGAAGAAAATGATTCTCAAATTAGTTTTGCTCTGTTTGTGTTTGTGGCGTCTGGATGGTGAGTTTTAAATGTGTTTTTTCTGGTTTCAGTTGTTTCTGTTCTGATGTGATAAATTACTGGTTAAGTTAGTAAGACAGGATTAACATTTACTGTTATTCTCGTATAGAAACAAATAATGTGTGATTTTCCTGAGAGACAACACTCTTATTTGAGATTAAAGTCACTTGATTATATAAAACTGTTAAACTATTTCTCATTTTCATTCATCATCTTTTGTCTTTGAACTGCTGCAGAATATTAATCACTTCACATTTACACGATTAAAAGTATTTTAGTGAAGCTTCATCAAACCAACATCAAGTGATTTTAAAGCTTTAATCTGTGAAAAACTCTGTTCTTCAGGAGTGATTGGAGATGAAGTGAAGTCAGTGTCAGTGATGGAGGGAGAATCAGTCTCTCTAAACTCTGATCTTACTGAAATGAAGGATGATGATGTGATTCGGTGGAGGTTTGGAGATGAAAACACTTTAATAGCTGAAATCAATGTAACGGCCGACAGAATCACTGTATATGATGATGTTCTTCATGGGAGATTCAGAGACAGACTGAAGCTGGACAAACAAACTGGATCTCTGACCATCAAAAACACCAGAACTGAACATGCTGGAGATTATAAACTACAGATGAACAGTGAGATCAAGAGTATTCATCTCGATGTCTACAGTGAGTAAACCTTTTGAGTGATACGGTCCCACATTTGGGATTTGGAATGTTCAGTGATGTCACATAACTGTCAGATTCAAACTCTTCAGACAATTTAAACTGTGAATGACGTTCTGACAATTAATTTTTTTATGTAAGATATAGATATCCCCCATTTAGCATGTTATGTTTTGTGGTTAATTTTTAATTAGTCATATGTTAGATAATTATATACTTTTTAAATATTGTTTATCCTTATTATTATTTATGGGCCTAACAGTAAATTCATTAAAATCAACACCTGGAAGTGTACACTTTTAAGAGTAAAAATGACATACTGTAGAAGGTTGGCTAATTCAAGTTTATTAAAACTGCATAATTATGTAGACTATATTGGTTTCACCTGTTTTTAATGACAAAATTAAATTAAATTCCATTTTTTCTTTTCGATGTTTTATGATATTGTTTATTTCAGTCACTCTAAACTCTGATCTTAGTAATAGTAGTTTATAGTAATCATCAGGATTTTTAAAATGCAATGTTTGATAGAGAGCAAACGCAGTGTTGACAGAGCCGGGCTAATATGATCACACTTCCTGGTTCTAGTAAGAGCTCGAGCTGCTGGAGTTTGCTTGGTAACGCTTTAGATTACAGCCCGCAAAGAACTGTGTATTTATTTATTCTGTAATTATAGTGTACCTACAACATGTAAAGTTTTAGGAATAAAGGGGTAATAACCAGAAGAATTAACAAATTAATCATACTGTCGGTATTTTAGAACTAAGCGTTACTTATTCTACTATTATGATACAACAATCTTACATTTGAGAGCAATTTAGCGAGAACAGACACTGCAAACCTTTTTATAATAACAGTATAACAATACATAGGCGTTAAAAACTTATAGTGTACATATGCAAATACAGTACTTTCTTTTAACAAAAGTGCACTGAGAACTAAAACTATTGCAACTTTTGCTTAAATACTGGAGAAATATACTCTTGTTCATGTAGTTTCAGGGTAAGTGGTGCTTGTTACTCTTTTCCTCCATTAAGTTAATACTAACACTTTCTTTTCTTTTTCTCTTCTATCAGATCAAGTTTGAATTCAAAACTCAGTTATTATGGATTGATTAAATAACATAATATAAGTGTAGCCCAGATAGGGTTATTTATTATCTCCTAAATGCATAATTTCTAATATGTAAATGTTTCTGACCTTCAAGGGTTAAACTGTCATAAACGTTATGTGGTTATATATTTGTACAGCATTTCACTTGTACTAATGTTATACAGATTACGGTAAAGTTTATGTAAGATGTACTCTCTCAACATGTGGGTTTGATCTGCATGTTTTTTATTTGTGATTGGACATTGGTTTACTTGCTCCCGCCCATGTGTGGGTATTGATAATTCTGATTAGTAGAGGGAGGAAGAGAGAGAGATGGAGGCAGATCGGAAAGTGATGTCGTACTTTATTTTCTGGTGATTCTGAGAGTAAAATATACTTAAATAACTGCTGACTATAAGTGGTCAAAGAGTATATTAAGTGAACACAGAAAGTGTTAAAGAACGTTTCTGTAATTCGTTTAATTTTTTATACATTGACTAAAAAGTTTAAACAGACTTGCATATGTTACTGCTGCTGAGCGCGATGTAGGCTAATCTCTTTTTCTTTTACGTCGAGTAAAATCTACTCGTGGGATCTGAGTTTATTAATCGTTCCGAGGAAGACGACTACAGTATAAGGAACCAGATAGCGTTCTAAATCCCCTCGTGGTTTAGAATTCCTCTGGCATCGCAGGATTCATAATCATTGACAGCGCGCATGTCCAAACGGGAAGACACAGGTACACTTGTTTGTTTAGCTCTTTGGAGCGAAGAGGCCATTTGTTGGTTTTCACGGACACACCGTTCTCAAGCAACGATACAGGCCTGCAACAGGTTGTGGTTATTTGAACTAAGAGTGTGTGTGGGCCCACATTACGTATTTGTTGTCTAATTTGCTCATTGATTTGCACTGAGTGTATTATGCATTTTGAGATTGTAGCCTATTATAAATCCAATCCAAAGGGGATTATATTACTTATTTCTTGCTGATACAAAATTGAATATTGATATTTGAGTATTATATTGGAGTTTTGATTTAAGAGAATCCAAAGGTGCTTTTGTGTGAAAGAAAATACACAACAGACATTTAAGAATTTAATTTAATTATTTTATTTTTTTTATTTACAATTTTTCATTATTTCATCTGTTTTTACTTTAAATAAATTCACTCGTTAACTGATAAGAACTTACCTTTTTGTGATTCTATATAACAGTTCTCAGAAGTATAATCAACATTTTTATTTAAGTAGAGTGATTTGGGGGGAAGGAAGTAAATTAGTTAAGTCCAGAGACATATCATTAGAACCCGGTGCTCCGCCCATCAAACAAGAGGGTAGGGGGCGCTACATAAATATGAAGCTCAGATACTTGACAGCATTAGTTTTAGTGTGACATTAAACATTACAGTAAAATGGTCTTTTTTTTAGTTGTTCCATATATAAATCTATTTCTCTTTTCATTCCTCATCTTTTGTCTTTGAACTGCCGCAGAATATTAATCACTTCACATTTACATGATTAAAAGTATTTTAGTGAAGCTTCATCAAACCAACATCAAGTGATTTTAAAGCTTTAATCTGTAAAAACTCTGTTCTTCAGGAGTGTTTGGTGTGATTGTGATGGAGGGAGATTCAGTCACTCTAAACTCTGATCTTACTGAAATGAAGGATTATGATGTGATTCAGTGGAGGTTTGAAGATGAAAACACTTTAATAGCTGAAATCAATAAACGGGCCGACAGAATCACTGTATATGATGATGTTCTTGATGGGAGATTCAGAGACAGACTGAAGCTGGACAATCAAACTGGATCTCTGACCATCACAAACACCACAACTGAACATGATGGAGATTATAAACTACAGATCAACAGTGAGATCAAGAGATTCAGGCTCATTGTCTTTGGTGAGTTAAATATCAGTTTCACTTGTTTTATATTTTATTCAGCTCAAAGATACAATTAATAATGCAACATTCATTTTGCTTTTGGTTTTTAATGATGATATAAATTTCAATTTTAAATTTCAAACTATTTACTTTTATTAATCATTAACTGTGTGTGTGTGTGTGTGTGTGTGTGTGTGTGTGTGTGTGTGTGCGTTTACTTATATCACTTTTGGGTACATTCACCAGAATACACACCGGTAAACTGAGGACCACCCAAAAAATTGAGGACATTTTGTATGTCCTCATTTGTTTGACTATACAGTGGCATTCAGCATGCTCTAAAATGGTGTCCAGGCTTAAAATCTCACTTGTCCCAAAAAATCACTTTTAAGTGATTTGTGTACCTGAAGTGTGTATGCCCCCCCACTAAAGTGTGTATAACACAGCGCCCTCTAGGAGTACTGCACTTCCGGAAAAGATACACACTTCGGGGATTCTGACCAATCAGAGCGCAGGAAGCTACTACGAGAGCGGGAATTCATGATCTGACCAATCAGACGCCAATACGTCATCAACAAACATGGCGGAGGCAAAAAAAATCATGATTAATGAATGAATTGACAGAAAATTATAGATAAATTCCCAATAATTAGTATTTAAATAAAAATAGACTAATTTGCCCTGAGCTGGAGCTCTCGCGATTTATATGAGCATGTTTCTAAACTTTAATCCTCGCAGTTTTGCGCTCGCATCAGAGTCTGCTCTGTGTGTGTGTGAAGATCGCGCTGCTGCCCCGCACCCTATACAGAGACTATACGTTACAGCACGTACAGTAACTTACATAGGAGTTTGTTAATCATATAGGAACGAGTTTGAAGCGGGGAAGGGACAGGCACATTACGTCATGTGAATTTAAAAAGTACATATTTCCTTCCAAAAGCGGATCGAGGGACAATTGTTTAAATCTGTCAATATGTGTGATGATTTATTCATCTGAGTTTGTTCAATAAAAATACACAAGCCACAAAAAGATGTGAAAACATGCAAAAATCGCTTGCTTTTATGAGTGATTTTATTTGTTTTAAGTGTTTTCTCCTACTTTGCGCTCTGCCGTTCCCTGTCATATTATGAGCGATTTCCCTGAGCGGCCGCCGCCCCTCCCCCACCCACCGAGCTGGAGTCCGTTACCACAGCAACACATTCACTTACAGCAAACATTCTTATTATATTATATTATATTATATTATATTATATTATATTATATTATATTATATTATATTATATTATATTATATTATATTATATTATATTATATTATATAGAGGAGATCAGTTACAGCAAACATTCTCTTTATATTATATTATATTATATAGAGGAGAGCAGTTACTGCAAACATTCTCTTTATATTATATTATATTATATTATATTATATTATATTATATTATATTATATTATATTATATTATATTATATTATATTATATTATATTATATTTATTGTATTATATAGAGGAGAGCAGTTACAGCAAACATTCTCTTTATATTATATTATATTATATTATATTATATTATATTATATTATATTATATTATATTATATTATATTATATTATATTATATTATATAGAGGAGAGCAGTTACTGCAAACATTCTCTTTATATTATATTATATTATATTATATTGTATTATATAGAGGAGATCAGTTACTGCAAACATTCTCTTTATATTATATTATATTATATTATATAGAGGAGAGCAGTTACTGCAAACATTCTCATATTATATTATATTATATTATATTATATTATATTATATAGAGGAGAGCAGTTACTGCAAACATTCTCATATTATATTATATTATATTATATTATATTATATTATATTATATTATATTATATTATATTATATTATATTATATTATATTATATAGAGGAGAGCAGTTACTGCAAACATTCTCATATTATATTATATTATATTATATTATATTATATTATATTATATTATATTATATTATATTATATTATATTATATTATATAGAGGAGAGCAGTTACTGCAAACATTCTCATATTATATTATATTATATTATATTATATTATATTATATTATATTATATTATATTATATTATATTATATTATATAGAGGAGAGCAATTACTGCAAACATTCTCTTTATATTAACGTATATTATATTATATTATATAGAGGAGATCAGCTACAGCAAACATTCTCTTTATATTGTATTATATTATATTATATTATTATATTATATAGAGGAGATCAGTTACTGCAAACATTCTCTTTATATTATATTATATAAAGGAGAGCAGTTACAGCAACAATTCTAATGATACTATATTATTATATTAATTATATTACAGTTTTTCTCAGTTGCTTTGGTGCATTTCTCAGATCACAACTAAAATTCTTACTTGTTCAATCTCCACATTATCTACTTGTGCACCTCATAAAAGCAATTTCTCATTCTTTTGAACAAATTGCAGTACATTCATGCAGTTGATTATGTGCAAATGTATGCTGTTTCTTACATTATTAATTGCTTATGTCATGTTTATAAAAATGTATTATACTGGTTCTCTGTTGAATAGTCTTACCCCACAAAACATATAGGCATTAGTTCCATAAGTCATTAAATGCAGAATTGGTTGAACTAGTTGTCATAAACTGTCAAACATATTTTCTATACAATTCTATTAGACTTTTTTTGTCCTGAATTGTTGAATTGCAGAGGTGAGTTCTGAATTTCACTAATGAAGGGGAATGTAAAGCATTAGATCAATCAATGATCAACCAGTTCTCTATAATAGCTCAGAGTGCATCTCATGAAGCTTCATCTGGGATGCATACAGAGCACAACACGTTACACACTCTGAGAGAGGAAGAACAACAGGGTGAACAGCCGAGAAGAAGAAGAGGAGCAAGGATGTGTGGTGGAAGGGTAAGGAGGTAAAACAGAGGAACAGGCTAAGATTGTGTGTTTCAGAAGAAATAAGTGCCATTATTGTAGATCATGTTCTCATTCATGACCTTATGGCCGAGGCTGGATGAAGGGTGCAGCCGAATGTTGGGAGAACAACCGTGTGTCTTCAATCATTCAAGCGTTTGTAGACAGAACAGGTGTGTAATCAGACAGTGTTCACTCTACTGCACTGTACTGTTCACCATAAACTGTAGACTTACTGTAATGCTATAGGCTATTACAGAAGTCTACTTGCATTATACATTATACAGTAAATATACTTGATAGAGACACGTACATACAGTATATGTGTGATAGTCTTGTTTTTTATATCACAGTGCCACTGTACTGTAATCTTTTGTCAGACCAACAGTAAAAGTGCATATGTGAATCCTGTCCAGTCTCCTCTAGAGTAATGCGTATATGTGTGCTGTTTAAATTTATATGTCATTCAGATACAGTGCAGTATTTTGTATTTTCAATCATTGTCATCAAAATCGTAGCCATAGTTTACATCTGAAACTAAGCATTTTGACATTCTTGTTTGTGAACAATGACACAAGGATATGTTCTTTGATATTGTACTAAGGATTTTGAGCAAGTTACAGGAGTTTGATGGTAGGCTAATCTATTGTGTTCTGCTGTTTGTACGAAATGCACTTAGGTACTGGTGTGCAAATCTTAAGGATGATTCAATAAATGTACTAAAGTGACTGATAATAACTGTTAATAGAGCAGTTACAGCAAACATTATGTAACTGCTGTCTCTCTCTCTCTCTCTCTCTCTATATATATATAGAGAGTCTCTCTCTCTCTCTCTCTCTCTCTCTCTATATATATATATATAGAGAGAGAGAGAGAGAGAGAGAGAGAGAGAGAGAAAGAGAGAGAGAGAGAGAGAGAGATAGAGACAGCAGTTACATATAGTCATAATACAAAAGAAAAAAAGTGTTTAAAAGAATCATGAATCAAGCTGACACGTTTAAATGTTTGTTTACAGATGTATTTTGTTCTTACTTTGATTTTAAAAGCCATTGGATCTACACTAACCCTAACCCTAACCCTAACCCTAACCCTAGCTCTGTCTCTGCCTGTCAGACTGACTGAGATCTGCTCATACTGTGATCAGCCGCCCTTCCCCCACAGCACTGACTCTGATCGCGCGCGCGCCCTTCCCCCACAGCACTGAGACTGATCGCGTGCGCGCCCTTCACCCACAGCACTGAGACTGATCGCGTGCGCGCCCTTCCCCCACAGCACTGAGACTGACTGCAGAGTGAAAGAGATGAGATGAATGAACTAACAGACTGACCAGTGACAGAGAGATAGGTAATCAGCAGTGCTGCTCAAAAGATGACAATCTGTTGTGGCTATGCGTTTTTAAAGCACTTTTACATTGTCTAACAGCTTCTCCGCCCTTTAATGTAAATACCATTCATTTATTAAATACATAAAAAGATAATGCTGTTAAATTACACGTTAAAGTTTAATTTTGAGCCTCGAAATAATCCACACTCCTTCCCCCTTCTTAACTCAAATAAATTCTGAAGTAGTTGTGGGACACTGATGAAATGACAACAACACAGACAAGTGCAGAACTGGAGATATACCAGCTCATATCAGCCCTGCTGTATATTTGCAGACATCAATTTACTATTTTGATTAATGATATTAGTAGAAAATAATATGCCTGTTCAAGAGATCTAGGTTGCTCATTTAGGCATTTTTTGCTCTTTTAAACCTGTGTTTGTACATGGTTCCTAGTTCGAGGCGGGTGGATTCGTTTAAAAGTGATCATGTGCTCTGTCCACTAGAAAAGACCGGAAAAGACACTCTGGAAAGACTCACTTCACCACAGGTTTTTTTGTTTTGTTTTTTTTTAGTTTGAAGAAAGAGTACTGTGATTAAAACTGTGGAAAAAAAGATTCTTGCCATCAGATAATGTTCTATTAGGTTAAATAAATGTAGTCACAATTTCAACGTGAAATCCAAATACGTAATTACGTCATTTACGCAAGTCTGCGACCGTGGATGTGTTTTCCCGGGAAATGCAGACACGTGACAATGGGACGCGAAACAGACGACGACAACCCCCACCACGCACGCATTAAAGGCTAAAGGTGAGATCTAGACTTGTCCTCAAAATGCATGATAACTAAATACATTGTGAAATATGAAAGTTAGTAAGATGTGTTTATTTTAGTTGTTTAATTATTTTTTCCTTAGGGTTTTATTTACTTCTCGACTGTATTTGAGTTTGCTTCTAATATGATGATTTGCTGCAATAAAGAAAAAGTTTATTGCCAACTTGTAGGCAATGGCCAGTAAATAGAATTTTGTTATTTTTTATATAATAGTACTTTAGATTCTGCAAATTAATCTAAACAACTGAGTCAGTGATAGTCTACTAGCCTATATCATTGTTTTTTTTTTTAATCAAAAGTGTTGTCAACTATCAACAGTAATTTGTATAAATAATGAAATAATGAATTCCATTTTTTTATATCATTATTATTTGATAATTTTTATTTTATATAATATTTTTTATTACATTATATGCCTGTTCTTATTATTATTTATCTTTATAGAGCTTTTTTGCCCAATGCCAGTACATAGACACTTTATAGTATTTTTATTGTGTGTGTCAAATCCAAAGCAGACCAAAAGCACATTAAAAATAGCCCCTATGAATCTAGCTGGTTACTGACTGAAAATCTCCCATACGCTCTTAAATCAAATATGAATATACAGTAGATTGATGTCAATTGTGGTCACAAGGCACACAAGAACTAATGGTTTTTGGCATCATTGACATTGCCTTTTTTATCTAAATGCCTGTTGTTGACTGGTCACATGTGCTGTCATTGAATAGAGCTCTGTTGATATAATATAAAGATATACTTTAGTGTTTAACAGAAAAAAACACAACACAGGTTTGGAACAACATGAGGTTCAATTGAAACAACAATTAATATAATTGTATGTTAATTATGTATGTTTTTGGGTGAACAATTCCAGTAAGATCAACAAGATTTTTTTAAATATGCTTATTTATTTCATTCACCTTATATTTATTTTATTTATTTTTTTCAGTCATTTCAAGAAAGAAATTCAGCATGCTGGGAAATAAAAGGCGTAAAAAACCTCTGCAGGACGCTGAGCATCACATTACCTGTGAAACCGACAAGCCTGGGCTTCGAGAGCAGTTCATCAGCAAATATAAAGGCAAGTATAAATTACTAAGCAGTTTAGTAATAACGTTAATCTACAAAACTGAGAATTTAATGTGAGGTGAGTCATATGGTTGTTAGGCCAACTAATATCCATGTTTCACAAGTTAAACAAAACCAGTTACATTTTTGCATTTCTGGTTCCATCAACCCAAAGTCAATGTTTATTTGCACATTCTGAACCCAGTTATGCATAATAAGCCGACAGTGCATGTGGTCATGTAAACGCAGACTAAGGTCACCATAAACAGCATAAGCATAAACCAATCGACACAGATAGATTTTTGCCCCTTATTTGCAGATTTGCCCGGCATGTAAACACATTAACCTCTGTGTTCTGTGGCTTATTGAAGGGAGCATGTGTGATGTGTGACAGGAAAGTGTCCTTATTTTGGATTAAAGCACATCCAGACAGAGCGAGTGTTTTCTTGACCCAAGAACCTCTTAAAAGTATTCTCATCTCGTTCAGAAGTGGTACAGTCAAAATCCTGCACCCGATACTGCATGAGAGGAGAATATGAGTCTGGAAGTTTTCCTCTGAAATTCTGGAATACTCTTGGGCTTTATTTAACATCACAACTGACATGACATATGAAATACACAGTCAGATAAACGAATGGTTAGGTTTTGACGTCATTAACCTGATTTACTTATAAAGTAGTGGTTTACGTGGTTATTGGTTTGCATGTAAACCTGGATAATGGATTATTTCAAGAAGGTGATTTTATTTTGTTATCAGCGTATCGGTGTGCATGTAAACATGATCAATGGGTTTTGGTTAAATTCCTGAAATAAGATCCATGGTTAGCACAAGATCAAGATATTTTCACGCTTTACTCCACAACATAAAATAGTAATACTCTCTTGTGTGTTTTTTTTAAAAGCCTTTACTTGTCTGGTAAAAGGCAGTTGTTAACAAGTGTCTAAATGGGAGACGGGTTGTCTGGGACATTAAACGTCATCAGCTGAACAGATTAACTCATCTAGTCACTTTCACAGCCTCGTTGTGTTTATAATCGCACTCTTGCAAACTATTCTAGGTAGATGTAGGGATGGGGATGTATACATCACACAATCAGTCAAACATGCATTATAATAATGCAGAAACATTATAAATATTACACAGGGAGATGGATTTTAAAGCTTTAGAGTTCCTGGAGGCACATTTATCAACAAAAAAAAAAAAAAACTCTATACTTTTATCTAAACTATAGAAGCCACATAAAACATCCATATACCACAAAGAAAAACTACCTGAAAGAGATGCAAATAATAAACAAACAGAATTGTCTTTTAAAATAATGCAACACAGTTGTTGAAGCTTCATCGTAAGGAAGTTGAAGTTGGTCAACCGTGGTGTAGTTTATAGATTAACTTTAGCTTATTTTCTGCAAATCCCAGTGGGTTTTTGTGGAGGAAACCAGGGGATGTTCAACTACTACCGGGTTGGCCTGCAAAAATAGGTTTGTGTAAGAAAATGTATGTAATTTTAACTGTATAATTTTAAGACTTAAAAGTATAATGTAAAGTATAAAAAGCAAATCATGCTTTGAGATTAGCCTGACTTTTGACTATTTTCCTTAAGTAATTTCCCTTTCACATCGTATAATGTACGTCATATGGTAGAGAACTTTTAGTAATAAAATAATAGTTGACATTAAAGAAACTGCAGCTAATGTATTTCTCCTCTTTAGAGCTTTCTTCCGACCGAACTGAACACTACACTGAAGCTGAGAACACGTTCCTGTTTGATTTTCAGTGGCATGGCAAAAATTGGTGGTGAGTACAGAACTGGTGGATTGATGTAGTAAGGATGCTAAAATATCTGGAACTGTAAAATACTTAGGATGTGTTCATACCTGGAGTTCTGTTCGCTTGGTTCGTTTGGTCCGGGTCCGCTTAGTGTTCAGATTGGCATTTCTATTGTCAAACCTGTTATGCTTGACCAGTCTGTCCTTTTTAGGGTCACATCTTCCTGTTTTTGGTTCGTTTACATGTCTCTGGGTCCATGTTACATTCTTTTTTCATTCGAACCGCACCAGAGTTCGTTTGGAAGCCAACTGAGACCTATTTATTCAGCATCTGGATCCTCTTGTTTGGTGGCACCAGGTTTCAGATGGCAGTGTTCACACTTATTCAAATTAACCACACTAACAGTCTAAACAAACATGCCAGGTGTGAACACACCCTAATAATTAAAATTCATCATGAACTGACATTAAGAGTACTGAGTGAAGTTTCCTTGAGTCATCTAAATTGGCTTTCCCTGTATTCCCTAAAGAGAACAAAATGATTAATTTTAGATGCCTTTATCTGAGAGCTGAGAGGATGTTGCAGTGCGCCATTTAATCTCATATATCATATAGATCAGTGGTTCTCAGACCCTCCTCTCTGCAGATTCTGTATGTCTCCTTCACCTGACACACTCAGATGAGTTCATAGAGCTGTGTTCTGATGATGAACTCCTCATCTGAATCAGGTGGATTAAAACACCAGACATACAGCATATGCAGAGTGGTGGGTTCCCAGGACTGGGGTTCAGAACCACTTATAATAACTGTACATGTCTAGCTAGTACTGAGTGGTCATTTTATGTCTTTATAGCATGGATGCATCTAAAGAAGACTCGTCCTTGGGAAGACTTATGTAAATGATGAGACCAGAAATACTTGCAAAATGAGAACCGTTGAAGTGAGCAGAAAACCTCACCTGTGTCTCTTTGCTGTACGAGACATTCTACCAGGGGAGGAAATCACTTACAATTATGGCGACTCAGATTGGCCATGGCGAGTCAAGGTACTATCAAGAAAATGCTAAAGAGATTAATCAGTAATTCTCACAAATCTCATAATCTTAACTCTCATTCTGATTAGTTACCATGTGATTGTGGTCTCATATTTCTCAAGCCTTTGAATAAAGCATCAGCAGAATCCACTGATAAAAAGCCAGCCAGCAGTTTGGGTCTGCAGAAATCGGTAAGTCCACTTTAAAACATCTGTATCATTATATTATTGACTCTTTCAGCGTAGAGTTGTGTGTGAAAGAAATGATAGATAACGTGTAGGACAGCTAGAGGAATGAACATGAACAAGTTTTTCTGTCCTTTACAAATATTCTGATTTTGATATTCACTGGTTTCTTTTCTGACATCCAGCCCCATTGTTCAGCTTCTGTTTCTTCTCCTGAATTGGACAAGGTGAACAGCAATGGTCCATATAAGCAGTCAGGCAAAGCAATAACATCAATGAATAAAACGGTAACCATCTCATACATGCAGCAACTATCTACTGATGTTTACTGCCAGCTAGTTGAAAGTGCAGTGAGTGATTTCTGAGAAACACTATTGATATTTGAAATCGACACCCAAACAGACACACCCCTCCCTTCATTGCTCGGCCCCCAAAATAATGAACACGCAACACAGGCAACCACTAACAGCTGGCGCTCAGGTGTTCAACTCGAAAAGATCTTTATCGCTGGCAAACCATAGGATGCTTTTTAAAGGTTTGGTTTTAGTTGATTGTAGGTGCATATCCACTTCATCCAGCACACGTGTGTAATAGTAGTGGGAAGTTCGGATCATTTTACTGACTCAGATCTTTAAATCTCGTTCATCAAAATGAACAAATCTTTTTTCAAGTTATTTCGTTCATTTCAGCAGAATGTATTTAAAATGTTACATGTTAGCCAAATTCCCCAAACACATCAAATGTTGATCGCATTTAGAATAAGAAAAAAATTGCAATGCAAGAAAAAGGCCATATTATGAGAAACAGTTAATTTATTTATTTGGGTCTTCAGGCTATGCATTCTGTTAGTTTACCTCACCTCCCGATCTAAGCCGTTCGATCATCCCGTGATCCTCATAAACTGAGCTTTGCAGTCTGTAGTACCAGATACAGTATTGATTAGTTCACGTTTCGAGTCTATCGACTTTGGGTTCAAGTCATTCGTGCATCACGTGACAGCCCCATATAGGCTGAGCTATGCAGTCGCTACCGGATACAGAATTGATTAGTTCATCTTTTGAGTTTTCGTGGACTTGATAGGTGAACTAATCATTTATCTTTCCGGTACTGACAGCATAGCCTCTGTGGGACTGACCGGAAGAACGAAAGACTTGGACCCGAAGTCTCGAGAGATGAACTAATCATTTCTGTTTCCAGTACAGAACCCATGGGATGTTGGGCATGTGCGGTCAGCGCAAAATGAACGAATCACTCTCTGAGACAACTCGGTAGTCCCGAGTCATATTAAAGATTCGTTCATGACGACCCGTCACTAGTGTATAAACGCTTCAAATGATACAAAATTGTATTGCCATTAGAAATGTACTTATGTACCCACACTTATGTAAAATGTACCCACAATTAAAACAAACAAACTAAAAATGACTTGGATGGTATGGAGTAAATGTAGCGCCTTACTACCAACCTCTGCTAGTTAAGTATAGTTATTGGTTCAGAGTTTAAATGTCTGACTCTGAACCAATGTAACTATTAATGTGACTATTGTCACAATTTGTATGTAAAGTTTGTATAAATGTTTGTTTAGAGTTTTTATTTTATTAATGATCTTTGCTTTGAAATGTGCAAAACATTTTTTGTTCACTCCTACAGTGTGTTTGTTCTTGTCTGAAATGGGTGCCACAGTTTTCAATATTGCTAATGTACATTTTATTCTTGTTTAAGCTAAATACCTCTTTATATATCTGCAGAAGCGGTTTCAATCAAGATTGGCAAAATTAAGACAACATCATGAAGATTGCTATGAACGTTTTAACAGAGCAGAAATTGAAAAGGAACACAAGATTGCTAAACAGCAATCACAAAAAGTTTGTTTGGTGAGTAATATGTGAACATAATCACACTATTCTGTGATCAACGCCTCAGTCAATTAACGGTTAATTATTTTATTATTCATTTATTTTATTAATTAACAGTTTGCTTAGTCCTTTTGCTTTTAGACCTTATATTTTTATTCAAATTATATTTCAAGCTGTCACAGTCATCCTCAGTCGCATCCACATCTGATGGACCCTCTTCATCGGCACCCTGTGCTTTGTCCACCTCTATAATGGCCTCATCAACCTCATGCTCTCCTGCCCTGTCCTCATCACCGTCACCAGCTCCTGCGCCACCCATGCCACCTTCATCCTCGCCTGGGCAGCCTTCATCATCATCATCTTCGCCTGGGCAGCCTTCATCATCCTCGCCTGGGCAGCCTTCATCATCCTCATCCTCGCCTAGGCAGCCTTCATCATCCCCGCCTGGGCAGCCTTCATCATCCTCATCCTCGCCTGGGCAGCCTTCATCATCCTCATCCTCGCCTGGGCAGCCTTCATCATCCTCATCCTCGCCTGGGCAGCCTTCATCAGCTTCGCCTGGGCAGCCTTCATCATCCTCGCCTGGGCAGCCTTCATCATCTTCGCCTGGGCAGCCTTCATCATCCTCGCCTGGGCAGCCTTCATCATCTTTGCCTGGGCAGCCTTCATCATCCTCGCCTAGTAGGCAGCCTTCATCATCCTCATCCTCGCCTGGGCAGCCTTCATCATCCTCATCCTCGCCTAGGCAGCCTTCATCATCCTCGCCTGGGCAGCCTTCATCATCCTCATCCTCGCCTAGGCAGCCTTCATCTTCATCATCCTCATCCTCGCCTGGGCAGCCTTCATCATCCTCATCCTCGCCTGGGCAGCCTTCATCATCATCATCCTCGCCTGGGCAGCCTTCATCATCCTCATCCTCGCCTGGGCAGCCTTCATCATCATCATCCTCGTCTGGGCAGCCTTCATCATCATCATCATCCTCGCCTGGGCAGCCTTCATCATCCTCGCCTGGGCAGCCTTCGTCATCCTCGCCTGGGCAGCCTTCATCATCCTCGCCTGGGCAGCCTTCATCATCCTCATCCTCGCCTAGGCAGCCTTCATCATCCTCGCCTGGGCAGCCTTCATCATCCTCATCCTCGCCTAGGCAGCCTTCATCTTCATCATCCTCATCCTCGCCTAGGCAGCCTTCATCATCCTCATCCTCGCCTGGGCAGCCTTCATCATCCTCGCCTGGGCAGCCTTCATCATCCTCATCCTCGCCTAGGCAGCCTTCATCATCCTCGCCTGGGCAGCCTTCATCTTCATCATCCTCGCCTAGGCAGCCTTCCTCTTCATCATCCTCATCCTCGCCTGGGCAGCCTTCATCATCCTCGCCTGGGCAGGCTTCATCTTCATCATCCTCGCGTGGGCAGCCTTCATCTTCATCATCCTCATCTTTGCCTAGGCAGCCTTCATCATCCTCATCCTCGCCTAGGCAGCCTTCATCATCCTCGCCTAGGCAGCCTTTATCATCCTCGCCTGGGCAGCCTTCATCTTCATCATCCTCGCCTAGGCAGCCTTCATCATCCTCATCCTCGCCTGGGCAGCCTTCATCATCCTCGCCTGGGCAGCCTTCATCATCCTCATCCTCGCCTAGGCAGCCTTCATCATCCTCGCCTGGGCAGCCTTCATCTTCATCATCCTCGCCTAGGCAGCCTTCCTCTTCATCATCCTCATCCTCGCCTGGGCAGCCTTCATCATCCTCGCCTGGGCAGGCTTCATCTTCATCATCCTCGCGTGGGCAGCCTTCATCTTCATCATCCTCATCTTTGCCTAGGCAGCCTTCATCATCCTCATCCTCGCCTAGGCAGCCTTCATCATCCTCGCCTGGGCAGCCTTCATCTTCATCATCCTCATCCTCGCCTGGGCAGCCTTCATCTTCATCATCCTCGCCTGGGCAGCCTTCCTCTTCATCATCCTCATCCTCGCCTGGGCAGCCTTCATCATCCTCGCCTGGGCAGGCTTCATCTTCATCATTCTTGCCTGAGCAGCCTTCATCTTCATCATCCTCATCCTCGCCTGGGCAGCCTTCCTCTTCATCATCCTCATCCTCGCCTGGGCAGCCTTCATCTTCATCATCCTCGCCTGGGCAGCCTTCATCTTCATCATCCTCGCCTGGGCAGCCTTCATCTTCATCATCCTCGCCTGGGCAGCCTTCATTGCCTTCCTATGCGCAGCCTTCATCATCATCATCATCATCTTCTCTTGCTCCACCCTTATCTTCACTCTTATCAGTGATTCAAAATCGCAGATGTCTGAGACACTCTCATTAAGGGAGGTGGGTAGATTAATTTGCTTAATTATTGGGATGGTCTGGCTGTATTGCACTTGTAGAACTAACAATAGATTATATGAAATTATATATTATTTATATTTGTTTGTATTTCTCCTCTTCCAGATATCCTCTTTAAGGCCATCAAGAAAAAGACAGGTATGTGACTTGCCATGTGATACTTTATATGCTCAATTTTTTTGGCATAATTATGACTTTGCTTGCCAGTATCCACAATGCGATGAAACATAATGTTACAGGAACCACTGCCTTGAGTAAGTGTTATATTCTCTCATTCAGTATTCAGGAAGTACCGTCTGTGACACAGACTACAGCGATGTCACAGACTACAGCGATGTTGACCAAACATACCAAAAATCAGCTCAGATGAATCGGATGGTAGTTCTTCTGGACATGACATGGTCAAAAATGGCCAGACACCTTGAGTTTGTCCATCGCAGAGGGAACACTGCAGCTGGCAAAAATGAGTAAAGTCCTAATGGCCATGGAGAAAGGAACACTGTCTGACTACAAAGGAAAGATGCATCTGTCAGTATGAACTACACGCGAAACTTCATCATAGTTCATAAAGGACACTATTTTCTTGAAACCTTTGCTCACTTCTAAGCCGACTGGTGTGTTTAGAGCACACAGAGGTCGAACTCTTTTCCTGCCCTGGGCATCATCATCTTTAGGTTTCAGAGGACAGTTTTTGATATGTTTCCAAAGGCTACGCTTGTTATAAGGCCCTTGGCAGTAAATGCAGTGAATAAATTCTTTGGCTCTTTGTCTATTTTTTGAACGGTAGTAGGCAATCATCTCCCCATGTCCTTGTCTCACCACATCTGTGTTGTGGGCAAAGTTGCCCCTTTTTCAAAGGAGGTTCAACTGTACTCGTCTTTCTTTGGAATGTTTTGGAAATGCTATTGCCTTTACAACCCCCACTTCGTTGCGATGGACAAATTCAAGGTGTCTTGCCATTTTTGAATATGGCTTAGAGCAATTAAGGCAATACTGCTTCTTGTACGCCTTGCGGAGTTCCGTCTTTGGTGATGGCATTGACTGAATAAAAGTCTTATCACCAGACAAGGTGTTTGTCTCTTTAGATTGGCATTTCATCTTTTTTGGTGATGGTACAGTCATAAATTGATCAGATGAACTACCTGCCTCGTTGGGAGATGTTGGATGTATCAAAGCACTTTTGACAATGTCATGTCCAGAAGAACTACCATCCGATTCATCTGAGCTGATTTTTGGTATGTTTGGTCACATCAGACCCCATCCTGTTGAACAAGTGCTCTCCCAGCTGCTAATGGCCATGGAGAAAGGAACACTGTCTGACTACAAAGGAAAGAAACTTGATGACATTGAAATTGACCCAAATGGTACGAGTATACTTGGACTGTCTGTGTGTATCTGTTCTTTACATATTTGCAAAACAATGTATATGTTACCGGCAAAGTGTGTAATCCGGAATTCTATAGAATGCCCTAGGTAATGTAGGTAGGTAACTTAGGTAACCATCAGGCATTCTATACAATAACGGGATTTCACACTTTGCCGGTAACATATATAATCATGTCACAGATGGTAAGTATAAGCAATAAAGTGTAAATTTTTTTGTCAGTGAATTATTTAGAGCAACTTGAGGCCCAAGGTGATTCCATGTCAAGTGATGAGGAGGATTACAGTGACCTATCTCAGAAAACAGCACCAGCAGAGACTGATCAACTTGTTCAATCTGATCAATCTGTTTCATGGGAGGATCAAGGTAAGAAAAATCTCTAAACTACACAAACAACAATAATCAAATAAACATGAATCAGCTCCATGCAGCAATATCCAGCCAAATGAAAAAAATATACACATTAGGACACATTAGTCTTGATTTGGTCTTTACTCACCAATTTAGTTGTAATGAGAATGTGTAATGAGTATTTACTTGTTTTTAACTATTTCATAGGTTCTTCAAACGCTCCAAAAAAGAAATGGGAGGACAGTGAGGTAAAAGCAGTAGAGAGACACATGATGAAGTTCATCAAGACATACAAAGTTCCTGGTAAGCAAGACTGTGAAAGATGCATTCACGCAGAGCCAGAAGCTTTGAAGCAGCGAACATGGACTGGTGTGAAAAATTATGTGCGGAACAGGATCACGACTCTTAAAGAAAAGGTGGTTTGTAGGGTGGCACAAACACTTTAACACTTTGCACATTATGCTCTTTTTGTAAGAAATGGAGCTAAATTAAAAGAAATGAGGATATAGGTGTAGAAATATTTTGAGGATGGAATGAAACAGAATATAAAGTGCAAAGTTAGAGTATAAGAAGGCTAATGAAGAAGTAGAGGATATTAAGATAGTCAATTTTCATTATTCAGTTTTCTTTGTTCAGTTGCAATGAAGTTGGATGGAATGTCATGTTAAACTTTTTGATATTTCTGTCATAGAGGGAGGAGAGAATGTTAAGAGGATAAAAAGGGAAGAGTGAATAGGTGTGTTGGACATGGGCCGTGGCTGGATGTAACCGATCGGTGAGAGTTGCAGTGTGCAGGCGGGAGGAGCTGAAAACAGACACGTGAGTCGGACACTTTCTGCTTCCCGTAGTGACGCAGAGCCAGAAGCTTTGAAGCAGCGAACATGGACTGGTGTGAGAAATTATGTGCGGAACAGGATCACGACTCTTAAAGAAAGGGTGGTTTGTAGGGAGGCACAAACACTTTAACACTTTGCACATTATACTCTTTTTGTAAGAAATGGAGCTAAATTAAAAGAAATAAGGATAAAGGTATAGAAATTAAAATTGAGAGACGCTCACGCTGTGTTTGCATACTTTACCACAGCTGAAGTGAAATAAATGCATTATTTGCCAAATACACAGATATTTCAGAGACATTTTCATGCAATACATGTACTGCTTAATACAGCATCTGTTTGTACAAGAATAAAGTTCAACATAAGCCTAAATACCGATGAAGTGGGGTCTACATTGTATCAGTTTTATTTGGATAAACATGACAATATAACAGCGTGACTACATGAAAGGGGATTTCACTGTTATAAAAACAGATTTGTGAGCATTAGTGGAACTAAAGGTGTGAGAATTAACTCTTAATCATTGTGTTGCAGTGGATTCGGCCAATCGTGGATCAGTTGTGTCGTCATCAGAGCTCATGAGTCGCTCTGGAGAAGCTGCGCTGGCTGAGTCCTCCTGCTCTCCAATCGCTCTCGCCGTACTCTGATACCATACGTCACAGTCACGGGGCTTCGCTGTCTGAAGTCGGACACAAGTTCTAACCGGCATGCACTGCTCAAGTCAGCTGCTGATCGGTCTGCGCAGCGCTGCATGAAGTCCAACAAGCCTAATGCTCTCCTCCCTCTTTACATCCCTTTACATTCTCCTCCCTCTTTACATCCCTTTACATTCTCTCCTCCCTCTTTTCATCCCCTTTACATTTTCTCCTCCCTCTTTACGTCCCCTTTACATTCTCCTCCCTCTTTACATCCCTTTACATTCTCTCCTCCCTCTTTACGTCCCCTTTACATTTTCTCCTCCCTCTTTACGTCCCCTTTACATTCTCTCCTCCCTCTTAACATCCCCTTTACATTCTCTCCTCCCTCTTTACGTCCCCTTTACATTCTCTCCTCCCTCTTTACGTCCCCTTTACATTCTCTCCTCCCTCTTTACATCCCCTTTAAATTCTCTCCTCTCTCTTAACATCCCCTTTACATTCTCTCCTCCCTCTTTACATCCCCTTTACATTCTCTCCTCCCCTTTTACATTATCTCCTCCCCTTTACATCCTCTTTACATTCTCCCCTCCCTCTTTACATTCTCTCCTCCCTCTTTACATTCCCCTTTACATTTTCTCCTCCCTCTTTACGTCCCCTTTACATTCTCTCCTCCCTCTTTACGTCCCCTTTACATTCTCTCCTCCCTCTTTACATCCCCTTTATATTCTCTCCTCCCTCTTTACGTCCCCTTTACATTCTCTCCTCCCTCTTTACGTCCCCTTTACATTCTCTCCTCCATCTTTACGTCCCCTTTACATTCTCTCCTCCCTCTTTACGTCCCCTTTACATTCTCTCCTCCCTCTTTACGTCCCCTTTACATTCTCTCCTCCCTCTTTACATCCCCTTTATATTCTCTCCTCCCTCTTTACGTCCCCTTTACATTCTCTCCTCCCTCTTTACGTCCCCTTTACATTCTCTCCTCCCTCTTTACATCCCCTTTATATTCTCTCCTCCCTCTTTATGTCCCCTTTATATTCTCTCCTCCCTCTTTACGTCCCCTTTACATTCTCTCCTCCCTCTTTACGTCCCCTTTACATTCTCTCCTCCCTCTTTACATCCCCTTTATATTCTCTCCTCCCTCTTTATGTCCCCTTTATATTCTCTCCTCCCTCTTTACGTCCCCTTAACATTCTCTCCTCCCTCTTTACGTCCCCTTTACATTCTCTCCTCCATCTTTACGTCCCCTTTACATTAGGCTTGTTGGACTTCATGCAGCGCTGCACAGAACGATCAGCGGCTAACTTGAGCAGTGCTTGATGGTTAGAACTTGTGTCCGACTTCAGACAGCGACGCCCGTGACTGTGCCATAAGGCATCAGAGTACAATGAGAGTGATTGGAGAGCAGGAGGACTCAGCCAGAGCAGATTCTCTAGAGCGACTCACGAGCTCTGATGATGACACAGCTAATCCACGATTGGCAGAGTACACCGCTTGACAACGATCACGTGCGTTTCATGTTTCTTCTCACACCTTCAGTTCCACTAAGGATCACAAATCTGTTCTTTATAACAGTAAAAGCTCTTTTCATGTAGTTGCGATAAATGTTTATCAAAATAAAACAATGTAGACCCCACTTCACTGGTATTTAGGCTTATTTTGAACTTTATTCTTGTACAAACAGTAGTGCATGTATTGAATGAAAATGTCTCTGAAATATCTGTATCTGGAAAATAATGCGTTTATTCCACTTCAGCTGTGGTAAAGTATGCAAACTTAGCCTGAGCGTCACTACGGGAAGCAGAAAGTGTCTGACATCACATTCTCTCGTCTGCACACGGCAACTCTCACCAATCGGTTACATCCAGCCACAGCCCATGTCCAGCACACCTAATATAAGGGATGAATAGAGGGAGTAAATGTAAAGAGGATGAAAAGAGGGAGGAGTAAAGCGGGTAAAAAGAGTGAGGAGTAGAGTTAGAGGATGAAGAGGAGGAGTAAAGAGGATGAAAAGAGGGAGTAGTAAAGAGGGTAAAAAGATGGAGGAGTAGAGTTAAAGAGGATAAAGAGAGGGAGGAGTAAAGCGGGTAAAAAGAGTGAGGAGTAGTTAGAGGATGAAGAGGAGGAGTAAAGAGGGTAAAAAGAGGGAGGAGTAGAGTTAAAGAGGATGAAAAGAGGGAGGAGTAAAGGGTAAAAAGAGGGAGGAGTAGAGTTAAAGAGGTGAAGAGGAGGAGTAGAATTAAAGAGGATAAAGAGGGAGGAGTAAAGCGGGTAAAAAGAGTGAGGAGTAGAGTTAAAGAGGATGAAGAGAAGTAGAGTTAAAGAGGATGAAAAGGAGTAAAGTGGGTAAAAAGAGGGAGGAGTAGAGTTAAAGAGGGAGGAGTAGAGTTAAAGAGGGAGGAGTAGAGTTAAAGAGGGAGGAGTAGAGTTAAAGAGGATGAAAAGGAGTAAAGCGGGTAAAAAGAGGGATGAGTAGAGTTAAAGAGGGATGAGTAGAGTTAAAGAGGGAGGAGTAGAGTTAAAGAGGGAGGAGAGAATGTAAAGGAGGAAGTAGAGAGATTTTGAAGAAGGGTGGATGGAGGAAGTACAGAGGATAGTTGGGCACTGAGAATCATTCCCACCTCCAAGTTAATTGATTTTTCATTGTTGTTCTTTTAAAAAAAAGAATAATTTGAAGTTCTGTCATTAACTGCAATGTGCACTTTCAACACAATGTGTCCAAGACTGTTAATATTAAAGAGTCATTTAATCGGAGTGTGTGTCACTAGAGTCCCCAAAGAGTCGTTCAATTGGAGTGTGTGTGTGTGTCACTTGAGTCCCCAAAGAGTCATTTAATCGGAGTTTGTGTGTGTCTCGAGTCCCCAAAGAGTCATTTAATCGGAGTGTGTGTGTGTGTCACTAGAGTCCCCAAAGAGTCATTTAATCAGAGTGTGTGTCACTAGAGTCCCCAAAGAGTCATTTAATCGGAGTGTGTGTGTCTCTCTAGTCCCCAAAGAGTCGTTTAATATGAGTGTGTGTGTGTCACTAGAGTCCCCAAAGGGTCATTTAATCGGAGTGTGTGTGTGTCACTAGAGTCCCCAAAGGGTCGTTTAATCGGAGTGTGTGTGTCACTTAAGTCCCCAAAGAGTCATTTAATCGGAGTGTGTGTGTCACTTAAGTCCCCAAAGAGTCATTTAATCGGAGTGTGTGTGTCACTCGAGTCCCCAAAGGGTCATTTAATCGGAGTGTGCGTGTGTCACTAGAGTCCCCAAAGGGTCATTTAATCGGAGTGTGTGTGTCACTAGAGTCCCCAAAGAGTCATTTAATCGGAGTGTGCGTGTCACTCGAGTCCCCAAAGGGTCATTTAATCGGAGTGTGTGTGTCACTAGAGTCCCCAAAGGGTAATTTAATCGGAGTGTGTGTGTCACTCGAGTCCCCAAAGGGTCATTTAATCGGAGTGTGTGTGTGTCACTAGAGTCCCCAAAGAGTCATTTAATCGGAGTGTGTGTGTCACTTCGAGTCCCCAAAGGGTCATTTAATCGGAGTGTGTGTGTGTCACTAGAGTCCCCAAAGGGTCATTTAATCGGAGTGTGTGTGTCACTAGAGTCCCCAAAGAGTCATTTAATCGGAGTGTGTGTGTCACTCGAGTCCCCAAAGAGTCATTTAATCGGAGAGTGTGTATCACTATTTTTATTTGTATAGAGTTTTTTTTGACAATTACTACACTTTACAGAAGAACATGCCTAATGTCTTAACCCCAGTGTGTAGCCAAAGATGACTCTGATGAGGAAAACTCCTTAAGATGTTTTTGTGATAATGATTAGTTTACAGTCGATGCTAAATTAACTAGAGGGATGCAGCCGGTGGTCAGTGAAAGGTTCTCTGCCATGAAGTGAAGTCCGTTTTATTTCTATAGCGCATGATACAATACAGATGGTTTCAAAGGAGCTTCACAGACATAAAATAACTTGCAAATGTCAACAATTATGAAATGAATAATGTAGAGCTGTTTTACAGTTGAAATTAAAGACAATAGTGTTATTATTCAGCTCAATTCTGTTCATCTTTTGCTTCTGATAGTCAATCAGTCAAATCAATAATATTTCTGAATGTTAATTGTCATTCCCCAACTGAGCAGCCAAAGGCACTTGATCTCAAGCTACAAATCAGACAAAAAATGTAGGCTACCCATTTACAGTGATCTTGCAGAAAAGAAGAAACCCAGTTTACTCTCTCACACCTGTATCTCTGCACTAGCTTGATTTCACTGTCCAGTATTGGAACTTTGAATTGTAATATTCTACTTCTGTCTTCTTAGGATAAATAATATATAACATCTCAACAATGTCCTGAAAGTATACCTTAACCAGAGTATGTGTATCACCATGGTCCTCAAAGTATGACTTCATCAGAGTTTGTGTTTAATGTCCCCAAAATGGACATAAAAAATACTGTCCCTAAAGTGAAGGCAAAATGTCAGGTCTTTAAGGAAGGCTTTTATTGATAAAATCAAGTGATAATTGTGATGACAGCTTCTCCAGAAGTGCAGTCATATCTTTCTTTTGTCTCTAGACCCTTCAGAAAGGGGTGTCCCTAAAGGTAGGGTTCCCAGTCATACGTCCTCACATTGTGGTTAAGTAGGTATATGTGTGTGTGTGTGTGTGTGTGTGTTTGGTGATTCAGTCCTGAAGTCAGTGATTGAGGGAGATTCAGTCTCTCTAAACTCTGGTCTTACTGAAATGAAGGATGATGATGTGATTCAGTGGAGGTTAAAAACACTTTAATAGCTGAAATCAATAAACGGGCCGACAGAATCACTGTATATGATGATGTTCTTGATGGGAGATTCAGAGACAGACTGAAAGTGGACAATCAAACTGGATCTCTGACCATCACAAACACCACAACTGAACATGCTGGAGTTTATTATCTAGAGATCAACAGTGAGAGAAAGAGTTTCAGGCTCATTGTCTTTGGTGAGTTCAAAAAAGTTTACACCTGTTTTTTAATGTTGTTGTTGTTGTTGTTGTTTTATGAATTCATACACAATTTTGTTTTTGTTATTTTATATTGTTTATTTTTTAATGTAAATTTTAAACTATTCAAATTTAGTAAACCATTATAAATTGATTTAACAGTATTAATCTTTGCAAACCCTGTTTCTGTTTGTTCTCTGTGTGTTTGACAGATGAAGTGAAGTCAGTGTCAGTGATGGAGGGAGATTCAGTCTCTCTAAACTCTGATCTTACTGAAATGAAGGATGATGATGAGATTCAGTGGAGGTTTGGAGATGAAAACACTTTAATAGCTGAAATCAATAAACGGACCGACAGATTCACTGTATATGATGATGTTCTTGATGGGAGATTCAGAGACAGACTGAAGCTGGACAATCAAACTGGATCTCTGACCATCACAAACACCAGAGCTGAACATGATGGAGATTATAAACTACAGATCTATTCAGGAAGAAGGTTCTCATCAAAAGCATTCAGAGTTTCTGTCTATGGTGAGTAGAGATCATTTTTTTTCTCCTTCAAACATTCTTATTTTATTAACTATTTACATGTTGCATTGTTGAATCTTTTATAGTTTGAGATGACAGACCGTATAAAAACTCACTTGGAACCGAATATAAGATTGTTGATTAGATTTGATCATATTTCTGTGTATTCAGAAATATTAGTTGATGTCAGCACTGATATTAGTGTTTATTGACTGATCTGATCTCAGTTTGATGTGTTTATTCCTCAGACTCTGTCCACTGTTGTGGTCCTACTGAAGCTGTGATCCGATTGGTCCTCTCTGCTCTGGTGGGCGTGGCTACTGTCATTATTGTGGTTTATGAGATCAGATCCAGAAGAGCTGAACGAGATCAAGCACATATTCACACATCAGGTACATGATTGATGATGGCATTTCTCATATTACAATTTTTCTTATCATTTATTAATCTTCATTTATTTGTAATGACTTTTTATATTATTTTGTTGGCATTTACTTTTTTTTTTTTTTTAGGTGGCTCATTTTCACCCTAGAAGATAATTTGAGAAGAAACGGCAACATATTTTCTCATTAATACTCAAAGTGTCAAATGTGAGTGTTAGTCGTGATAAATACTGATGATTACCAAATATTGTGTTGCTTACTCTATATTATAATTCGCATTGCTTTCCTTTTTAATTTTTTAATTTTTGTTTTTTTTTACAATCCTATCTTTATTTGATTGTGGACTTTAAAATGACTTATAATCACACTGAAAGGTTCTCACATGTCTTGTAGTGTTATTATTGTACAGATCAGATGTCTCTAATACTGAAGCTCCTCTACTGGCTGAACATGACATATTTCTCTAAGATAAGACAATAATACTGCTGTCCACTTGCCATATGTATTTGCTTGCCTTTATCAATAAAGTTTTCTCACTCTGAGGTTCAAGAGTCTCTTCATGTTTTATTACATTATGTTGAGCGCCCCCTGGAGGAATACTAACTTTATGTATTTTTAACAATTTCTGCACTTCTCCACATAGGCTATAAAACTTTACATTATTTTAAACATTGGGTCTCATTCACTAAGAATGTGTACGCACACATTTGTGTGTGAAATGTACGTATTAATGATTTTAAGAACAAATCACACTTCACCACAAACACTTAAAGTTAATGAACATTTACGTCTGCAAATGCCTTATATGGAGATGGTTTGGAAGTGTTTTATGCAAATGACTATGAAATGTGAGCGGTGCTTGCAGTGTCCAAACTCAGCACTCGGTTGCTAGGTTGTTGCTAAGGTGTTCTGAGTGGTTGCTAGGGTATCCTGGGTGGTTGCTAGGGTGTTACTAGGTGGTTGCTAAGGTGTTTTGGGTGGTTGCTAAGGTATTCTGGGTGGTTGATATGGTGTTGCTATGCGTATGCTGTGGTGTTACTAGATGATTGCTATGGTGTTCAGGGCGGTTGCTAGGCGGTTGCTACAGTATTTTGTGTGGTTTCTAGGGTGTTCTGGGAGGTTGCTAGGGGGTGCTAGATGGTTTATAGTTGTCACAGATGGTTACTATGGATTTTTTATAGACTTCTTAGAATGTTACTAACATGTTTTAACACTTAGTTAGTCGTTTGGGGTGGTTGCTAGGGAGCTCTTAGTGTATATCAGCATCCTGTGATTACCTACGTGATAAACCTCGTGCATGCGGCCGCTCATATAGAATCCTCCAAATTCACCAAGATAAGAATGAAGTTAAGAACAAATTTGTTGTGAATAAAGTGTTAGTTAATGAGACCCATTATTTCTAAAAACGTACATTTATTGTCAAGGTAATTGTTCCTGTACTACTAAAGCAATAGGGTTTTTTTTAGCATTTATTAAATTATTTGTGTATATCTGCAAGATTTTCGAGACTTTAAAAATGACTTCTAATCACACTTAAATGTTCTCACATGTCTTGTAGTGTTATTATTGTACAGATCAGATGTCTCTAATACTGAAGCTCCTCTACTGGCTGAACATGACATATTTCTCTCAGATAAGACAATAATACTGCTGTCCACTTGCCATATGTATTTGCTTGCCTTTATCAATAAAGTTTTCTCACTCTGAGGTTCAAGAGTCTCTCCATGTTTATTACATTATGTTGAGCGCCCCCTGGAGGAATACTAACTTTATGTATTTTTACAATTTATTGCACTACTCCACATAGGCTCTAAAACTTTACATTATTTTAAACATTGGGTCTCATTCACTTAAGCAATAGTTTTATTTTTTTGCATTTATTAAATTATTTTTGTATATCTGCAAGATTTTCTAATGCAAATCTTGTATACATTATGTGTGAAGGTACTGAGTGTAATCGACTAGTCTCTGTTATCCCGTTTCCATCTAATCGCTGCTGGTTCTCGTGCCGGAGCTGGACTCACGTTCGACAGGGAGCTGCTAACTTCAGACTGCCGTCATGCATTTCACTCATAACCTAAAGATGCTGTGACTCACTCCATAATCTGGCCATAAACAAACTGTGCTCTGACATATTTTATCATCCAAAGTATTTAGTATCTTACCCAATAAAATGATTTATTTTATGCAAGGCATCAGGTGTTTCCATGACGTGACAAGACTGAAGCAACACTCGTTTAGGTTGTGTCCCTGTATGCTTTGCATAAAATGAAATGATTTACAGCAAAGTAATGATGTTATACATAAAATAAAATGTACACAAACCTGTATTTTACTGAAGATATGCACCAATTCAATGAATCAAACATTATACATTTTATTACGGAACTTCTGAAATTTTCAATATGGAAAAAAACATTGGTGGTTCTGCTGGGCCCTTATCGTCCTAACTACAGCACTCGTGGATGTGTGTGGGAACACTAACAAGGGCAATAAAGACTGCAGTCTCTATCATCAGTCACCGAGTCGACTCTAGACCAGGGGCTTTACTTTCACAGCTCTTACTAGCTTGCCTCCATTACACTCGCCCCCCAAACCTCATTCCCATCCGGGTCACGGCACCACATGTGACCGGTCCTCCTCAGCCTGCTCGAGCAAGTTTCAAACCAGCGTCTCCAGCATGGGAGGAGGGCACACTAACAAGGACACTAAAGACCACAGCTGACCTCTACTAACTCTTACTAGTTGGCCTCCTTTACACTGTGAGACTAAATAAATTACACCCAGCCAACTAGGGTTGCCAACTTATGGAAAGGAAAATAAGGGACAATCGTGGTTCTTTATAGGAAAATAAGGGACAGAATAAGGGACACTCAAAATATTTGTACTGTACCACATAGTCAGTGCATTTCATTTCAGCATCTGCAGATAAATATGTGTACAAAAGATGTATAAAAGGTTCTCAGACAAAATCATACAAAGATTTGTCTCAAATAAATGGTTAATTCTCAATTTAGAGTGTATGCCTGAAAATACGGGACGAACTGCGTTCCGTATGGCTTTCATACTGGACACTTCATTGATGCCTTAAATACGGGACGATTCCGTATTATCCGGAACGGTTGGCAAACCCAGCTATGCCTCAAAGACATGGCCGTAGCCGCTATGAGGTCACCGAGGTCTGGACCACGGTATTTTTATGAGGTGTACTTTGTGAAATAATTGCCTAATATAGTAGGGGAGAGCGTGGCACAAAGTAACACTCAGTTTATGTAAATCTACTTATGGTTCAGAGTATTTATTTTTTCCCACATTAATTTCACACATGTCTAGTATAATTATGTGGTTTTGTTTTATTAATACAGTATATACTTTTTTTCTTGATATACCCTGAAAGAATGGAGGTGAACTGTGACAACATGCCCCATAGGTGGGGTACATTGTAACATGTGACCATATGACAGCTTAAAATGTTATCTGATCTAATAAAAAAATATACAAGACAAACTAAAATATTTTCTTAATAAAATACAATTATTAACTTTTTCATATAAAATAATGGCATTTTTTAATTTTTAATTTTTAATTTTTGATTACGAACACAGGAAAACACAGCTATATAACATAGTTCAAAACAAATGAATTAGTAATTTCTGAACACTGACTCTCAGTCTTTATTCACCTTTTTCTCATGTTTTCTCAATAGAATTAATACAAGTATAGAAGTACTACTCCCCTAGTGACTCTTCTTTGGTACTGCAGAGATATTGCACAGCACCAATATTAAACAGACCTTCTCATCTGAGCTGAGTTCAGCTGTAATCTGACCAGAGCATGTGAGCGGAGTGGAGCGGTGAGAATCTCCGCTCATCGCTCACGGAACTGTTCACCCCTCCGCTCCCCCGCTCAAAGCTACATCAGGCCGCTCCGCTCATTATCGCTCAGCGCTCAACGAGGTTTGCTTCGCGCTCCACTCAAATCGCCCCCCCGCTCGCTCCAAAAAAGAAAAAAAATCTACATGTATATCACTTTTAGCTTAGACCACAGCCTTACCTCCTAAAGAACTAATGATTAACAACAACATTTTTCAAATAGAAATGTTTTATTTCAAATTACAGGCCTATGTAAGAAGGAATATAGCCTACACAAAAAGTCCTGTAAAATTAAACGAATAAATGGGCCTAATAATCTAAATAAAAATTATATAAACAAAAATATGATACATTTTTTAAAAGTAAATTAACTATAAGGCCAGAATTTTAATAAGTGAACTTCTGCGCAACGCGCACGATTAAAATTTAAATTGGCTTCCATACACACAAACTGCTGTAAAATTAAACGAATAAATGGGCCTAATAATATAAATATTATTACGGACGACACAAATTCGGCTAAATAAATCGAACCATTAGGTCTACTTGAATGAAAAAACGAATTTGTTTGAATAATTACGCTATATTTAATTTACACTTTGTTACAAGTTACCGTATTCAATTTGCTAACCTTTTGTTTTCTTCCCAGCGTTTTCTTCCCCCATGTGTCTTTTGAGATTCCAAAATGAATCTTTGCTGACTGAAACGATGTCTCCACATTCGTTTTCTTGTACCACATTATCATTGTTAGTTAGTTATATTAATAGTACACCTGACCTGTATGACTTCTCATTTTCCTTTTTGAAGTAGCCTACTTTTTGAACTCCATTATTGAGCCGAGTTTTGACTGAAAATAGTCTACTGTTGATGACTGTGCAAGACAGATGGATCCTGGTTTAGGTTTGACTGAGCATGCTTCAGACCATAGACAGTATAAGAAGTGGACAGAGCCATCTCATTGGATCTCAATTGAGACAAGTGAAGCCCATTTTTAGCGATTTCTTAGCACTTCCTTTCCTGACGCGCAGACTCAAACCGAGCAACGCGTTACACGGACCACGTGAGCAACCCGTCTGTCTTCTAGTAGCTGTGCCAAGAGAAATCTGAATCATTCCCTTACGAATCTTGCAGAGACGGAGAGTGTGAGTAGGAGCTGTCCATGAGCTTGGAGCAGGAGAAACTTTTGCTAGGTATTCTGATTAATTATTTTGTCATTTTGCCTCCACGTCCCCCCGATTTCCCGCGAGCTTCTCCTCCCGTCCATACGGTAATCTCTCTACTGTGCGACAGAGAGTCGCGTGGTTATGACGCAATCGTTAGCCTACTTTTACAAAAACTGCTTCTACGGGGCCATAACATAAGCTACAAGGTAATGGAGCATTTTATACATTGTCGTGTTTCTTTAGAAATAAATAATGGACAAATGGAGTCTTCAAACGCCTCAGATGTAAAGTTATTCGCTGTCAAAGTGACGCAAAAATGAATGGGAGTCAATGGGATGCTAACTGCAGGTGAAGTTCTGCTACAAGATGGTGGCACGCGGCCGGCTTCAACTTCCGGTCGACTTCCTTCCCGCTTGCTTCAGACTCGTGGTGTGAGCGGAGCGAAATTTGAGCGGGAAATAAGTCGACGCTCCGTCCTTTTAAAAATGCCGCTCTGCGCTCTGTCCAAGATCCGCCCGCTCCCGCTCCCCGCTCGCTCCCGCTCCACTCCGCTCACATGCTCTGAATCTGACCAATCGTCATTGTCAAAAATATTTGAGATGACCAATCTAATCAAAGAAGGCGGGAGAAGAAGCTGTTAGGTGAGAATTTCAATGTAACGCTTTAGTTAGCACTGGCCAGCTGGTGGCGCTATGACATTTAGGCAGTGCCGTTGCCAGACCAAGGAGGGCATATGAAATGCATGGGAGGGCACAATTATTATTAGCCTACAGTACCTATATTTATAATAATTGTATACTCTATTCGCGCAGCACGTAATCATCACGTTAAACATAACCAACAGCAATATGACCAGGTAGCCTATAGCCTACACCACATTATATAGAAGCAATTTTATGAAAATCCATAAAAATCTTGACTATAAAACATATTAGATGTAACACCAGAAGCATCTCTCAAACATTGCATTTTAAAGCAGTCAACAGAGGGATATATGCATTGCCATGAGACACACACTCACGCAAATACACACGAACAGAGACTTTGAACCTAACGGTTCTTTGAGTGGAGGCACTTACGGATATCCATGACGAACTGAAGCGATTAAGCCGGCGAAAATTCATCCAGCTTTCAAAAATGCACGGTAACTGTTGAGCGGCTACACTGATGTAGGTAACGTCACGTACGTAGCCTGAATTTCTTTTTAGCAAGGTCGTGATGGGCTGTTGCAGTGTAGATTCCCATCAATCAAACAAAATCACACCATTCTTTATATTTTTAATGTTTTAATGATAAAGAATGCAACATTAATGCAACACAAAATTAGCAACTATGATAATATAAAATTAAAAAGTCAAAAGTGGGGGGGCACAAGCATTTTTGGGGGCGGGCCGGCCCCCTATGGCCCGCCCATAGTAACGGGTGTACATTTAGACATGTATGTGTCTTCAGGCCAGGGCATTTATTAAACATGTGAAGTGTGAGGGAGATTGCACATTGCATGCTGGAGTTACAACAACTTCCTGTTTTATGCCGATAATAGCATGCTTTAGCACTTAGCTAAGCACATGTGATTCAACTAGAGTTTTAAAAGAGTTATTTTGCTCAGATTCACCAAAATACCAAAGTCTGCAATAAAAAGCAAAATATCTGAATATGAACTCGAGCTTTTCTCATACAATTTCCCAAAGTCCCAAACTTTCTGGCAACCAAATGATATTTCTCTAAATGAACGATTACATTTACAGGTTACTGTATGTTTGCATTAATGTTCACTCATGAATTTTGTTGCAACAACACAGGCAAACATTATACATGTGATTTAGTGGCTTTTGAGTCATATGAACGTTTTTCTCTTTTATTTTATCTGTACAAACATCTGTGTGTCTGGTTAGATCTGTCGGTGGATAAACAGCTTCTGCTGGATGTTTGTCGTCTCTGTGTGTGTCAGTAATAATAATTTATAATAATAATTTATTTATTGTCATTGCAATGGTGCAAAGAGATTACATTTAGAGCATCAATCGACAGTGTCATTTCATAAAGTGCAAGAGATCAACAATGGCATAATTTATAAACAGGGCACAGCGACAAGTAAACAACAGAAAAAAACAGGCAAGAATCATTAGTAAGTTTGTGGCTGAAGCGTTTCTTCATTTTCTCTCCTGCTAATAAGAAGCTCACAATCTTCCACTCCACACAAAACATCTTTACACTGAAATAAAGTGAATCCATCAACAGTCAAATAAGAGTCACAGGTCAGAGGTCAAATATGATTGACAGCTCACAGCACTAAATAACACACCAGTAGATACAGATATCTAATCCAATATTTCACTCTTCTGCTATTAGTTTTCATTCAGGGCCAGAATTCATTTGAAAATGTAAGATCAGCAAAAGCTTGTTGATTTCCGTGATGTTAAAGGAGACGGATGTGTGAGCGGAAACTGACTGAGGTTGGGGGAGGATTCACACACAACCAGATAAATATCTCAGTTCAGTCGTGTTTGATAGCAAGTGTTCTCTTACGAGAGTTCTCTCGTACTGCGTTTGATAAAACGCTGCGGGAAAAGTCTCTTTTCACGAAATACTGAAGCAAAATTATCCTTAATTTTCATATTTGTAAAACGCATTGCGGCAGTGCACAGCCATGGCGAGACGGCTCGCTCACTCATTGGCTGTTCTGCGGCAACTGCATGAGCCTATCGAGCGAGGGCTGATGCAACATCAGACCAATGAGAGCGCTTCGCGCGCTCCTCGTCACATCCCGCCGAAACGGGTGTGGCCATCCCCTATAAAAGGAGCTCGAGTAGGCTGATTCAACTGATTTTCATCTCTTCAGCGAAGCTCACGCATCGCTGGATCACGGAGAAGCAAGCGTCGTCGAAGCAAGCTTTTCAGCGGGACGAGCCCTTGAAGCCGCTGGCCTTCGCCGCCTTCTACTGCCGTACCTGCTGCGCTTTCCGGCGCTTCATATCCTTTATCTGCTCTGTTCTGTGTGTGTGTGTGCAGTGTTCCCCGAACACTCACCCCTAAAAGAGCCGCGTCTTTTTCAAGATGCCATCCTGTGGCTCGTGCCGAGCCCCGCTCACCGAGGGAGACCGCCACGTTATTTGCGTCTCCTGTCTGGGCGAAGATCACGCAGCGCTCGCGCTCGCTGACGGCGGCTGCCCTCACTGCGAGCTCTTGCCGATGGCGACTCTGCGGACTCGCCTGGCACAGTTCTCCGAGCCTGCGCCCCCCGCCGCGGTGCCGCGCCGTAAGAAGCGCCGCTCGCAGCGGGCCCCGGAACCCACCTCTTCCCGACAAAGCTCGCCGGCTCGCCCGTCAGCTTCACCGGCTTCCCCCGATGCACTTCCCGATGCACAGCGCCCGCAGTCTGCCGCCGCTTCATCTGAGGAAGTTGTTTCTGAAGTCGAGTCGGTCGATAAGGATTCCTGCTCTCTGCTAGCTTCAGGCAGTGAGGACTGGGCGAGCTCTGCGGATCTCACGCCTCCTGCCCGAAAGCCGTCGGCTAGAGCTAGCATCGAGAGGGAGCTCATGCGAGTACTCGCGTTGGCCGCGGCGAGCCTCGGCCTCGAGTGGTCTGCACCGGAACTCCCCTCGCGCACCCGGCTTGATGGTAGCTTCCTCCCTGGTGAGCGCACTTCTCCTGTGTCTAAGCCCGCTCCGTTTCTTCCTGAGCTTCATGAAGAAGTGGCGAAGGCCTGGAACGCTCCCTTTTCTGCACGAACACGTTCGTCTGTATCCCCAGCATTTTCCTCCCTGGATAATGCTCAGGACCGAGGCTACCTCACTCTGCCGCCGGTGGAACAGGCGATAGCAGCCCACCTTTGCCCGCCCTCTGCTGGACGGCGGACTAAGCCAGTGCTGCCGTCGAAAGCCTGCCGCATGACGTCGTCGCTGCTCGCGCGGATCTTCTCCGCCGCTGGGCAGGCGGCATCGGCTCTGCACACCATGGCCACGCTTCAGGTTTTCCAAGGCGATCTCCTCCGCAAACTGGACGAGATAGGACCTGAGGCTATCTGCATCGCGGACCTGAGAAGCGCGTCGGATCTTTCCCTCCGCGCTACCAAGGCTGCAGCACAAGCCATGGGACGCTGTATGGCTTCCGCTACCGTAGCCGAGAGGCATTTGTGGCTGACGCTCACGGAGATGGCTGATGCAGAGCGCAACGCGTTCCTCGACGCCCCGCTATCCTCCGCTGGCCTCTTTGGATCTTCTCTCTCCGAGTTCGTGGAGAGATTTTCCGAAGCCCAGAAAGCGTCACAGGCGTTCAAGCACTTCCTGCCGAAGCGCTCCAGTTCTGCAGCGGGCCGTGAGAAACAGGCCCCTCGGAGCTCACAGCCTCAGCCCCCGGCCGCCCCCTCACAGCGACAGCAGCGCAGCTCACGCCCTCGCTCTCGCTCTACCAGCCGCCGCCCCACTCACCGCGGGCCGCGACCAAGGGTTGTGTTGAAGCCGGAAGCCCCAAAGAAATCCTAGCACGCCTAGGAAAGCGCAGGTGTGTAAGCCCCGTTGCGACCGGGCCCTCACCAAAGCGCACCGCTGTCTCAGTCCCAGGAATTGCGACTGCTTCAGCGTTCTCAGCAGAGCACAAGCCCGCACAGCTGCCCGCTTGCCTGCACACAAAAGCCGTTTTTACGGCTACCCAGATAAATCCCGAAAAGAGTGTATTTTCTGGTGTCCCGGCCAAGGCCGATGGTGCTATAAATGTAGTGTTGATGCCCACTTCTCTGTGCCCATCCCTACACACAAGCACAGCCCTGCACACAGGGCCCGTACTCATAAGATCGACGCAGTTCGATCGCGCCCCAAACATAGTCAAAGTGCCCACTTCCCAGTGCCCACAAACGCTATGTCTGGCAAGCCACAGGCTCCCTGTAAAAACGGGACCTGTGCGCGCCCGCTCTGTTCAAGCAGACAGCGCGGCCAAAGCAGTAAACGTGCCCGGTCCCCGCCCACGTTCACTTGTAGGCTGCATGAGTCCCATGAGACCTTCTCAGACCTCCCTCGTTCAGATAAACACTGTAGCGGGGTCGAGGATGAGCGTTTTGCCCGCTGTATTACGCGCGCTCCCCGCCTCAAATGTCACAGGCGTAACGCCTATGCTAGCGCACCCCGAAGCGCCGCCGTCGCACAGCGAACAGAGCGTGCTTCGCATCCAACCCCTAGCCGGCCATGCAGACGCATGGGCCGCGCTTCCAGGGGTTTCGGACTGGGTGCTAGACATTATAAAGAGAGGCTTCTCGCTACAGTTTTGTCGGCGCCCTCCACGCTTCACAGCGCGCGTCGAAACTACGGTGAATTCAGAAGTAGCACACCTACTTCGCGCCGAAATATCAAAACTGTTGAGCAAAGGGGCGATACAACATGTATCCCAAGCTCAAAGCGAAGGGGGGCTATACAGCAGATACTTCCTAGTCCCCAAAAAGGACGGTGGTATCAGACCCATACTAGATCTAAGACGACTAAACAGAGCTTTAGTGAAACGCAGTTTCAAAATGCTCACGACCAGCAAAATCCTCGCGCACATTCGCCGAGAAGACTGGTTTATGTCGATAGATCTAAAGGACGCGTATTTCCAAATACAGATAGCGTCACGCCACAGGCGATTCTTGAGATTCGCCTTCGAGGGTCGGGCATACCAGTATACAGTCCTGCCATTCGGCTTGTCCCTGGCACCCCGTACATTTACGAAGTGCATGGACGCAGCGCTCGCTCCCCTCAGACTCAGGGGCATGCGAGTGCTGAACTATTTGGACGACTGGCTGATCATAGCTCAATCACGATCTCAACTCGTGGAGCACAGAACCATGTTACTCGATCACCTCGAGAATCTTGGTATCACGATCAATTGGACGAAGAGCTCCCTGAACCCCAGCCAAACTATATCGTTTCTGGGCATCGTTCTGGACTCTCGTTCTATGACGGCGCGGCTGTCGCAACAGCGTGCGCTGCGCATACAGCACGCAGCGAGGTCCTTCCGCTGCGGTGCGATTATCCCGCTCAAACGGTTTCAGAGGATGCTGGGCCTCATGGCCTCAGCATCATCAGTTCTCCAGCTGGGCCTGCTTCGCATGCGCCCTCTGCAGTTCTGGTTGAAAGCGCGAGTGCCACGCGGAGCGTTGGCACTCAGCCGATTGCGCCTCAAAGTCGATCAAGACTGCGCAGCAGCCCTGAGACCATGGGCGGCGGGCGATTGGTACCGTTCAGGTGTAAGCCTGGGGACTTCCTCGAGAGTGAAAGTGGTGTCTACGGACGCATCCACCTCGGGATGGGGAGCGCTGCTCGAGGGCAGGCCGTTCTTTGGCCTTTGGTCAGAACGAGAAAAGCTCCATCATATCAACTGCCTGGAAATGCTAGCAGTTCACAACGCGCTGACGCGCTTTTGTCCCCACATCAAGGACCAACACGTCGTAGTCCGCTCGGACAACACGGCCGTGGTGTCCTACATAAATCGCCAGGGCGGTCTCGGATCCAGTTCCCTTTACAGGCTGGCCGAGCGCCTCCTAATATGGGCTCAGCGCAACCTGAGCTCGCTGAGAGCGGTGCATGTGCCCGGGACACTCAACCTGGGTCCAGACAGGCTGTCCAGGAACAATGTTCCCACGGGCGAATGGTCTCTACACCCACAAACAGTCCGGCTGTTGTGGCAGAGATTCGGCAGGGCGGAGGTGGACCTATTCGCGTCCCCAGAAAACGCTCATTGCCCCGTGTTCTTTTCAAAGAACGACAGCGCGCTGTCCCACAAGTGGCCGCACTGCCCGCTATACGCGTTTCCCCCAGTCTCCCTCCTACCTCAGGTGCTGGAGCGAGTCAGGGAAGTGAAATGCCCAGTACTGCTTATAGCACCGTTCTGGGACAACCAAGCCTGGTTTCCAGTCCTGATGCAGTTAGCAGACTCCGCTCCATGGCCAGTGCCATTGAGGAGAGATCTCCTCTCGCAGGCCAGGGGCTCGATTTGGCACCCACACCCAGAGCTGTGGTCCCTTCATGCGTGGACACTCAACGGTTACCCGTTAGTCTCACGGATGGAGTGCTGAACACCATCACTCAGGCTAGAGCGCCTTCCACCAGGCGGCTTTATGCCTCGAAGTGGTCGGTTTTCTCCAGCTGGTGTACAGCTCGGGGCCTGTCACCCCTCGATTGTGAGGTGACGGAGGTTCTCTCCTTCCTACAAGAGCTGTTGGACAAGGGCAGATCCCCTTCCACGCTCAAAGTCTATGTGGCGGCTATCGCGGCGTGCTCGACAGCAACGCCAGGCCAGTCACTGGGAAGGAACGATTTAGTCATCCGCTTCCTCAGGGGAGCTAGGAGGCTGAATCCCCCCAGACCTCCCTCAGTCCCGGTGTGGGACCTTTCTACGGTCTTGGCAGCCATGAAAGGTCCCCCCTTTGAGCCTATCCAATCTGTCAGTCTCAAACATCTGTCTTTCAAAACGGTGTTTTTGATGGCCCTCGCTTCGGTGAAGCGCATAGGCGATCTGCACGCGCTCTCTGTGAGCCCAACGTGCTTGGAGTTTGGGCCCAATGACTCCAAAGTCATACTCAAACCTAAGCACGGCTATGTGCCGAAATCCCTCAACACTCCGTTTAGGGCTCAGGTTATTTCCCTGTCTGCCCTGCCGGGATCAAACGAGGAAGGGGACTCGAGCTGTCTTTGCCCCGTTAGGGCTTTAAGAGCTTATGTGTCCCGCTCCGCTGCCTTCAGACAGACGGAGCAGCTCTTTGTCTCGTTCAGTGGACGTTCCAAGGGAACGGCTGTTTCGAAACAGAGCCTGTCCAGGTGGGTGGTTGACGCCATAACAATGGCTTATACTACCAAGGGCCTTCAGTGCCCGTTGGGCATTAGAGCGCATTCCACGAGAGGCGTTGCCTCATCGTGGGCCTGGTCTAGCGGGATTTCCTTACAGGAAATATGTACGGCGGCGGGCTGGGCCTCGCCGTCTACATTCATAAGGTTCTACAACCTAGAGGTTCCCGCCTTGCAGGCCAGGTTGCTTTCGGTTTAGCCGAATCAGCTGTCTACCTCGGCACTGATATCGCAGACGCACAGCGCCGCCGAAGTTTTCTGGGCAGAATTGTGTAAGACCCATGTTTTTCCCACATTAGCCAGGCTCCCTCCTGCCTATGTGATGTTATATCGCGTCTAGAACGCACCTATTTGGGCGAAAGTGTGTAAGTCCCACATTTCCCACATCAGCCAGGCTCTCCCTGCCTATGTGACGTTGTATTGCGCTTAAAGGCGCATCCATTTGGGCGAAATTACGTAAGACCCACATCTCCCACATCAGCCAGGTTTTTCCCCTGCCTATGTGGCGCTGTTTCGCGCCTAAGGGCGCATATATCTGGGCAAATTTGCGTAAGACCCACATTTCCCACATTAGCCAGGCCTTCCCCTGCCTATGTGATGTTATATCGCGTCTTAGGACGCAGCTATCTGAGGGTGGTTGTCCCCCCCCCCCTCCAGACTCTCAGGTCGGTGTTTTCTCATCCCAGCACGCACGGCGTCTTACAAGTGGTTCCCGCAGCGTTTTATCAAACGCAGTACGAGAGAACTCTCGTAAGAGAACGTACTCGGTTACTAACGTAACCTCGGTTCTCTCTAGAAGAGGGAACGAGTACTGCGTTCCCTGCCGTGCGCGCGGTTCGCTCTGGTTCGCTTCGGCGATGAAAACCAGTTGAATCAGCCTACTCGAGCTCCTTTTATAGGGGATGGCCACACCCGTTTCGGCGGGATGTGACGAGGAGCGCGCGAAGCGCTCTCATTGGTCTGATGTTGCATCAGCCCTCGCTCGATAGGCTCATGCAGTTGCCGCAGAACAGCCAATGAGTGAGCGAGCCGTCTCGCCATGGCTGTGCACTGCCGCAATGCGTTTTACAAATATGAAAATTAAGGATAATTTTGCTTCAGTATTTCGTGAAAAGAGACTTTTCCCGCAGCGTTTTATCAAACGCAGTACTCGTTCCCTCTTCTAGAGAGAACCGAGGTTACGTTAGTAACCGAGTACGTTTTCAGACATTTTAAGGGTTGCTATCATGGGCTTTTTTCAGAAAACCGATGAATAAAATGTTTCTAAAATTAGTTTAGTTCTGTTTGTTGAGTTTTAAATGTATGTAAATGAATGTCTTCAGTTGTCTTCCATTTTGCTACAGAATTATACCAGTATGGACCAACACATGTTAAAGGATTAGTTCACTTTCAAATAAAAAATTCCTGATAATTTACTCACCCCAATGTCATCCAAGATGTCCATGTCTTTCTTTCTTCACTCGAAAAGAAATTAAGGTTTTTGAGGAAAACATTCCAGGATTTTTCTCCATATAATGGACTTCTACGGTTTGAAGATTCAAATGTCAGTCTCAATGCAGCTTCAAAGGCTTGACACGATCCCAGACGAGAAATAAGGGTCTTATCTAATTATATACTTTTTAACCTCAAATGCCCATCGTGTACCATCTCTGAGATGCGCCATGCATTGCGTCATCATGTTGGAAAGGTCACGCGTCGCACCATCTGTCTGAGTTCTGTGTCTGTGTCCTCCGGTTCAAAAAGGTAGGGAAGGGCGAAAAACTCCATCTCATTTCCTCCTCCAACTTCAAAATCGTCTGACATCTTTGTTTTAATTCATTATTATTATATATTTTTTTCGTGACCTTTTCAACGTGGCTCATCTCAGAGATGCAAGACGGGCTTTTATGGTTAAAAAGTATATAATTGTTGTTGTTTTTTAGTTTTTTTTTTTAATGACCGATCGTTTCGCTATATAAAACCCTTATTTCTCGACTGGGATCGTGTCGAGACTTTGAAGCAGCATTGAGACGGACATTTGAACCTTCTTTGAACAATTGAATGGTTGGTTGCCATTGAAGTCCATTTTGCTTTTCAAACGCACAGCGCGTTATTTACTGAAGCGATCGAGCCGCTCCAATCTATGAAACATTATTGTTACCATATACATATCTACGTTTGAGCAGATATCCACAAACACAGTATTTAACAGTGAACGCGGGTCTAAACATTATAATATTCAGCATATATCTAGCAACAGTTCAACTGCAATGTGAAGTTTATGCAACAATGACATTAATATTAATATTAATTCAGAATACATTTCTTACCTTACATCTTTCTTGTCTTCAAATCGCGTTCTTCTTCTTCTGAGGTAAAATTGGTGATGTTACCACTTTGTCAAACTCGTTAACGAGCTTCAGCCTTTTATCAGACATCATGCCATTTGCAACAAATCAAACAAAGAAAAACAAAACTCGTTAAAAATGAGTTCTCTCTAGAAAGTGAGGGACAAACCTACCAAAGTCTATGAGGGGAAATAAAAATCATTTGTGAAGCACTAACGTTAACAAGCACAGCAAGACACGCCCTCTTTTGGAACCCACAAGGGAAAAGGAAGAGAGGCAGGCCAAGGAACAGCTGGCACCGCGACCTGGATGCAGATGTGAAGAGGTCTGGCCACACATGGGGACAGTTAGAGAAGTTGGCCCAGGACCAGGACGACTGGAGAGCCCTTGTTCGTGGCCTATGCCCAAAGTTGGGCGGTAGACGTAAGTAAGTAACGTTAACTATCAGATGCGGTTGCTGCCTTGTTCAACACTGCCTCTAGCGTCTACGGAAAATACCCGTACGCAGTAGAGGTCACTAACTAAATGCACAAATGACCGTCTAAAAAAATAACACTAATAAAATACATTTGACAATTTATATTGACAATTTCTAATAAGAAAATAAATCGAAATACCTGACGTGTGCATCCAAGTCATCCATCGATGGAAAAAGAGCCTGCGCGAACTTGCTTCTTGAGGCGCGGAGTAACGTTGCAACAAAATGTGACTGGATGATAGTTAAAGTCTGCGTGAACCGGAAGTTGCAAAAGACTTTTCTCCAGTGTTGACGTATTTCCGAGTGAAAAGGAATATTGAACAGAGGGCAGTGTTTTACTCTAGCGCTCCTCCTCTCCATCTCTGCTCATAGCAGACTAACGGTTTGAGGAGAGTGGTTAAGCGTTTTCAACCCAAGACGTCAAACTGATGACATCAGAACAGGAACGCCATTCCAGACCGGAAGTAACTTTTCAGACTTTGATTAAAGATTACGACGGCAAACAATTTTTTTCTGTGTATTAACTTGCACGGATTAATTTTTCACCACAAGACTAGTAATATGCGCTAACAAAGTAAATAGGGTCAATTTTGATTTCAGTTGGACTTTAACACATATTGTGTCGGACACACTGTGTTGTTTCTCTCTCTCTCTCTCTCTTTCTTTTTCATATTACACATGATCAACTTAAAATTACACAAAATGTGTTAAAATAGCCATAACACAAAAAATGTGTTATTAACACATCCTTTTTGAGAGTGTAGCAGGCGTACATGTAACGTCAGCATTTTCACATCCTTTGATTGGATGGTCAGAGCATGTACTATTTGTTATGTCTTCATGACAAGAAGCACAAGCAAGTCGAATTCTCTCAGGAAACTTTTTAATAACGTCTGCACAAGCAGGATAACATGCAAGCACATGTTCAGCATTACTCTCACTCTCTTACTTCACATGTCTCTTATACCTAAGGAGCTTGAGTGCCATCTAGTGGAGTATTAATGTAAGGACATCACATTTTCCCCTCTTAGTTAAATGAATTCTTTCTGTAGCCAACAATTGACATGAAATAGAAATAAAGAACATAAAATCCTTAACATATCAACAATTTCACATGTATAAGAATACACTAAGCAACATATTACATGAATGCAAAGGAGCATCTAAAACAATCAACAAAACTACTCAATTGCAATTCAGTACTGGAATGTTTATGTGAAAGTGTGTGCAAAAGTCCATGTCAGTTTCTGTGACTAATAAACATAGTCCTTTAGCCAACCTGGCTCACGTCTTTGACGTGTCTCACGTGAACGAGCATCAGGAGACACAGAATTTCCAGACAGTGAAACTTGAGAGGGAATCAGGTTTTCTGCATTTGTGGTCAGTCTATTATCCATTGCATTAGTCGGCACAGATGCGAGACACGATGCATGCCACTTCTTTCCATCGTCTAAGAGGTAAGTGTAAGGGCCAACTTTTTCTCTCACCTCAACTGGAGGAGTGAATTTTGGGTGTCCTTTTGGTACATGTACTGACTTTTTTATGCGCACTTTATCCCCTTTTCGGAAAGAAGAATGGCGCACTCGATGCTTGTTATCAAAGCGAGATTTCATGACATCCTGACGTGCTGAAACACGCTTCTGCAGTTGGTTAGGTTCATGACCAGAAGGTGAGGGTTTTAGGACATTGAGGCGTGTACGCATTTTCCTCCCATGAAGCAATTCGAAGGGGGAAACACCTGTCACAGCATGAGGTGTAGCACGATAGATCTGCAGGAAGTCAGTTACTGTTGCTTTCCATGGTGCTGATTGTAGGATTGCAGATTGAATTATACTTTTCAGAACTCTGTGGAAGCGTTCAATAGCTCCATTTGCAGCCGGATGATACACTGATGTGCGAATGTGCTTAATGTCTCTGTCTTTCAGGAAAGCAGCGAACTCTAGTGAAGTAAACTGAGGCCCATTATCACTCACCAGAGTGGTAGGGTTGCCATGTCTACTTAAGACGGAGGTAAGAAAAGCAGTCACCTGTTTTGTTGCAATAGATGCAGTAAAGGCTACCTCGGGCCATTTACTATAGTAGTCAGTGAGTGTCAGAGCGTATCGACAGTCCCAGACAGCAGTCTCGAAAGGGCCCACAATGTCTATTGCCAGTTTTTCCCAAGGTGCAGATGGTAAAGGAACAGGCTGGAGTGGCACAGCAGAGGTTTTCGCAGTTTTGTCCAGAGAAAGGCATAACTGACAGGCGGTAATCTTTTGTTCCACAAGTGTGTCCATTCTAGGCCACCAATACATTTCACGCAGGCGTTGCTTTGTTCTGACAATCCCCTGATGACCCTCATGTGCAATGCGGATCAGTGACTCACGCAGTTCTCCAGGTACCACCAGTCTAGACCCTCTAAACACAAAATCAGCTTGCACACTGAACTCATGTCTCAGTTTGTAATATGGGCGTAGAACAGGATCCAGAGCAGCAGGAGATGGAGGCCATCCACGGACAATTTGTGTGCGAAGTGCAGAGAGTTCAGAACAACTAGCAGAGGCAGCAGCGAATTCATCCTGAGATATGGCAGTCGGACCAGTGGACAGTAAAGCAACAAATTCGGGCTCTGTATCTGACTCAGCATCCGAAGTCAGAGGTAGGGGCAGGCGGGACAAACAGTCTGCAGTGTAATTTTGAGATCCAGCACGATACTCAACAGTGTAATTAAAACAGAGCAACCGAGCAGCCCACCGAGCTATGCGCATACCAGCTCTATCAGTCCCTTTTGTGGTCAGCAGCGTCGTCAAGGCTTGATGGTCAGTCCGCAGAGTAAATCTGCGACCCCACAAGTATGTCCTCCACTTCTCCACTGCCCAAACGCACGCCAGAGCCTCCTTTTCGACAGTGGAGTATTTTTGTTCAGCTGGGGTGAGTGTTCTGGATGCGAAAGCGACAGTACGTTCTTGACCATCAGTGCTTATTTGTGCGAAGACAGCACCTAGTCCGTAAGCAGACGCATCAGTAGAAATTACCACTGGCAGCTCCGGGTCAAATAGTGCAAGAGCAGGACTGTGTACAAGTAGCTTTTTGACTTCAGCTAAGCTTTGTTGAGCTTCATCGGACCAGTGAAATCCACTCTCATCTCTCAGGCACGCACGCAGAGGCATCACTACGGAAGCGAAATTAGGAATAAATTTGTTATACCATGAGAGGAGACCCAGCAGAGAACGTAACTGAACAGCATCCGATGGCGCAGGTGCATTGATTATTGCAGAGAGATGTTCCTGATCCAGCTGAATACCCTGTGATGTCACCATGTGTCCTAAGAACTTCAAGCTCTGCTTTCTGAATTGACATTTAGACTCATTCAACACCAACCCAGCATCTTTGAGACGTTGCAGCACATTCTCTAGCGCTTGATCATGCTCCTGTAGTGAGCGTCCCCACACGATGATGTCGTCTAGATAGTTTGCAACATTCTGGAGTCCTTTTAGAATGACAACCATCATTTTTTGGAATGCAGATGGAGCAGATGCCAAGCCATAAGGTACCCTGCGGAACCTGAAGAGGCCCTTGTGTGTAATAAATGCAGTTAGGTCCCGACTGTCGTCATGAAGAGGTACCTGATGATATGCACTTTCTAAGTCTATAGTTGAAAATACAGTTGCACCTTGAAGTAATGTCATCATCTCCTCCATGTGTGGCAATGGGTAGCTGTCTACTATAACTGCCTTGTTGGGCCCTCGCAGATCCACACACATGCGGATCCCCCCTGTTTTCTTTTGGACCACAACAATTGGGGAAACCCATGGAGAGGAGTCAATTCTTTCAATGACACCAGCATGCAAGAGTCGTTCCAGTTCGGCGGAAACAGCATCTCTGACAGAAAAAGGTAAGCGACGCAATTTGTGTCTTACAGGAAGTACAGAGTCAGAAATGTTAACCTTGTGTGTAAAATTTTTTACACAGCCCAAAGCAGTACGCTGTGATGGAGGAGTGGAGAGGGCACAAACTGAAGCGGATTGTGGCGGCGGCAGCACAGTGTTTCCATCAAATCGAAGCTGGAGTCCCTTAATCAGGTCCATGCCTAACAAAGCTGTGCCATTGTCAACAATGAAGAAGTGTGCAGGACAGGTAAGGCCATATTTAGACACAGTTGCAGGTAAACATCCAAGCACTGAAATTGGCTCTTGCAAGTAAGTGACTAAACGGGCAGATGGAGCTTGTAACGGCACAGTGCGAAAGTGCTGCTCATACACTTGTTTTGGCAGAATGGACACTGATGAACCAGAGTCGACTGTGAGTTGAAGAGACACAGGTGTAACAGCAGACGTAGCATTTATAGTCACATCACACATCAAACGATCAGATGTTCCAGGTAGATAGAGAATACAAACCTCTGGTAATTCAACTGAATGCACTGAACGAGTAGGAGCAGAACGGCAGACTCGTGCAAAATGTCCAGTCTTATTACAATTCTTACATTTAGCAGATGCAGCAGGGCAGTTCTGTGCGTTTGCAAGATGTCCAGTGGAGCCACAGCGGAAGCATGTCCGAGCTGAAGAAGCAGAATGAGGTTTTGATGAGGTACGTGTTTTGAATTTAGCCTTAGGATGCTGTCGTCCAGTCGCAGGAGTGGCATGTACGGCTTGTACTGGAGCAGAACTGCTTGTAGTCATAGATTTTGCCTGTGCATCAGCGGCCTCTAGCTGCGTGGAAATTGTAATTGCAGTCTCTAGTGTCAATTTAGATTCCACTAATAATCTTTCACGAATGCGAGGGTTAGAAATATTTTCCACTAGCTGGTCACGCAGCATATCATCAAGATTGTCATTAAATTCACAAGTAGTCGCCAAATCTCTCAATGCAGCAATGTATTGCAGTACCGTTTCATCTGTCCTCTGCACTCGTTTCCTGAAGGCATGTCTTTCCACGACCACATTTCGTTTTGGAATGAAATGCTCCTCCAAAGCTTTAACAGCAGCTGCAAGATTGTCACCCGTATCGGGCAATGTATAAAATAGTCTCTGACCTTCAGTTCCGAGGCAGTGAAGAAGTAAAGCCCGTTTTCTGGCTTCTGGCCAGGAATCTCCAGTAGCATTGATGACGAGCATGTAATTCTCAAACATTCTCAGCCATGTTACAAGCGGTATAGCGGGCTCACCGGGACAAGGCAAAAATGGACTGGGAAACGGAGCACTTACTGATGCCATCCTCAGGAAATCTTGTGAAAAAAAAATCGTCCTCGTCGCCAATTTTGTTATGTCTTCATGACAAGAAGCACAAGCAAGTCGAATTCTCTCAGGAAACTTTTTAATAACGTCTGCACAAGCAGGATAACATGCAAGCACATGTTCAGCATTACTCTCACTCTCTTACTTCACATGTCTCTTATACCTAAGGAGCTTGAGTGCCATCTAGTGGAGTATTAATGTAAGGACATCACACTATTACTAGTAGTCAGAGCTAGCAAACAGCATATATAGCGAACTGCATAAATTAAAATATATCACTGTTAATTTAATAGTTTTTCAACCCACAAATTAATGTTTCTCTCCCTCTTCGTTTTAAACCTACCGAGGAAAAAATCCAGCTTAACGCAGAATCACAGAACACTATTCGATCTGTCCGGGTAAAAACAGAATTAACTGACTGTAATGTATGCCATGTCTGATTTTGAAGGCAAAAGTCAAAAACTCACTGTTGGAACTGAAATGCACAGATAACCTGTACAACAGAGTAATTGAAGTCTTCTTGAGGAAAGAAATAAGGATGGGTTTTGTGTAAAAATAATCAGTAGCCTAGTTTTGATGAGTATAATGCTTATTTTTGACACCGGTTTTTCTGTGCTGAATATGATTTGAATTTTTCTAGTAAATTTATGATCGAAACTTTTTTTTTCAAACATTCATACTTTTGTAACGTCTGAAGAACGACAGACAAGGGAGGCTCCGTTTCTGAACTTTTTTATCAGTGCAAAATAAAACAGCAATTTCACAAGTATGATAAAACACAATGTTCCATATTGTCATCTGTGGCTTTATGTCCCATTTTTACGCCTTTGTTGCATGGAGTCCACGTGGACAGTTAAATAATTTTTAAATAAAACTGAATTTTGTAAAAATGAAAATGGATTTAAATGTTAGCATCATATGAAAGTAATAAAAGTGTCACGAACGCCAGTGAAGAATCCTCTGTCGGCCACCGGAGGTCTCACTCTCCTGAATATTAGTGTTGGTTTTGAACTACATTTCCCAAGAAGCCACATACTGGGACTGATTACTGCACACCTGATCTTCATCACCAGACTATTTAAACCCTGCCTGTTCATGCACAAATTGTGAAGTCTTGTTTGCCCCGGCTGCGTTTCTGAGCATTATCTTCTGATTGTATCTTCTGCCTGTGTTTGGACCCTGCCTTGGATTACCGTTTACGACTCTTCTCTGCCTGCCCTTGATCTCTGTTTCACCTGGACTCTCACTTCTGTTGTTAGCTGCCTGCCTTGACCTTTTGCCAGTTTTGACCACGTTTGTTGTTCTGTCTCTGATATTGTTGTTCGCCCTGGTATTTTGACCCATGCCTGTTTGTACACTGAGCTTGCACCTTTGTTAAATAAAACTGCACATGGATCCTAATCAGTCTGAGTCTGCGTCACAAAAAGAAATCTTTAAAAAAAATCTAGATAATGTTTTCCATAATTCATGCATGAAAGGGTTAAATAAACAGAATATAGTACGGTGGCCGAGAGAGCTCAACGCGCTGCAACTGAAGAAAGCACATGCAAATAGAAAAACACCTGCAAATTAAGAAAACATCTTCATCAGTTTCACAACACATGTGTGCTCCAAATACTCACAACACAACCAAATACAGAAACGCGCTGCAAATAGGACAGAACACAACGGAAATGTTTCACTGTTGAACTATTATAATATGTTATATAAGCTCATCATTATTTCAGAAAACACTGATCCAGGCCTTCTCAGTTTCTTCAGAAGAAAAGACCAAAAGACTCAGTTTTTACCAAGACTAAATCTCACATGTAACCAAATGCTAATTTCTCTAATTGAACAATTACAGGTATTTACAGGTTACTGTGTGTTCCTTTAACTCTGACTCTTGTTGTTGCAACACAAGCCAAAATTACTTAATGACGTAATTTACTGGCTTTTGCGTCAAATGAACCCTGCAATGGTTTTTCTCTTTTATTTTATCTGTACAAACATCTGTGTGTGTGGTTTGATCTGTCGGTGGATAAACAGCTTCTGCTGGATGTTTGTCGTCTCTGTGTGTGTCAGCAGTTTGTGGCTGAAGCGTTTCTTCATTTTCTCTCCTGCTAATAAGAAGCTCACAATCTTCCACTCCACACAAAACATCTTTACACTGAAATAAAGTGAATCCATCAACAGTCAAATAAGAGTCACAGGTCAGAGGTCAAATATGATTGACAGCTCACAGCACTAAATAACACACCAGTAGATACAGATATCTAATCCAATATTTCACTCTTCTGCTATTAGTTTTCATTCAGGGCCAGAATTCATTTAAAAATGTAAGATCAGCAAAAGCTTGTTGATTTTCGTGATGTTAAAGGAGACGGATGTGTGAGCGGAAACTGACTGAGGTTGGGGGAGGATTCACACACAACCTGATAAATATCTCAGTTCAGTCTTTCAGAGCAATCTGAGTGTTTCAGACATTAAGAGTTACTATCGTGGGCTTTTCAGTGAACCGATGAAGAAAATGATTCTCAAATTAGTTTTGCTCTGTTTGTGTTTGTGGCGTCTGGATGGTGAGTTTTAAATGTGTTTTTCTGGTTTCAGTTGTTTCTGTTCTGATGTGATAAATTACTGGTTAAATTAGTCAGAAAGGATTAACATTCACTGTTATTCTCGTATAGAAACAAATAATGTGTGATTTTGCTGAAAAAAAAAATATTTGAGATTAAAGTCACTGTTTTTAATGCAGTTATTGATTATATAAAACTTGTTTAACTATTTCTCATTTTCATTCTTCATCTTTTTTCTTTGAACTTCTGCAGAATATTATTCACTTCACATTTACACGATTAAAAGTATTTTAGTGAAGCTTCATCAAACCAACATCAAGTGATTTTAAAGCTTTAATCTGTGAAAAACTCTGTTCTTCAGGAGTGTTTGGTGAGTCAGTCCTGAAGTCAGTGTCAGTGAATGAGGGAGATTCAGTCTCTCTAAGATCTGGTCTTACTGAAATGAAGGATGATGATGTGATTCAGTGGAGGTTTGGAGATAAAAACACTTTAATAGCAGAAATCAATAAACGGGCCGACAGAATCACTGTATATGATGATGTTCTTGATGGGAGATTCAGAGACAGACTGAAGCTGGACAATCAAACTGGATCTCTGACCATCACAAACATCACAACTGAACATGATGGAGATTATAAACTACAGATCAACAGTGAGATCAGAAAGAGATTCGTTCTCGATGTCTATGGTGAGTTAAATATCAGTTTCACTTGTTTTATATTTTAACCCCCTGAGGTCGGCAATCACGCCGGCGTGATCTGCTCGTTTTTTTATATATCAGTGCAAAATACTCTGTTGATTTTGATTTTACATACTTGTATTGTACATCATTCAAAACTGTTAAATGTCTTCTTTTATTTGTGTACACTCATAATAAAAACAAAATGTTGTGTTTTTCGTAAAACAAAGAAAATAAACATGATGCGCGTTCTGCCGTCTCTCTCAATGTGAAACTCATTCTGAAACGCGACAGAAAATGACCTGTAACTCAGTGAATGTTTGTCACACAGACTTGAAACGCATGTCTATACAACGCTTGGAATCTCTATTTTTAAAGTATGTAAATTATATAAAAAACAAATATTCTATTTTTAAGTAATCCATACGAAAGCAGCGGCATGTACAGTTTCTCAAACGCGTCCTCATTAAATTTAATTTGAACACGCCTACGAGCGCACGAGCGATTGACATGCAAATGATCCATGCGGAGAAACGCAGACCTGTAAACGCCCTCATCACCTCAAAACAAAGAAGCAGAGACTTCGTAACTTACTCCTTTTCATCGCGTTTGGACGACTGTAAGCTGTGCTCTGCTGTGCTGTTTACCTTGAATTTGCCTCGGATTTACTTCAAACGCGATTTGAAGATGAGAAGATTTTTAAGGTAAGACATGTTAAACTGGTCGTGCCAGATTAAAATGTATGTTATGAAATGAGTTTGGAGTAAAAACATGAACTAAGCCTAATTTCATATATGTACATGTATATATAGACAGAAACATGAAATGTGAAATGTGAACTAGAATGATAGGCAACCTTTCAGTGCTTGTATACGTGTTCAACACGAGGATGTTTTTATATTCTATAATAAAACACAGCATGGTAAAGGTAGTATTATAATATTTAGACCCGTGTTTACTGTTAAGCCTACTGTGTTTGTGGATATCTGGTCAAACGTAGATATGTATGGTAACCATAATGTTTTATATTTGAGCGCGATCGCGTTTGAATGTATCAGATTTTGCAGCGCGATCGCGTTTGAATGTATCATTTGAAAATTTGAAAAGCAAAACACACCAAACAGCTTCATGTTTTTACTATTATCTCATTTCATATCATCATAACGAATGGAAACATTTGAAGTAACATGATAATCAATATATTTTTCTCTAGCTTGGTTGTTACTGAAATATTTTGGAAGATTTATACTGCTATCTATTGTTATTATTATTTTACCCAGCACTGCGCATAGCTTATGCCTACAAGGCACAACAAACCTGGTGTTCATTATATTATATATTGTTGGAAACATTTGTGTGTGTGTGTGTGTGTGTGTGTGTATTTTGTGAATTTTAAAAAGCAATTTTAACAAGAAAAATCTAATATTTATTTGCAAAATCGTGCAGGCCTTTCTCTTGATATCAGTATGTTCACTTTTTTTTCAGGGCCCAGATGCCACTGAGTCCTGCCGACTTCAACATTCACATGAGTCTCTGGAACATGAACATGGTAAAGTGAAAATCAAACACATTGGAAATGAAAGGTATATGTACAATGTTTTTAGGAATGGCACAAATATCTCTGTCTTTCAATAAGTGCTTTTTTTCCATTTGTTGTGTCTATTTGGATTATGTTGTGTAAATAAATCAAACAATCTAAAAGCCATTCTTTTTTAAATCTCCTCATTTACAGTATTGTGCAAGGTTGCTCAGAATGATAGGGGCCTGATAGCTCCTAATAGGGCCGTTAGGGGAGTGTCTTTGTCTTTCTCAGGTGAGAAAATCCATACATATTAATGAGCTCTCGCATAAGGCTTATTCACACAAAACACGTCGTAAAAAATTTAAATCAATATATTGTCTTCTCTGAATGAGCAGTCAGGGTGATTTTCACATAGTTTTGCAGCAAATATTCTAGGCTACGTGATACAATTTTCAAAAGTCTTGTGAAGAAATAATCATTATGGGTTTCATGGCCTTATTTCAGTGAGAATTTTTTTTTGTATTTTCACAAACCACGCATAAATGTCATTATCTCAAAACTACAAACTTTTACATACATGCTGTTGATATATTATTGTAGCAGAGTTTGTGCTGAATACAGTGTAATTAGACTTTAGCCATGAAAATGTCACAAGTAACAGAAATAACCAGAAATGTCAGAGCATGTCAGAACACCTCCAGGGCCCAGAAAACAGCTCAGACCTCAGAGGGTTAATGAGCACAAAAATACAATTATTAATTCAAACTCAGTTTTTTTCTGGTGTTTAATGATGATATTCATTTAAATTTTAACTTTTAAAATATTTACTTTTATAAACCATCAAGTGATTGTCTTAAACTGTGATGAACCCTGTGTGTGTATTTGTTTGTGTGTGTGTGTGTGTGTGTGTGTGTGTGTGTGTGTGTGTGTGTGTGTGCGTGTGTTTGGTGATTCAGTCCTGGAGTCAGTGATGGAGGGAGATTCAGTCTCTCTAAACTCTGATCTTACTGAAATGAAGGATAATGATGTGATTCAGTGGAGGTTTGGATATGAAAACACTTTAATAGCTGAAATCAATGTAACGACCGACAGAATCACTGTATATGATGATGTTCTTGATGGGAGATTCAAAGACAGACTGAAGCTGGACAATCAAACTGGATCTCTGACCATCACAAACACCACAACTGAACATGAAGGAGATTATGAACTACTGACCAACAGTGAGATCAAGAGTTTTAGGAGAAAGAGATTCATTCTCTTTGTCATTGGTGAGTTCAAAAACGTTTACAACTGTTTTTAATGACAAAAATTTTAATTAATTCATACAACATTTTGTTTTGGTTATTTTATATTGTTTATTTCAAATTTTAACTATTTAGTAAACCATTATAAATTGATTTAACAGTATTAATCTTTGCAAACCCTGTTTCTGTTTGTTCTCTGTGTGTTTGACAGATGAAGTGAAGTCAGTGTCAGTGAAGGAGGGAGATTCAGTCTCTCTAAACTCTGATCTTACTGAAATGAAGGATTATTATCTGATTCAGTGGAGGTTTGGAGATGAAAACACTTTAATATCTGAAATCAATAAACGGGCCGACAGAATCACTGTATATGATGATGTTCTTGATGGGAGATTCAGAGACAGACTGAAGCTGGACAATCAAACTGGATCTCTGACCATCACAAACACCACAACTGAACATGCTGGAGATTATAAACGACTGATGATTACAGGAAGATTGTCATCAAAAGCATTCAGAGTTTCTGTCTATGGTGAGTAGAGATAATTTTTCTTCTCCTTCAAATATTCTTATTTTATCTACTATTTACATGTTGAATTGTTGAATCGTTTATAATTTGAGATGACAGACCGTCTAAAAACTCACTTGGAACCGAATATGAGATTGTTGATTAGATTTGATCATATTTCTGTGTATTCAGAAATATTAGTTGATGTCAGCGCTGATATTAGTGTTTATTGACTGATCTGATCTCAGTTTGATGTGTTTATTCCTCAGACTCTGTCCACTGGTGTGGTCCTACTGAAGCTGTGATCCGATTGGTCCTCTCTGCTCTGGTGGGCGTGGCTACTGTCATTATTGTGGTTTATGAGATCAGATCCAGAAGAGCTGAATGAGATCAAGCACATATTCACACATCAGGTACATGATTGATGATGTCATTTCTCACAAACTGATTTTGCATATATAAATATCTGTGAGATTTATTAATTTATGGCCTTTTATGTTCATCTTTTTCAGGAAGTATCGAAATCTAAAGCAGAACGCTGAACTTTAAAGGTTCTTCAAGTGTGTTTTTGTTCTTCTAGTGTTTTTTTCATAATAAATACTGATGATTATTTGAGTTTGTGCTCTCTTGCAGTGTCAGATTTTAACAGTGTCACTTTATTGTTTATATTTCTCTCAGATACAAAAAGAATGAATACAGAGACACACAGATCTCTCTTTACTACTGCTGTATATTTGTCATATGTATTTTCTTGCCTTTATCAATAAAGTTTCTCACTCTGAGGTTCAAGAGTCTCTCATGATTTATTCAGAGGAATACAAACTTATGTAGCCTATATTTTTAAATATTTCAGCAGTGAACCATATACAGCTTTATTTCTACTTTTTTCAAAAGTCAAATAGCCTATCTGTAAAAACATTATTTATTTATCTATTTTTAATATTACCAATTAGTTTGTTTTTGTTTTTGCAATATTCCGGTATAAACAACATACAGCTAAAATATATATATTTTTTTTAAAAAAAATCTAAATTGTATTAACTCATAAAACTAACTCTGTTACATGTTCTAGTTGCAGATTTACTGCAAGAAATGCCCCCCGCGGGCCGTAGTTTGCCCACCCCTGGTCTAGCCCCATTGACTCCCATTCATTCTGCACTCATGGCGATCGCCCCCAGTGGAACTCTGGTGGAACTACAACCAAAATTCGGTACAATGGGGCTTAATAGGGAGTGGGCAGGCTCTCCGTAGACGGGCTCTGGTAATGCTTGTGCTTCCTCCGTGGTCCAATCACGTGCTTCGAAGAAGCCCCGCCCACAGCGCTGACTCTTCACTCGTGGTCTCCTCTGATTGGCTGCGCGTCCGGCCAATGAGTCTCAGCCATCTGTGCAGGAACACAACCGAGCCATATTTCACTGAGCATTAGCTCGAGCAGCATTCATTATTATATCAGGATCTTCATCTTAATATAGATCCTTTAACAGTGCAGAGATGCGGGTCGCTGCAGCAGTGTGCTTTATATCTGCACTGGCTTTCACTGTACATGCAGATGTGTATTTTAACAGTTTTGATGTGTTTTACTGATTATTTTTGACAGTCATCTGAGCTTCACCACTTTGAGCTCCAGTCGGCCACAACGTCGATAGCAATGTCACGATGTGATAATGTGTTATGTGTATGCCAGGTTAAAGAGATGTGTCTTTACTCTAGATTTAAACTGACAGAGTGTGTCTGCTTCACAAAGCTAGGAAGACTATTCCAGTGTTTGGCTCTAAATAGGAAAAGGATCTACCGCCTCCAGTGTATTTTGATATTCCAGTTATTATCAACTGGCCAGAACTGTGAGACTGCAGTGGATGTGAAGGACTATAAAGTGATAAAAGCTCACTGAAGTACTGAGGAGCGAAACCATTCAGGGCCTCTACAGTAACAACACAAGCAAACATTATACATGATTTACGTGTGGATAAACAGCTTCTGCTGGATGTTTGTCGTCTCTGTGTGTGTCAGTAGTTTGTGGCTGAAGCGTTTCTTCATTTTCTCTCCTGCTAATAAGAAGCTCACAATCTTCCACTCCACACAAAACATCTTTACACTGAAATAAAGTGAATCCATCAACAGTCAAATAAGAGTCACAGGTCAGAGGTCAAATATGATTGACAGCTCACAGCACTAAATAACACACCAGTAGATACAGATATCTAATCCAATATTTCACTCTTCTGCTATTAGTTTTCATTCAGGGCCAGAATTCATTTGAAAATGTAAGATCAGCAAAAGCTTGTTGATTTAGTCACAGTTACACATATGGCTTGTATAGTATTCAAACTACTTCTACAATTGTTTTCTATAGAATAGATTATATATGTTAACACTACCCCTCTATATAATGCGATCATTCTGCCATAGGAACTCAGGTCAATTCGACTGAAGAGTGCAGCATGATAGCAAGGCAGGTTACGCAGTACTTGTTCCTGTTATCTCGGAACTGAGGTTACTTTAGTAACTGACTGAACGTACTATCTATACGGTTCACTTGTAATGTGTCACTAGACAGAGTCCAATCGCTCTGCTTATAATTGTGTAACGGCAGTAGTTCAAAGGCATTGGCCTAGGACGCTTGAATAAAGGCCCAGAGCGCACCAAAGCTAGGTAGGGCGAGGTAATCCCCCAACATTAAGAGACTGGGTTAAGCTAATGTAGAGGTCAAAGCCCAGCTACACAGCGTCACTCGAATCTCTAGACGGCAGGGGGGTGGGGTTATCCAGTGAGCCCAACCAGTCCTCCATGTCTGAAGCTGCCAATGACATGCTGTCATCAGGGAGATCAGATCCCCTGAACGAGACCAGGCCGCTTGTACCAGAAGAGGGGCGCTTGACTGCGGTAGTAGAGCACCTGAGAATTCTCTTTGGGAGAATGAGGCACACGGGAACTGTGCCAACGTGAGCTCACTCGTGCCCGATCTCTCAGGCCTCTGGCTCTGCTGTTTCTTCCTCCGGGCTTCGGGAAGAGAACAGGAGAGCGTGAGGGGCTGGGACCATTGTCTAAAAATTAAGCGGCCCGCGAGCGGAGAGAGGTGAGACTCATACTCTTGCAGTGAGAACAGCTCTTCTCAGTGAGCGCAGCTTCTGTGTGGGATTTCCCCAGACAGGGGACGCACTCACTGTGCTCATCAAATGGGTGCAGGGGTGCCCTGAACGTGCCACACTCATGGTGCAGCATTTGCAACAACGCCACAGCGGGGGAGATCGCTGAATCAGCTCGAGTGCAGAGTGCTGTCAACCCGCTTGCTTGCAGAGCGCCGATCAGTCAGCTTGATAAAAATCTCTCTGGTAACCAAATGCAAATTTCTCTAAATGAACAGTTATATAGGTTATTGTGTTTTCTCATTATTATTCGCTGATTCATTTTGTTGGAACAATGCAGGCAAACATTATAAATGTTATAAGTTTAAAGCTTTATTGATACCCGTGAGGTAATTAATTTAAGCTTACATGATGCCTCACATAAAAACACTTAACATCAGGGCCGGCGCTCCGCACACGCACATCACGCACTGCGCGTAGGGCACCAAGTGCTTGGGGGGGGGCACCAAAAAATCTGGGTCGTGAAAAATCATCACAATAGGCTACTAGTATAAATAACAAATAAAATATGTCTAAAGCATGTTAATATTGGGTTTAAGTGGTCGTTCAATGAGGCCTATTATATGTTGATCCGACGAAATTAAGTGTGTATTTAAGTGGTTCAGGGGTAGAATTTTTGCCAAGCGTGTCTGAGGTTCTGAGTTCTAATTCGCACTCATATAGTTTTTTTTTTTTTTCTCAACAACACTTTTTTGTGCTTTTTGTTTTCTAATTGTACCGGAACGAATATAGAGTCTCTCCATAACGGATTGAAGCGCGCGTCTGAGTGAAGGCTGCGCGAGCCAGAAACAAACATAGTATCCGCGCCACTGATCGCAGCGGCAACGAGCACTTTGATCAGTTGATTTAAAAAACAACACATTTCAGCGCTAGATCGCCTCTTATTTAAAAAACGAATGAAATGAATGCTCTGCTGGTTAACTGGAGATGTTTTGTTTGTTTGTATTGGTACATTCGTGCCGCGAGATGTTTCAAAAGTGGTGGGGACAATATCGACCTTAGAAAATAGTGGTGGGGACATGTCCTACCCACAAATTACGCCCATGCGTGTATGCATGTCCAGGGGCGTCGCTAGTAGTGCAACAGATCCGGGGCTTTAGCCCTGCATGTTGAGTATTTTTTTTTTTTAACTTTGAAACTGCAATTAGAAGAAAAAAAAAAACCCACAATCTCAATGTTTGTATATGTTCATATTCACAGAGTTGTCAAATTATGTACAGAATTATTATATTGTGCCTCATCAGACCTTTGCACTTTTAACTTTCTGTGTTTACATTGTTCAGTTCCAAATCTGTGTTTTTAGTAATTGTGGTGGTATTTGGTATTTATAATTTTAACCTTTATATTATTTATTTCTTTTCAAGTTTGGTGCCATTGTTAATGTAAAATTATTTATTTGCAGCAGTTATTTTGGAAGTAAAGAGAATCTAACTAAGAAATTCTGAATGGTTGTTATTCCTTTGGCGGGTTGGCGGGTTGGTGGGTTGGTGGGTTGGTGGGTTGGTGGGGCACCGCCAAGCATTTGTGCTTAGGGCACCCAAATGGCTAGCGCCGGCCCTGCTTAACATCTACAAATGTACACATTTAAACACATAGGGAAAAAAAAAAATTAAAAATAACAGAAGAAAAAAATAAAATAAAAAATAAAATAAATACATAAATAAATAAATAAATAAATAAATAAATAAATAAAATACTATCACCTACGTGTGTTACATAACCGTATTGCTTCAGGCACAAAAGTAAATTTATAACGATTTGTGGAGAATTTAATTGATCACTGGTTTAATTATACTGGTTTAATTGGGTGGTTTCAGGATCAAAATGGATGCTGCAATGGTTTTCGTCTTAGTTTTATATCTACAGAAATGTGGTTAGATCTGTTGGGTGGATAAACAGCTTCTGCTGGATGTTTGTGGAACGTTTTTTTCTCTAAGTATGATAAACTCCTGCTTGTGCACTTTAAGAGTGCACGCTTTCACTGCGTGATGTAGCCTCTTATAATGCAGTGTGAATTCCCCCAAACATCAAGATATGAGGATAAAATCTGGATGACTTTTCATATCTTTTTACACTTATGTCGTAAGACCATGTTAAGCAATATCACACGAGAAAGAGTGCTGTTTTTCCTGAACATCAGCATGATTGTAAATGTGATACTGATTTTATGTAAAAGTTCAATAAACAAAAAGTTAACATTGAGTGACATCTTAGACACAATATTGTCTGTTTTTGCTCAGGGTAAATTACCATCATCCTGTGGATCTCCCAAACACCACCGGTCAGAACTTGAAAGAAGCCATCATCCGGTGTCTGGAGAGCGTCTTTCCCCGATCCAGAGCACAGCCAAACCCAGAGCCCGAATCACCACCATCAACTGCGGAGATATAGTGTGAGTCCCCCGCAGACGGAGAGCTACCCCTCGTCCTGGAAGTGGAGCTCCATCATACCGCCAGGGGATCGTCGTCCACTCACCACCATCACATCACCATATTCTGCACCACCTTGGACCCTTCAGTTCCGTCTCCTCCCAGTCAGCCGTCCTCTGCCTAAACCTCCTCCAGCTTCCTCTGCCGGCATGCCTACCCTTCGCCATCTCTTCACCACCTCCTGCCTCCTTGCCTGCAGCTTCGCCTCGGCCACATCCACAGCACCCTCCATCCCTAGCTCACGTCTCTTGTTACGGCGCGAGGTCACGCCTACCGGAAGAGGGCGCTCTGTCACAGTATGTTCAGTGTGTTTAGTTTTCATGTAAAGAATTTTACATAAAAGTTCACATAAAATACCCTTATAGAGGTAAAAATGCCCAAAAAAGGTACAAATCTATTGACCATAATGGGAAAGTTAATTTCTGTCACTGCTGCAAACTAACCACACAGAATTTGAAAAGCTCCAGGAGTCAGCTGTCCGTGATATATTTGATACATTGCGCAAAATTGTTAACAAAACATGAAAACGTGATCAAGTATGATTGACAGCTCACAACACTAAATAACACACCAGTAGATACAGATTTCTAATCCAATAGCTTACTCTTAGTTTTCATACAGGCCCATAAATGTAAGATCAGCAAAAGCTTGTTGATTCTCATGATGTTAAAGGAGATGGACGTGTGAACGGAAACTGTGACTGAAGCAACAACCAGATAAATATCACAGTTCAGTCGTGTTTCAGATCAATCTGAGTGTTTTCAGACATCTTAAGAGTTACTATCGTGGGCTTTTCAGTGAACCGGTGAAGAAAATGTTAGTTTTGCTCTGTTTGTGTTTGTGGCGTCTGGTTGGTGAGTTTTAAATGTGTTTTCATGGATTTTTTCTTTGAACTTCTACAGAATATTATTCACTTCACATTTACATGATTAAACGTATTTTAGTGAAGCTTCATCAAACCAACATCAAGTGATTTTAAAGCTTTAATCTGTGAAAAACTCTGTTCTTCAGGAGTGATTGGTGATGAAGTGAAGTCAGTGTCTGTGCGAGAGGGAAATTTTGTCACTCTTAACTCTGATCTTACTGAAATGAAGGATGATGATGTGATTCAGTGGAGGTTTGGAGATGAAAACACTTTAATAGCAGAAATCAATAAACGGGCCGTCAGAATCACTGTATATAAAGGTGGGAGATTCGGAGACAGACTGAAGCTGGACAATCAAACTGGATCTCTGACCATCACAAACACTAGAACTAGAGCCTCTGGACTTTATAAACTACAGATCAACAGTGAGATCAAGAGTTTCAGTCTCACTGTCATTAGTGAGTTAAATATTTGCTTCACCTGTTTTATATTTCAATGACCACAAACTGTAATTAACCATTTAACTTTTTGTTTGTTCAGTTGTTTTATATTGCTCATTTCAAATTTATATTTAAAACTATTTACTATAAAAACAATATATATATATATATAAAAACTGTTAATCTGAGATGAACTCTGCTCTTTAGGTGCGGGTTCTTCTAGAGGTGCACAAATGTACGTGTCAGTGAAGGAGGGAGAACCTGTCACTCTCGAAATGCCTTTTCTCCAAATTCTGGATGATGATTTGATTCAGTGGAGGATAATTGGAGATGAAATCATTTTAGCTGAAATCGATAAACGGTCCAACAGAATCACTGTATATGATGATGTTCTTGATGGGAGATTCAGAGACAGACTGAAGCTGGACAATCAAACTGGATCTCTGACCATCACAAACACCACAACTGAACATGATGGACGTTATAAACTACAGATCTACCACATGAGGATGGATTTCTATCTCAATGTCTATAGTGAGTTAAATATTTGTTTCACCATGTTTTATTTTTAATTACAAAATACAATATTAATCCACACACCATTTTGCTTCTTTCTGTTGTTTTATATTTTTCATTTTGAAATTAAATTAAAAACTATATGTAGCGGTGTGTTAGTTTGGAATGGGCATAAATTTGAAAGTTTACACCAGCAAGAGAGTTGCCTCACCCCCAAAAGGCAGACTTAAACTCTACCCCTCTAAGATACCCGACTACGCCACCCCGGAGGCAAATTTACCGGGGAATCGCCTGATAAGATTAACTTAAAGCACACAGTTTCGGTTGCGGCTGAGATAAGACCAGAGACAGATGAAATACAAAATGACAGTTTTTATTTGGGCACAATTAATACATGTATAAATATTAGGGATGGGCATTTTAAAAAAATATTGCATTCGAATATTCGGGCTCATAAAATTCGAATATTCGAATATTCGTTTATTTAAATGACGTTTAACGAAAAATACGTTATTTTTTAAGTTTTTTTTTTTTTGGTCACCATTTCTGAAGAAGCTTACGATTAGGCAATATACACAGCAAGCTTACAATATGTTAAAGTTTTCTTTTAATTGAAAACATTAAACAGTAGGAAAAGGTGTAAACAAAACAATATTAAGAACAAAAGGATATAAGCTCAAGCAGCGCGAACGAAAAAAAAAAACGCCTAATAAAGCAGAGAAGCCGATTGCGCCAGTTATCGTAGTTACAGAAGAACGTAGCCTACACATACACTCGAGTCAGCATATGATTATCGTGTTTATATTGTTTCACGTTTATGTTGAGAAAAACAATAATATCCACATGCAGGCGCGCCGCCAGCAATTTATGCTCGAGTGAGAAAACACGCTGCGCTGACAGACGTTTCAGAGAAACAAAGATAACGGTCTTCTAGTTCTAACAGCACTTTGCGTTTTCTGTTCTTAAACCTCTCTCTCAACTAAACTTAAAGGAAGAATATATCTCAAAATCATTTTGCTATTAGATAAGTTATCATCTCGGATCACTCGCACTACAGCTGCGCTTATGGCCTGCAGTCGTGATACAGTGATGGACAGCTGTCTTTCCTCAGTCGACTGCAGTTTGGATTTCATGTGATTTCTCATTGTGGTGATATTATAACTCCAGATTTATTAATTAATTTGATCAAAAGTAATTCCATTTTGTAAAATCATTTAGTAACCTCATTTTCGACTAGTAATTCCAAACTTCGCGAGGCAGACGACAACATTATGATCAAATACAAACAACTTGTCAAACACGCGCCACAGTGCCACCCAGTGCATTTAATTATAACTGCGAGTTAGTGCTTGGGGATTTATCAGGGATTCACTGCATTTACGACCCGCAAAGTATTACGGCTTCATAAATTCGATAAAATTCGAATAGTATTTTATTTTTCGAATAATAATTACAGATCGAATATTCGAAAATTCGAATATTCGTGCACATCCCTAATAAATATACGAAGCAAAATACACACAAACACACACAATCCAGCCTCCACTCCAGGGCTGGGGGACTACTCGCTCATTTTCTGAAAATGACACAGCAAACACTCACTCAAAAATATAACTCTTTGAATGAACATAAAAAAAAAATCATGGAAATGATTTCCACATGATTAACTTGCTTCATTTCAGCATTATGCAATTCTGTTATTCCAATTTAATGTAGTTACGTTGGGTCAACTTAATTTATTAAGGTTGATTCAACTTATTTAGTATGGTTGGACACAGCTTAATTTAATAGTGTCAGCCCAACTAATTTGCAATGTTTTGGACCAACTAATTCTTTATTTTGCAATCAACTTATGTGTTTGTTATTTTTATTCATCCATTAATATTTCATTTATTTTAGTAACACATAATTAAATTGATAGACTATAGCTAGCTATTTGCTAGTAGCAGCACATATCAGCATATTAAATGCTAAGATTTACATGCTCCTTCAACCAAAGCATTTAAAGTAATTAAATCAGTCCACAGCCAAACAAAATACTCCACACTTCTCCACAATGGTAACACACTGTAATTTAAATGGTTCTAATAATTCCAATGTAATTGAACATTAAACACAATTACACACTATCAAGTCTTCCCCTTTTCTCATTTTCTCAAAAAAACATAAAACACTTAATTTTAACATTTATTCTCTCTTAATTCAACCATATGCAAAGCATGCTGGGAACTAACAAGCACTGCCCAGTTTCAGTTAATGCAACACAAATCATTCATGTAATCCAACACAAACAGATTAAGTAAACTTAAATTAAACATTAAGCAGATTGAGCACAATCAAATTAAGTTAGGGCAAAATGGCAGTTGGCGTCGCACTATACTGCCACCCTCTGGATGTAAGAATTTTTTACTTAACATAAATGGTTTGTGTTTAGACAACATGTTAGGATTTTGTACTGTTAAGTTGAAACATAATTACGTGGACCTTAATAGAAAAAAACATTTCAAGTCAACAAACACAATTATTATAAGTAAACTAAATATAAATATATTATGTAAAGTGCACAACCTTCCTAGTTCATTTTTTTGAGTGCTCATACTCACACTTCAGACCACAAATGTGGAACACTGCAATCGGAAGAGACCACCACCAAGCAGAAAGAGAGACTCGTCCACACAGACACAAATCCTGATCACCCAAACAACTGGAGAGGAAGCAGAATTACACGTTTAAACATATGGTCAAATATACACACTCACATACATTCTTATAAAACTAAGTAATCAATGAATTAAGAGCAATTACACATGTCTGGTTGCCATCCACTAATAAGCCAGTTCACTGAAACGGTGGATGCAAGAAAAAAATCTAATCCAACAAAAGAAAATGTTCGGTTAACAACCACTTCACAGAAACTTGGTTGACAACAAAATAATAATAAAAAACAAACAAACAAAAACAAATCTACAATAAAATAATACTAAATGTTTTAAAGCAATGGGTTCACATAAACAAAGCAAGAAAGCAAACAGAATAAGCAAAACATAATTCAAATTATATAGCGTTACACCACTCAAAAAGGAACCAGATCAAGATGACTGCTGGATGGTTAAACCATTTGATGCCTCAAAGCGAGAGTAACGTTAGGCCGTCGTATCGAATCTGCGGTACGCCAGACTACCAGACAGCTGATGTTGCAAGTGTCCAGCTTTAAACAGAAATAAACACGTATACCACAGCAGCACGTGAATGCAGTTTGCGGTAGATTACGCATCCATTCCTGCAGTCGAGCCAGCAAAGCACCGCGAGACGAGAGTCTGTAACGTGACCATATGCAGCACAATACTGAACAACAATCAGTGGTATAACAGTCAGCATATACGAAGACAGCCACAAAAGCCCCGACGAGAAACCCACTGCAACGTTTCTCCCTCAGTTTGTAAACTAGAAAGATAAATACAAATTTAAAATGGTCAATTCAGACCCTTAGTGCAACAAACAATAAATTAACAACCTACCAGTTTAAACTGCTTGCGATGCACAGGGCATTTAAACTCCAGGGCGTAACATCAATCGGGTACCACATGCGTTGTACCGCAGGCTTCCTCAGTCCACACTAGAAAGATACGCGAGCCAAAGTACATAAAACCCAGTTCAATTCAAACGTTCAGGAACACAGCCGCGACTGCAGCTCCTTACCAGACAAACACTCCCACCCACACGGTCACCGTGATTTTGCCAAGTAAGATGTGTTCCTGGATCAACAAATTTTGTTGATCCTGGATCATCATTTAATCAACCAATCACAAGCCTCTGATGTCATCAGTGTGTGCCGACCAAATCCAATCTGTCCATTTTGAATCTTCCCTCCTCTCTTGCCTCTGACAAAAGGTAAGTTATTTTGTCTGTCCTCTTTCTTTGACCCTCTCTGCAACTAAAAATCTGACTTTGTAAATGTATTTATTCACTAAAAAATCCTGAAATAGAACACTTAAATGGCATAATGTAATGCAACCCTGAACATACATGCAACAACCATGTGCCGTTTAGCTAATAGCTAAGCTTACCTCACTCCACAACCCCTAAAAGTCTTCTTTCTCTCATACCTTTACACACAAATACACATTTAATATTTAATAAAATGTTATAATAATGTTTAAAAATTTCAATAAATTCCAGGTCTTTAAAACAGATTACTATAATTTTAGTCTGAATGAAGTGTGCAAAAATTATATGACATTTAAAAAAACAGTAGAATAATTGCTTTTTGAATCTGATTGAAATCAATATTTTGATAATTGCTATCGTCGTCATTTCAATATGGGGTAGATTCACTAATGTTGATCCAGGACCATCATGACCATTTCAATACGGGGTAGATTCGCTAATGTTGATCCAGGACCATCATGACCATTTCAATACAGGGTAGATTCGCTAATGTTGATCCAGGACCATCATGACCATTTCAATACGGGGTAGATTCGCTAATGTTGATCCAGGACCATCATGACCATTTCAATACGGGGTAGATTCACTAATGTTGATCCAGGACCATCATGACCATTTCAATACAGGGTAGATTCGCTAATGTTGATCCAGGACCATCATGACCATTTCAATACGGGGTAGATTCGCTAATGTTGATCCAGGACCATCATGACCATTTCAATATGGGGTAGATTCGCTAATGTTGATCCAGGACCATCATGACCATTTCAATACGGGGTAGATTCGCTAATGTTGATCCAGGACCATCATGACCATTTCAATACGGGGTAGATTCGCTAATGTTGATCCAGGACCATCATGACCATTTCAATACGGGGTAGATTCGCTAATGTTGATCCAGGACCATCATGACCATTTCAATACGGGGTAGATTCGCTAATGTTGATCCAGGACCATCATGACCATTTCAATACGGGGTAGATTCACTAATGTTGATCCAGGACCATCATGACCATTTCAATACAGGGTAGATTCGCTAATGTTGATCCAGGACCATCATGACCATTTCAATATGGGGTAGATTCGCTAATGTTGATCCAGGACCATCATGACCATTTCAATATGGGGTAGATTCGCTAATGTTGATCCAGGACCATCATGACCATTTCAATACGGGGTAGATTCGCTAATGTTGATCCAGGACCATCATGACCATTTCAATACGGGGTAGATTCGCTAATGTTGATCCAGGACCATCATGACCATTTCAATACGGGGTAGATTCGCTAATGTTGATCCAGGACCATCATGACCATTTCAATACGGGGTAGATTCGCTAATGTTGATCCAGGACCATCATGACCATTTCAATATGGGGTTGATTCGCTAATGTTGATCCAGGACCATCATGACCATTTCAATACAGGGTAGATTCACTAATGTTGATCCAGGACCATCATGACCATTTCAATACAGGGTAGATTCACTAATGTTGATCCAGGACCATCATGACCATTTCAATATGGGGTAGATTCGCTAATGTTGATCCAGGACCATCATGACCATTTCAATATGGGGTAGATTCGCTAATTTTGATCCAGGACCATCATGACCATTTCAATATGGGGTAGATTCGCTAATTTTGATCCAGGACCATCATGACGATTTCAATATGGGGTAGATTCGCTAATGTTGATCCAGGACCATCATGACCATTTCAATATGGGGTAGATTCGCTAATGTTGATCCAGGACCATCATGACCATTTCAATACAGGGTAGATTCACTTATGTTGATCCAGGACCATCATGACCATTTCAATACGGGGTAGATTCGCTAATGTTGATCCAGGACCATCATGACCATTTCAATACAGGGTAGATTCGCTAATGTTGATCCAGGACCATCATGACCATTTCAATATGGGGTAGATTCACTAATGTTGATCCAGGACCATCATGATCATTTCAATATGGGGTAGATTCGCTAATGTTGATCCAGGACCATCATGACCATTTCAATACGGGGTAGATTCGCTAATTTTGATCCAGGACCATCATGACCATTTCAATACAGGGTAGATTCGCTAATGTTGATCCAGGACCATCATGACCATTTCAATACAGGGTAGATTCGCTAATGTTGATCCAGGACCATCATGATCATTTCAATATGGGGTAGATTCGCTAATGTTGATCCAGGACCATCATGACCATTTCAATATGGGGTAGATTCGCTAATTTTGATCCAGGACCATCATGATCATTTCAATATGGGGTAGATTCACTAATGTTGATCCAGGACCATCATGATCATTTCAATATGGGGTAGATTCGCTAATTTTGATCCAGGACCATCATGACGATTTCAATATGGGGTAGATTCGCTAATGTTGATCCAGGACCATCATGACCATTTCAATACAGGGTAGATTCGCTAATGTTGATCCAGGACCATCATGATCATTTCAATATGGGGTAGATTCACTAATGTTGATCCAGGACCATCATGATCATTTCAATATGGGGTAGATTCGCTAATTTTGATCCAGGACCATCATGACGATTTCAATATGGGGTAGATTCGCTAATGTTGATCCAGGACCATCATGACCATTTCAATATGGGGTAGATTCGCTAATGTTGATCCAGGACCATCATGACCATTTCAATACAGGGTAGATTCACTTATGTTGATCCAGGACCATCATGACCATTTCAATACGGGGTAGATTCGCTAATGTTGATCCAGGACCATCATGACCATTTCAATACAGGGTAGATTCGCTAATGTTGATCCAGGACCATCATGACCATTTCAATATGGGGTAGATTCACTAATGTTGATCCAGGACCATCATGATCATTTCAATATGGGGTAGATTCGCTAATGTTGATCCAGGACCATCATGACCATTTCAATACGGGGTAGATTCGCTAATTTTGATCCAGGACCATCATGACCATTTCTATATGGGGTAGATTCACTAATGTTGATCCAGGACCATCATGACCATTTCAATATGGGGTAGATTCACTAATGTTGATCCAGGACCATCATGATCATTTCAATATGGGGTAGATTCGCTAATGTTGATCCAGGACCATCATGACCATTTCAATACGGGGTAGATTCGCTAATTTTGATCCAGGACCATCATGACCATTTCTATATGGGGTAGATTCACTAATGTTGATCCAGGACCATCATGACCATTTCAATATGGGGTAGATTCACTAATCTTGATCCAGGACCATCATGACCATTTCTATATGGGGTAGATTCGCTAATGTTGATCCAGGACCATCATGACGATTGCAATATGGGGTAGATTCGCTAATGTTGATCCAGGACCATCATGACCATTTCAATACAGGGTAGATTCGCTAATGTTGATCCAGGACCATCATGACGATTTCAATATGGGGTTGATTCGCTAATGTTGATCCAGGACCATCATGACCATTTCAATACAGGGTAGATTCGCTAATGTTGATCCAGGACCATCATGATCATTTCAATATGGGGTAGATTCGCTAATGTTGATCCAGGACCATCATGACCATTTCAATATGGGGTAGATTCGCTAATGTTGATCCAGGACCATCATGACCATTTCAATATGGGGTTGATTCGCTAATGTTGATCCAGGACCATCATGACCATTTCAATACAGGGTAGATTCGCTAATGTTGATCCAGGACCATCATGATCATTTTAATATGGGGTAGATTCGCTAATGTTGATCCAGGACCATCATGACCATTTCAATATGGGGTAGATTCGCTAATGTTGATCCAGGACCATCATGATCATTTCAATATGGGGTAGATTCGCTAATGTTGATCCAGGACCATCATGATCATTTCAATATGGGGTAGATTCGCTAATGTTGATCCAGGACCATCATGACCATTTCAATATGGGGTAGATTCACTAATGTTGATCCAGGACCATCATGACCATTTCAATATGGGGTAGATTCACTAATGTTGATCCAGGACCATCATGATCATTTCAATATGGGGTAGATTCACTAATGTTAATCCAGGACCATCATGGCAATTTCAATATGGGGTAGATTCGCTAATGTTGATCCAGGACCATCATGGTCAGTTCAATATGGGGTAGATTCACTAATGTTAATCCAGGACCATCATGGCAATTTCAGTATGGGGTAAATTCACAATCAGTTCAATATGCGGTAGATGGACTCATGTTGATTCAGGACCATCATTTATTCAGAATCAATGAATCACCAATCCCTTTACATTCATGTGGAGAGCTTTAATTTTTTTTTAAATGTAATATTTCAACTTATCAGCTCTTTGTTAGTGTTTCCTCATTTAAAGGTAGTAAATGTGTTTGGTGACGCTGATTGAAAATGAATTAAATATCATTTTTTGTGTGTACACATTTCAGAAATGTTCTATGATTGAGGAGTTTATCAAAAAGTCTGTGGAAAATTAAGAAAGGAGAAAAATAAGACAGAAAAACATTAAACTCAAGGTGCATGTTCTTAAACCAGATGATCAAGAAGAGAACTTTATCACAGAAATAATTAACAAAGGGCACACAAAATCATTCAGGACCACAAATTGCTCCAGTTTAAAAGATAAAAGAAGAGGATATTATATTTTCCATTGCAGAAGATCTGGAAATGTATATGAAAGAAGTCACAGAGCTGTTGGGTGTAAAGCATGTTTACTCTTTTAAAGTAAAAAATGATTGGAAAGGACACAAAGTTTTTGTGCAGAGAATATTTGACCAGCACAATGGACATGATGTTTCTGTAGAAGATAATTTTCAGCAGATTCACCCTCAGCTGGTGGATGAGATCAAGAAGTGGATCACATTAGCGTGTTCATTGTGCAGAGAAAGTGAGAATAGATGCCAAACATTAGCAGTTCCTCTTGAACCAACAAGTGAAAAAGGTTTTATTTAAAAAAAATGAAACTTATGACATTATATTGTTGCAATATGTTTTTTTTTTTTAAACTTTTTTTCATTATTCACATTCATTAGTATTGTTATGCCTCACCAGTGAATAAGACATGAGGTAATCTAAAAGCATTGCACTTTCCTCCACCAAATCTGTCTCTCCTCTTGGCTCTTTGCACCCTCTGAAGGGAGGGTGGGATTGTATGCTTTCAAAGCTAGCTTGCTATTGCCTCTGTGAAATTTCCTACCCTAGCATTAAGACTGTTTGCAATATTTCTTGTTTTAATGCTTACTGTAGTGCATCATATCCTATATTCCCCATACATTTTAATTTTCTAATATTTCTTACAGAGAGTGTCCAGAGGACTTCAAAGGAGACAGAGGCAAACATTGGAGCGGTGGTCGCCTTATGTTTAAAATATGCCCCAGACAGGGTGGGCGGAGGCGGCAGGAAAAACATTTGTATGATTTTAGAATAAGGATAATGTTAAATATAAATGGTTATTGTTGTAATCCTTCTGTTAAAATAATGTAAAAAAAAAAAAAAAAAAAAAAAGGTTATTTTATATTCCATTTAATTTCTTGGTCATTTATCTAATAAACAACATTTGTGGATTCCAGTTTCACTAAGATTTTTAAGTTACTTTTCTGTTTGCTCTTGTCTTAAGATAAATTAAGATTAAGACCTTTGGGTTGTCTTTGGATCTTGACCTCTGTTCGATCTTGTTGTTACATAAAGTTTCTTTGTATGTTGATTTTTATTTTACAACGAAAACCTGGCTTTGCTAAAAGTACGATGTCATGCCAACAAAATAACCATATATTATATAAGTTGGAATTTGACAGCTGATGTTGTGTTTTGACTGATATCTGGCCCAACATGTGAGTTTGATGTCTAGCTTAACATTGGGTTCTGATGTCAAACTGACAGAGGTGGACAAAGTACACAACTTCCTTACTTGAGTGAAAGTACAGATACTACTGGTCAAATATTACTCCGTTACAAGTAAAAGTTGTAAAGACCGATTTTTACTTAAGTAAAAGCACAGAAGTACTTGTTTTTAAAAGTACTTAAGTATCAAAAGTAAATGTCAATGCATTGTTTTATTATTGTTGCATTGTTGTGTGTAATACTTACAGTACCTTATGCCTCTGAATCTATGCCTGCCTACCCTCATATCAATAACACATTTATTTCTAGAACACAGTTCCAGTAGTGGGATTGAATGTGAGATTGAATAAGTGCACTCAATAACGTCCACAATGGTTTCCGACACCCAAATGGCTGTTCCCTCAAATAGTGCCCTATTTAAAGTTTTTTTGGCTTTTAGTATGAATATGTTAACCTTACTGTTATCTATAAGCTAGTGTGCACCAAAACAATGACAAAATTTAGAAGACCAAACACAACGTTAAAAATGAAAATCAGGTTGATGTCAGAATCCAACGCTGATATTAATCTCCAACGTTGGACAGACGTTGTATTGTGGTTGAAAACGAAAATCGGGTTGACGTCAGAAACCAACATCAGTCGGGTTCTGACGTCAACCCGACTTTCATTTCCAACCAAAATCATCCCCTTACTGACATTACTACTTTCTACTCAAGGACCTTGACAGAATTGTAGTGGAGTAAAAAGTACGATATTTGTCTTTCAAATGTAGTGAAGTTAAAGTAAAAAGTTTCCAGAAAAAATAATACTCAAGTAAAGTACAGATACTCAAAAAGTGTACTTAAGTACAGTACTCAAGTAAATGTACTTTGTTACTGTCCACCTCTGCAAACTGATTTCCATTTTCAACCAAAATGCAATGTCCAACATGGGAGGTTTACCCAACATCGAGTTGACATCATAACCCAACGTCAGACTGATGTTTACTTTCAATGTTGGACAGACATTGCATTTTGGTTGAAAATGATAATCGGGTTGACATCATAACCCAACGTTAGATTGACGTCTACATCAAACGTTGGATAGACGTTGCATTTTGGTTGAAAATGAAAATCGGGTTGACATCATAACCAAACGTTAGAATGACGTCAACATCCAACGTTGGACAGACGTTGGATATTGACGTCAGACTGACGTTGGGTTATGGCGTCAACCTGATTTTCATTTTCAATCAAAATGCAACGTCTTTCCAACGTTTGGGTCCAACGTCAATCTAACGTCATATTGACGTCCTGTGCCTGCTGGGAAGATACAGCCACTCTTCCCATGCAATGCAAAAAAACTGAAAAAAGTCTTCCAAGGTTTCCAAGAAAACCTGCATTTCTGGCACAAATTCAGGAGGGTTTAAAATAAGAAAGACAACCCACAAAAAAGTAAGAAAATGAAAGAAAACGTGAATACAGGATTGGGTGCCGAATATCTTGTATAAATTTTGGGATCAAATTAAGAGCTATTTTAGTGTGGCCAAATGTTTTGTTTAACTTGATGTTAATTTCAAAACAATACTGTTTTCGGAAGAATCTGCAAAGCTGTTTTCAATGTAATGTATTTTGTGTGCTAAAAAAGAGATTCTGTCAATGTAAATTTTATATTTTAGATCTATTATTAATTATTACCGTTACAGTACCATTGCAATGTGGCTAGATGACATGTGGTATGTTTCTGTTTGTGTTCATAAAAAGGAATCATACACCATTCATCAAATAAAACATTTTTAATTTTTCCACATATTAAAGATGCAAGAATCTTATTTTACACTGAGCATTATTGATTTAACAAAATTATTAATATAACACAAATATAAGGGTATTTTACAGAAATAAAAGGCCCCTGATTAAATTAGTTCTCGATTAATTGGGAACATTTTGAAGAGATGAACCATCTGTATAAACAAAATGTCAAACATAAAAGCTTATTGTCAGATTTAACAACCTTAAATGGTTAGTTCACCCAAAAATGAAAATTATGTCATTAATGACTCACCCTCATGTCGTTCCAAGCCCGTAAGACCTCCGTTCATCTTCGGAACACAGTTTAAGATATTTTAGATTTTGTCCGAGAGCTTTCTGTCCCTCCATTGAAAATGTATGTATGGTACCATACCTAGAGATTGGCATGGGGTACTTTCCATAAGATCATCTCTCAATGCAAATCAAACCAGCTTAGGCTAACTGAAATAAAACCATGCCAATCTCTAGGTATGGTGAAGGCTATGTGATGATGTGGGGCTATTTTAATTCCAAAGGCCAAGGGAACTTTATAACTTAAAAACTTTTTTAACTTTAAAAATAAAAATCTGCCTGTTTCTATGGGAATTTAACATAGGGGTGTCCAGACTTATGCACCCTGTATTTTAAGGAAGAACATTTATTTATTTACGATACATTATTCAATCACAAAGAAATTGGTGTCCTTAAAGGTTGGATTTTTCCCAATTTTTTTAATTAAGGCATTAAGTTCAATTTCCAAAAGATGATTTTTTATTCCTCTTTTTAGTCAACTTTAGCATGGGTGTCTAAACTTATGCATAGCACTATAAATACATACATATATACTCGGTGTTATACTCGATTGTAACCTGTCTTTTGAAAATCATATTTCGTATGTTACAAAAACAGCCTTTTTCCACCTTAGAAACATTGCTAAGTGTGGTGTATCGTGTGGAAGACAATAAACAGACTGAGCAGAACTACCGAACACGTCTTTACTCTGTTGTTTCAGTGAACAAATTCCCAACTACAGATGCCGCATTGGCTCAAATATTGTTTGCCAAACAATCCTTAACACAACCACTGCCATTTCAATAATGACCCACAAGGTGGCAGCCTTAACCTGTAAATACACAAGTCTATTACACTAAGCTACGTAATATGCTATCAGTTTCTGAAGCAGAAAAGTTAGTTCATGCATTCATGACCTCGAGACTAGATTACTGTAATGCTTTATTAACCGGTTGTCCTGCATCCTCTATAAACAAGCTACAGTTAGTCCAAAATGCAGCTGCTAGAGTTCTTACTAGATCAAGAAAATATGATCATATAACACTGATTTTATCATCACTACATTGGCTACCTATAAAGTTCCGTATTAATTATAAGGTATTGCTATTGACTTATAAAGCCCTAAACAGCTTAGCTCCAGTCTATTTAACGGATCTTCTATCACCCTATAATCCATCGCGCTCTTTAAGATCAATAAATTTGAGGCTTTTGGTCATACCTAGGATATCCAGATCAACCAAAGGAGGGAGAGCATTTTCACATTTGGCTCCGAAACTCTGGAATAGTCTTCCTGATACTGTTCGTTGCTCGGACTCGCTCTCCCAGTTTAAAACTAGATTAAAGACGCATCTTTTCGGCCAGGCATTCATATAATATTGTTAATCTCACAGTTTCAAACTACAATCCGGCCTCTAGTTCATAAATGCCAGAGGAGAACTGGCCCCCGACTGAGCCTGGGTTCTCCCGAGGTTTTTTTTTTTTTTCTCCATTAGGTCACCTGATGAGTTTTAGGACACCATTAGGTCACTTGATGGAGTTTTTTTCGGTTCCTTGCTACTGTTGCCTTTGGCTTGCTCAGTTGGGGATATTTTGGGGATATTTAATTTTATTCTATCAATCAATAAATTCCACTAGAAACAAACTTTGTTGTATTATTTTATTTTAATTTAATACTGTGAAGCTGCTTTGATACAATCTGTATTGTGAAAAGCGCTATACAAATATACTTGATTTGATTTGATTTGATATACATACAGACATATATTATATATTGCATACCTTGCAGGTGATACTCATGAGAGCATCCATTACCTATTGATAACTTTAGTTAGAACCTGAAAATCATAAAATTCTGAAATACACCTGCAATTAATAAATACACTTTTAGCTTACCACATCTGGTATGTAGCCTGGTTCATACAGTGCTTTTAAATGGGCAGCTGAAATGCTATTTGGCCCAACACAGCCCACTAAGGACTCCCAAGGTTGTATATCTGTATATAGGTTATGTGTATAAAAGTCATTAGCACAAATTTAAAAGGGTATGTATGTATATGTGATACGGAATGTGCACCCTTACTAGTCATGTTGAATCATACGTTGAAAGCTGGAAAACAAGAATGTCACAGTTCATTAGGAAGCATTTCTGTTAACAATTTAAAGGGGCTATATGTAAGAATTTTCATATATTAATCACTTTTTTATTGCCAATGTTTACTATGATGCTTAAAAAACGAGACCTTCCCTGACTTCCTAGGTTGTCTGTGTAAGCATAACAAGGGTTAGTGAATTCCACATATAGCCCCTTCAAGAATAAAATAGAAATGTGGGTTAAGCTAATTAATTATATAAATGAAGGCAAAAGTATCCAAAAAAGTTTTACTAGACACTGTAAAATGTGACTACAGTGCATAACTAAGTTATTTTTCCTTAAACTGAGTATTAAGATTTACAGTTACAATTACAGTAGCACTTCCTACAATACAAAATAGTAGATCTAGATTTAATCCAACACTGTAATAAGTAATAAAACGCAAAGATTCCAATTAACTTATAATTTGACCGTAACTACAGTAGAAATGTTGGAAAATTTGCTTACCATGCTAATTTATGGGAATCATGACAGATTTGGGTTATTTAATACAATTTATTATTTAATTATTACGCCAAAATAAAATGATCATGATGGTCGTGGATCAACATTAGCGAATCTACCCCGTATTGAAATGGTCCTGGATAAACATTAGCGAATCTACCCCATATTGAAATGATCATGATGGTCCTGGATCAACATTAGCGAATCTACCCCGTATTGAAATGGTCATGATGGTCCTAGATCAACATTAGCGAATCTACCCCGTATTGAAATGATCATGATGGTCCTGGATAAACATTAGCGAATCTACCCCATATTGAAATGATCATGATGGTCCTGGATCAACATTAGCGAATCTACCCCGTATTGAAATGGTCATGATGGTCCTGGATCAACATTAGCGAATCTACCCCGTATTGAAATGGTCATGATGGTCCTGGATCAACATTAGTGAATCTACCCCATATTGAAATGGTCATGATGGTCCTAGATCAACATTAGCGAATCTACCCCATATTGAAATGATCATGATGGTCCTGGATTAACATTAGCGAATCTACCCCATATTGAAATGGTCATGATGGTCCTGGATCAACATTAGCGAATCTACCCCATATTGAAATGGTCATGATGGTCCTAGATCAACATTAGCGAATCTACCCCATATTGAAATGATCATGATGGTCCTGGATTAACATTAGCGAATCTACCCCATATTGAAATGGTCATGTAGCCTGGGTTTCCCCATACTGCCTTGCTCGCAGCGCGATTTCATTCACGCTGCTAGGCAGTCTGGACACCATGGAACAAATTTTCCCCTGAAAAAGGGAACCAATCACAGAACGGGGAGGGAGCAGCAAGATGATGACGACACCGAAGCAGTTTGTTTATATCAGACTCGACGTTACCTTCTACCCTCATGTTTATCTTGCACAAACGGTAATATTCGCTAAACGCCATCGTGTACAAATAAATCTTTGACCCATCGTCTTTTTCCTCGTCAAATTTCTCTCACTCTACATACGTCATCTGGTATAATTGAAGCGATTGGCTATGAGCTACATACAGGCGCATTTGATAGACATTCATAGCGCCCAATAAACGGCTCTGGGCATTCGTAAACCACGCCTCAAATACGAGAAAATGCACACGTAGTTCCCAGACCAAGTCTCAATGAGACTTGGTCTGACGTTAGCCAGGCTAATGGTCATGATGGTCCTGGATCAACATTAGCAAATCAACCCCATATTGAAATCGTCATGATGGTCCTGGATCAACATTAGCGAATCAACCCCATATTGAAATCGTCATGATTGTCCTGGATCAACATTAGCGAATCTACCCCATATTGAAATGGTCATGATGGTCCTAGATCAACATTAGCGAATCTACCCCGTATTGAAATGATCATGATGGTCCTAGATCAACATTAGTGAATCTACCCTGTATTGAAATGGTCATGATGGTCCTGGATCAACATTAGTGAATCTACCCCGTATTGAAATGGTCATGATGGTCCTGGATCAACATTAGCGAATCTACCCCGTATTGAAATGATCATGATGGTCCTGGATCAACATTAGCGAATCTACCCCGTATTGAAATGGTCATGATGGTCCTGGATCAACATTAGTGAATCTACCCCGTATTGAAATGATCATGATGGTCCTGGATCAACATTAGCGAATCTACCCCATATTGAAATGATCATGATGGTCCTAGATCAACATTAGCGAATCTACCCCGTATTGAAATGATCATGATGGTCCTAGATCAACATTAGCGAATCTACCCCGTATTGAAATGATCATGATGGTCCTGGATCAACATTAGTGAATCTACCCTGTATTGAAATGGTCATGATGGTCCTGGATCAACATTAGTGAATCTACCCCGTATTGAAATGGTCATGATGGTCCTGGATCAACATTAGCGAATCTACCCCGTATTGAAATGGTCATGATGGTCCTGGATCAACATTAGCGAATCTACCCCGTATTGAAATGGTCATGATGGTCCTGGATCAACATTAGCGAATCTACCCTGTATTGAAATGGTCATGATGGTCCTGGATCAACATTAGCGAATCTACCCTGTATTGAAATGGTCATGATGGTCCTGGATCAACATTAGCGAATCTACCCCGTATTGAAATGGTCATGATGGTCCTGGATCAACATTAGTGAATCTACCCCATATTGAAATGATGACGATAGCAATTATCAAAATATTGATTTCAATCAGATTCAAAAAGCAATTATTCTACTGTTTTTTTAAATGTCATATAATTTTTGCACACTTCATTCAGACTAAAATTATAGTAATCTGTTTTAAAGACCTGGAATTTATTGAAAATTTTAAACATTATTATAACATTTTATTAAATATTAAATGTGTATTTGTGTGTAAAGGTATGAGAGAAAGAAGACTTTTAGGGGTTGTGGAGTGAGGTAAGCTTAGCTATTAGCTAAACGGCTCATGGCTGTTGCATGTATGTTCAGGGTTGCATTACATTATGCCATTTAAGTGTTCTATTTCAGGATTTTTTAGTGAATAAATACATTTACAAAGTCAGATTTTTAGTTGCAGAGAGGGTCAAAGAAAGAGGACAGACAAAATAACTTACCTTTTGTCAGAGGCAAGAGAGGAGGGAAGATTCAAAATGGACCGATTGGATTTGGTCGGCACACACTGATGACATCAGAGGCTTGTGATTGGTTGATTAAATGTTGATCCAGGATCAACAAAATTTGTTGATCCAGGAACACATCTTACTTGGCAAAATCACGGTGACCCCCGCGACACACCGGAAATGGATGACGTCACCCGTGACTATGAGACGCACCTTCCTACCACACCTAAGGCTATCTTTATAGGCCACGTAAAATAAGGCACGCCCCAGAGAGAGATTATCATCATTGGCTACATATATACCATCGAGTCATTTAAAAGTCTTAATCTGCGACAAACCCTTTTTCCATTTGTTCTTCATGTGTGTGTGTTTGATGATACAGGTGAAATACCAGTGAACGAGGGAGATTCAGTCGCTCTAAACTGTGATCTTACTAAAATTAAGGATTATTATCAGATTCACTGGAGGTTTAAAAACACCTTAATAGCAGAAATCAATAAACGGCTCGACAGAATCACTGTATATGATGATGTTCTTGATGGGAGATTCAGAGACAGACTGAAGCTGGACAATCAAACTGGATCTCTGACCATCACAAACACCACAACTGAACATGATGGAGATTATAAACTACTGATCAACAGTGAGACCAAGGGTTTCAGTCTCACTGTCTACGGTGAGTTTATTATTGTTTTCATTTCTTTTATTTATTGCAACATTAAAGTAAATCTGAAGAAGTATCAAATTACTTAAAATGTCTAAATAGCTTTTTTTCTGGTTAATATTTAACTTTCTATTTCAGATTGTTTTAAATGCTCTACTTTTAATAATCTTGGTTCCTCGCATGTTTCTTCCTCGTCTGCTTGAATATCTTCTTCATCCTCATTCATCTTTATTCTCTGATGTTTTCCAGCTCGTCTGCCTGTTCCTGTCATCATCAGTAACTCTTCACACTGTTCTTCATCATCTTCATCATCTTCATGTTCATTGGTGTGTTCATCAGTGGTGAATGTGAGTCATGTGACTCTCTCCTGGTACGCAGGAATCAGTGTATTGTCCAGCATCAGTGCGTCTGATCTCAGCATCAGTCTCTCTCTACCTCTGGAGGTGGAATATCAGGATAAAAACACCTACAGCTGTGTGCTGAACAATCCCATCAGCAACCAGACCACACATCTGGACATCAACACACTCTGTCACACATGTGCAGGTACGACAGCGCTGATATTAGTGTTTATTGACTGATCTGATCTCAGTTTGATGTGTTTATTCCTCAGACTCTGTCCACTGGTGTGGTCCTACTGAAGCTGTGATCCGATTGGTCCTCTCTGCTCTGGTGGGCGTGGCTACTGTCATTATTGTGGTTTGTGAGATCAGATCCAGAAGAGCTGAATGAGATCAAGCACATATTCACACATCAGGTACATGATTGATGATGGCATTTCTCATATTACAATTTTTTTCTTATCATTTATTAACCTTCATTTATTTGTAATGACTTTTTATATTAATTTGTTGGCATTTACTTTTTTTTTTTTTTAGGTGGCTCATTTTCACCCTAGAAGATAATTTGAGAAGAAACGGCAACATATTTTCTCATTAATACTCAAAGTGTTAATAAAAAATGAATATAATTCGCATTGCTTTCCTTTTTCCTTTTTTTTTTTTTTTTTTTTTTTACAATCCTATCTTTATTTGATTGTGGACTTTAAAATGACTTATAATCACACTGAAAGGTTCTCACATGTCTTGTAGTGTTATTATTGTACAGATCAGATCTTTAATACTGAAGCTCCTCTATGGCTGAACATGACATATTTCTCTCAGATAAGACAATAATACTGCTGTCCATTTGTCATATGTATTTGCTTGCCTTTATCAATAAAGTTTTCTCACTCTGAGGTTCAAGAGTCTCTCCATGTTTTATTACATTATGTTGAGCACCCCCTGGAGGAATACTAACTTTATGTATTTTAACAATTTCTGCACTACTCCACATAGGCGATAAAACTTTACATTATTTTTAACATTGGGTCTCATTCACTACAGCAATAGTTTTATTTTTTTAGCATTTATTAAATTATTTTTGTATATCTGCAATATTTTCTAACACAATCTTGTGTACATTATGTGTGAAGGTACTGAGTGTAATCGACCAGTCTCTGTTATCCCGTTTCCATCTTAACGCTGCTGGTTCCCTTTCAAGGGAACTCCCGTTGCGTCGAGAATGACGCTATGGGGAACGCTTTGCGTGATGACGTCTTGAAGCACATGTAAAATCAGTCCAATGGTGTGGCGGAACGTCAGAGGCGGGTGACGTCACGTACCAGGAAACTATAAAAGCCGGCCCGAAACAGAAAACGAAAGCTTTCTGAGTCTTCAGTTGCGCTCTGTGTTGAATCTGTCCTTGTTATTTGGTGTTGTCTGTCTATATATATATATATATTTATTCAGATATGGCGAGCAAGCAGCAGTATCGAGTGTGTGTCCATCCCTGCCCGCGTTATTTAACGGGAGGTGACACACACACTCTTTGTGTTGTTTGTTTGGGAGAGGAGCATGCCCAGTCAGCACTCGAGGGTGGTGACTGTGTGCATTGCTGTGCGCTTCCATTGAATGAGGGTAGTCCCCCCCGAAGCAGAGCGGTTAACACCTCTTTTTACGGTGCCCGTCTCTCTTCGGTACCCTCAAGGGACCGTTCTGCCAACCCTGCCGCCTCCGGTGTTACAGGGCGCAGCGGTCTCCGGCGAGCACATATCTCAAGGACCACCCGGAAACGTAGTGGCCTCGGGATGCCCGCCCCCTCCGAGGAGGGTGTTAGAGCAGTCAGTTCGATTGTTCCCTGCCGGTGCGCCGTTACAGGGCGACGAGTTGACTACTCAACAACAACAAAATCCAGAAACCAGTCTCGAGAGGCTGGTACCTCTAGTAGAATCTTTGGCAGCGTGGAAGCTACTGTCAAATGTTTCTCGTTGGGTCCTGCAGACCGTGGAAAAAGGGTATCAGATACAATTCAAGAAACGCCCACCTCGGTTTATGGGGGTCCTGCCCACTGTGGTGGCCCCCGAGCAGGTTCTGGTTATGGAACAGGAAGTAAACACTCTGTTAGAGAAAGGGGCCATAGAACATGTACCCCCCTCCAACAGGGAGTCCGGGTTTTACAGCCGGTACTTCATAGTTCCAAAAAAGGACGGGGGATTGCGTCCCATTTTAGATCTTCGAGTTCTGAACGAGTCAGTCATGCAACTCAAGTTCAAAATGTTGACATTGAGGCAAATCGTGCCACAGATCAGGTCCGAGGACTGGTTTGTCACGATAGACCTCAAGGACGCATATTTCCATATTTCCATCCGTCCGTGTCATTGGAAGTTCCTGAGGTTTGCTTTCTGGGGCAAAGCATACCAATATCGAGTTCTTCCATTCGGCCTGGCTTTATCACCCCGCACTTTCACCAAATGCGTGGATGCAGCTCTGACGCCCCTGCGCCTTCAGGGCATTCGCATCATGAACTACATCGACGATTGGTTGATTTTAGCTCAGTCGCATCAGATGGCGGTTCAACATCGAGATGTTGTTCTCGCACATATGAAAGAGTTGGGGTTACGGCTGAACGCCAAGAAGAGTGTGCTTTCTCCACTCCAGAGGACCACTTTCTTAGGCGTGGTTTGGGACTCAGTGTCGATGCAGGCGCGCCTGTCACCGCCACGTATAGAGTCTATCCTTGCAGCTGTGAAAAGTGTAAAGCTAGGCCAGCTACTCACTGTCAAACAGTTTCAGAGACTGTTGGGTCTCATGGCAGCAGCTTCCAACGTGATACCTTTTGGACTGCTGCACATGAGGCCCCTGCAGTGGTGGCTCAGGACCAGGGGGTTTTCCCAGAGGGGCAACCTATTTCGCACAATCAAGGTCACGCGGCGATGCCTACATGCCTTGGTTATGTGGAAGAAACCTTGGTTCCTGTCCCAGGGCCCAGTGTTGGGAGCTCCTCGTCGCAAACTGCTAACGACAGATGCTTCCCTCACGGGCTGGGGAGCGATCCTGGAGGGTCGCTCGTCTCAAGGTCTGTGGGAAGACCATCATCGTTCCTGGCATATCAATCGCCTAGAGATGTTAGCTGTCTTCCGGGCTCTGAGGAGCTTCATCACAGATCTCAGGGGACACCATGTATTAGTGCATACGGACAACACGTCGGTAGTCGCCTATATCAACCATCAAGGGGGTTTGCGCTCGCGCCCATTATCAAATCTGGCACGCCATATCCTCTTGTGGTCCCAGGGGAAGTTGCTGTCACTCAGGGCAGCCTACATCCCCGGGGTCCAGAATATAGGAGCAGACACTCTGTCGAGACAGGGGCCGAGGCCCGGGGAATGGAGGCTCCACCCCGAGGTGGTGGAGCTGATATGGAGGGAGTTTGGCCAAGCACAAGTGGATCTGTTTGCGTCTCGAGAGACGTCTCACTGTCCACTTTGGTTCTCCCTCACGCATCCAGCTCCTCTGGGACTGGATGCCATGGTACAGGCGTGGCCGAGGCTACGTCTGTACGCCTTTCCCCCAGTTGCTCTGCTCCCGGGAATTCTGCAGAGAGTTCGCAGGGACCGGGTTTGCCTGCTTCTTATAGCCCCGCGGTGGCCGGGCAGAGTATGGTTTCCCGATCTTGTGTCGCTCCTCGACGGGCCTCCTCTGGAGCTACCCGTCAGGAGGGACCTTCTGTCCCAGGCAGAGGGCTCGATATTTCACCCTCGGCCAGAACTGTGGAACCTGTGGGCTTGGCCTCTGAGGGGGCCCAGCTCATAGAGTCAGGTCTCTCAACTGAGGTTGTGGAGACCATTCTACAGTCCAGAGCTCCCTCCACGAGGAAACTTTATGCCCTGAAGTGGAGAGTCTTCACTTCTTGGTGTAGTGACCGTTGGTTGGACCCAGTTAACTGCCCAATTGGTACAGTGCTGGAGTTCCTGCAAGACCGGTTCACGGCAGGTCTGACCCCGTCCACTTTAAAGGTTTATGTGGCGGCCATAGGTGCTTACCACATTCCTTTGGGTGGAATGTCTGTGGGGAAAGACCCTTTGATATCTCGTTTCCTTCGTGGCACTTGGAGGCTGAGGCCTGCAGTTCGCTCTAGGGTTCCGCCATGGGACCTGTCCATTGCATTACAAGGCTTGTCCCTGGCCCCCTTTGAGCCCATTGAGGAGGTTCCTGAGAAGTTTTTAACTCTGAAAGCTCTTTTTCTTCTTGCTATTTCTTCTCTCAAGAGAATAGGGGATCTTCAAGCATTGTCGGTTGCTCCGTCATGCTTAGAGTTTGCTCCGGGTATGGTTAAAGCGTTTCTTCATCCAAGACCGGGTTATATCCCCAAGGTCCCCACTAATGTGGTCAGACCTATTGTCCTGCAGGCCTTCTGTCCTCCTCCCTTTCAAAATGCTGACCAGGAGGCTAATAATTTGCTTTGCCCTGTGCGGGCGTTAGACGCGTATGTCCACAGAGCTGCCCTGTGGCGTAAAAGTGATCAATTATTTGTGTGCTTTGGGTCCCCTAACAAAGGAGGTCCAGTGTCTAAGCAAAGGATGAGCAAGTGGGTGGTCGAGGCTATCTCACTTGCTTATGAGGCGGCTGGGCAGCCTTCTCCTTTGGCTGTCCGGTCGCACTCGACGAGGAGTATGGCGGCCTCTAAGGCCCTTATTTCAGGAGTTTTTTTACAGGACGTCTGTGATGCGGCAGGCTGGTCCTCACCGCACACTTTCGTCAGGTTTTACTCTCTGGATCTAGACTCTGCTCCAGGGTCTCATGTTTTGTCTTCTTAGTGCTGCTCTCCAGATTACACACAGGACAGACATTCGTAGCTATGGAGGCGTTGGTATAGACGTTCCCCATAGCGTCATTCTCGACGCAACGGGAGTTCCCTTGAAAGGGAACGCCTCGGTTACGACTGTAACCTCGGTTCCCTGAAGAGGGAACGAGCGTTGCGTCGCCTTGCCATATCTCCTTCATGCCTGTCAGCTCGACTTCAGACTTTTACGAAGCTTTCGTTTTCTGTTTCGGGCCGGCTTTTATAGTTTCCTGGTACGTGACGTCACCCGCCTCTGACGTTCCGCCACACCATTGGACTGATTTTACATGTGCTTCAAGACGTCATCACGCAAAGCGTTCCCCATAGCGTCATTCTCGACGCAACGCTCGTTCCCTCTTCAGGGAACCGAGGTTACAGTCGTAACCGAGGCGTTCTCGTGCCTGAGCTGGACTCACGTTCGACGGGGAGCTGTTAACTTCAGACTGCCGTCATGCATTTCACTCATAACCTAAAGATTCTGTGACTCACTCCATAATCTGGCCATAAACAAACTGTGCTCTGACATATTTTATCATCCAAAGTGTTTAGATAGGTCTCTGTATGCTTTGCATAAAATGAAATGATTTACAGCAAAGTAATGATGTTATATATAAAATAAAATGTACACAAACCTGTATTGTACTGAAGATATGTACCAATTCAACGAATCAAACATTCTACATTTTATTACGGAACTTCTGAAATGTTCAGTATGTAAAAAAACATTAGTGGTTCTGCTGGGCCCTTATCGTCCTAACTACAGCACTCGTGGGATGTGTGTGGGAACACTAACAAGGGCAATAAAGGCTGCAGTCTCTATCATCAGTCACCAAGTCGCCTCAAGACCAGGGTGTTTGCTCTCACAGCTCTTACTAGCTTGCCTCCATTACACTCGCCCCCCAAACCTCATTCCCATCCGGGTCACGGCACCACATGTGACCGGTCCTACTCAGCCTGCTCGAGCAAGTTTCGAACCAGCATCTCCAGCATGAGAGGAGGGCACACTAACAAGGACACTAAGGACCACAGCTGACCTCTACTAACTCTTACTAGTTGGCCTCCTTTACACTGTGAGACTAAATAAATTATAAATTATAAATTTTAAAAAAATTACACCCAGCCAACTAGGGTTGCCTACTTATGGAAAGGAAAATAAGGGAAAATCGTGGTTCTTTATAGGAAAATAAGGGACAGAAAAAGGGACACTCAAAATATTTGTACTGTACCACACAGTCAGTGCATTTCATTTCAGCATCTGCAGTTAAATATGTGTACAAAAGATGTATAAAAGGTTCTCATACAAAGATTTGTCCTCAAATAAATGGTTAATTCTCAATTTAGAGCGTATGCCTGAAAATATGGGACAAACTACTTTTCGTACAGAGTATTTATTTTTTCCCGCATTATTTCACACGTCTAGTACAATTATGTGGTTTTGTTTTATTAATACAATATATACTTTTTTCTTGATATACCCTGAAAGAATGGAGGTGAAATGTGACAACATGCCCCATAGGTGCGGTACATTGTAACATGACCAAATGACAGCTTAAAATGTTATCTGATCTAGTAAAAAAATATACAAGACAAACTAAATATTTTCTTAATAAAATACAATTATTAACTTTTTCATATAAAATAAAGGCATTTTTTAATAATTAAATATAAACTCATTTTTGAGTTTTGACTACGAACACAGGAAAACACAGCTATACAACATAGTTCAAAACAAATTAATTAGTAATTTCTGAACATTGACTCTCAGTCGTTATTCACCTTTTTCTCATGTTTTCTCAATAGAATGAATACAAGTATAGAATATAATAGCATATTTCTAATAGGGGCACATTGTAACGCAGTGTGACAACATGCCCCCGCCTGCACAACTGGGATTTAAACCCGGCTAGTGTCTTCTGCTAGTTAGCGAAGCATTAAAGAACTATCTCAACTGTTAAATAACATATTGGAGATTAAAATAATATCAGATTTGTCTAATTTTAAATAAACACAAAAAAATAACTTAAGAAATTTACTTTTGCTATGGTTTAATAAATGTCTCTGGATATCTTCCAAAAAAACAATAATTTTGGCGCATTTTTTCTCTAAATAAATAGTGTTGATATGGCAACTAGTAAAAACACCAAGTTTCGTCATGCATGTGTGGAAGTATTTAAAACAAGTGTGTTACAACTAGCCCTGTGTTACGTTGTGCCCCGCGCTCCCCTAGTGACTCTTCTTTGGTACTGCAGAGATATTGCACCGCACCGATATTAAACAGACCTTCTCATCTGAGCTGAGTTCATCCGTCATCTGACCGATCGTCATTGTCAAAAATATTTGAGATGACCAATCTAATCAAAGAAGGCGGGAGAAGAAGCTGTTAGGTGAGAATTTCAATGCGACGCTTCAGTTAGCACTGGCCAGCTGGTGGCGCTATGACATTTAGGCAGTGCCGTCGCCAGACCAAGGAGGGCATATGAAATGCATGGGAGGGCACAATTATTATTAGCATACAGTACCTATATTTATAATAACTGTATACTCTATTCGCGCAGCACGTAATCATCACGTTAAACATAACCAACAGCAATATGACCAGGTAGCCTATAGCCTACACCACATTATATAGAAGCAATGTTATGAATATCCATAAAAATTTTGACTATAAAACATATTAGATGTAACACCAGAAGCATCTCTCAAACATTGCATTTTAAAGCAGTCAACAGGGGGATATATGCATTGCCATGAGACACACACACACACACTCACGCAAATACACACAAACAGAGACTTTGAACCTACCGGTTCTTTGAGTGGAGGCACTTACGGATGTCCATGACGAACTGAAGCGAGTAAGCCGGCGAAAACTCATCCAGCTTTCAAAAATGCGCGGTAACTGTTGAGCGGCTACACTGACGTAAGCTACGTCACGTACGTAGCCTGAATTTCTTTTTAGCAAGGCCGTGATAGGCTGTTGCAGTGTAGATTCCCATCAATCAAACAAAATCACACCATTCTTTATATTTTTAATGTTTTAATGATAAAGAATGCAACATTAATGCAACACAAAATTAGCAACTATGATAACATAAAATTAAAAAGTAATTTTTTTAAGAGATATGTGCCTCAAGTGGGGGGGCACAAGCATTTTTGGGGGCGGGCCCGGCCCCCTATGGCCCTCCCATAGCGATGGGTGTACATTTAGGCATGTATGTGTCTTCAGGCCAGGGCATTTATTAAACGTGTGAAGTGTGGGGGAGATTGCACATTGCATGCTTGAGTTAGAACAACTTTCTGTTTTATGCTGATAATAGCATGCTTTAGCACTTAGCTAAGCACATGTGATTCAACTAGAGTTTTAAAAGAGTTATTTTGCTCAGAATCACCAAAATACCAAAGTCTGCAATTAAAATATCTGATTATGAACTCAAGCTTTTCTCATAAAATTTTCCAAAGTCCCAAACTTTCTGGTAACAAAATGATATTTCTCTAAATGAACGATTACATTTACTGGTTACTGTATGTTTGCATTAATGTTCACTCATGAATTTTGTTGCAACAACACAGGCAAACATTATACTTGTGATTTCGTGGCTTTTGAGTCATATGAACGTTTTTCTCTTTTATTTTATCTGTTCAAACATCTGTGTGTCTGGTTTGATCTGTCGGTGGATAAACAGCTTCTGCTGGATGTTTGTCGTCTCTGTGTGTGTCAGCAGTTTGTGGCTGAAGCGTTTCTTCATTTTCTCTCCTGCTAATAAGAAGCTCACAATCTTCCACTCCACACAAAACATCTTTACACTGAAATAAAGTGAATCCATCAACGGTCAAATAAGAGTCACAGGTCAGAGGTCAAATATGATTGACAGCTCACAGCACTAAATAACACACCAGTAGATACAGATATCTAATCCAATATTTCACTCTTCTGCTATTAGTTTTCATTCAGGGCCAGAATTCATTTGAAAATGTAAGATCAGCAAAAGCTTGTTGATTTCCGTGATGTTAAAGGAGACGGATGTGTGAGCGGAAACTGACTGAGGATGGGGGAGGATTCACACACAACCAGATAAATATCTCAGTTAAGTCGTGTTTGATAGCAAGTGTTTTCAGACATTTTAAGGGTTGCTATCATGGGTTTTTCAGTGAACTGATGAATAAAATGTTTCTAAAATGAGTTTAGTTCTGTTTTTTTGAGTTTTAAATGTATTTAAATGAATGGCTTCAGTTGTCTTCCATTTTGCTACAGAATTATACCAGTATGGACCAACACATGTTAAAGGATTAGTTCACTTTCAAATAAAAAAATCCTGATAATTTACTCACCCCGATGTTATCCAAGATGTCCATGTCTTTCTTTCTTCACTTGAAAAGAAATTAAGGTTTTTGAGGAAAACATTCCAGGATTTTTTTCCATATAATGGACTTCTACAGTTTGAAGGTTCAAATGTCCGTCTCAATGCAGCTTCAAAGGCTTGACACGATCCCAGCCGAGAAATAAGGGTCTTATCTAATTATATACTTTTTAACCTCAAATACCCATCATGTACCATCTCTGAGATGCGCCACGCATTGCGTCATCACGTTGGAAAGGTTACGCGTCGCACCATCTGTCTAAGTTCTTTGTCTGTGTCCTCCGGTTCAAAAAGGTAGGGAAGGGAGAAAAACTCCATCTCATTTTCTCCTCCAACTTCAAAATCGTCTGACATCTTTATTTTAATTCATTATTATTTTTTTTTTATTTTTTTCGTGACCTTTCCAACATGGCTCATCTCAGCGATGATACAAGACGGGCATTTATGGTTAAAAAGTATATAATTGTTTTGTTTTTTAGGGTTTTTTTTAATGACCGATCGTTTCACTATCTAAAACCCTTATTTCTCGACTGGGATCGTGTGGAGACTTTGAAGCTGCATTGAGACTGATATTTGAACCTTCTTTGATCGATTGAACGGTTGGTTGCCATTGAAGTCCATTTTGCTTTTCAAACGCACAGCGCGTTATTTACTGAAGTGATCGAGCCACTCCAATCTATGAAACATTATTGTTACCATCTACATATCTACGTTTGAGCAGATATCCACAAACACAGTATTTAACAGTGAACACGGGTCTAAACATTATATTATTCAGCATATATCTAGCAACAGTTCAACTGCAATGTGAAGTTTATGCAACAATGACATTAATATTAATATTTAATTCAAAATACATTTCTTACCTTACATCTTTCTTGTCTTCAAATCGCGTCTTCAAAGTCTATGAGGAGAAATAAAAATCATTTGTGAAGCACTAACGTTAACAAGCACAGCAAGACACGCCCTCTTTTGGAACCCACAAGGGAAAAGGAAGAGAGGCAGGCCAAGGAACAGCTGGCACCGCGACCTGGATGCAGATGTGAAGAGGTCTGGCCACACATGGGGACAGTTAGAGAAGTTGGCCCAGGACCAGGACGACTGGAGAGCCCTTGTTTGGCGGTAGGCGCAAGTAAGTAATTAACGTTAACTATCAGATGCGGTTGCTGCCTTGTTCAACACTGCCTCTTGCGTCTACGGAAAATACCCGTACACAGTAGAGGTCACTAACTAAATGCACAATTGACAGTCTAAAAAAATAACAATAATAAAATACATTTGACAATTTATATTGACAATTTCTAATAAAAAATTTATCGAAATACTTGACATGTGCATCCAAGCCATCCATCGATGGAAAAAGAGCCTGCGCGAACTTGCTTCTTGAGGCGCGGAGTAACGTTGCAACAAAATGTGATTGGATGATAGTTAAAGTCCGCGTGAACCGGAAGTTGCAAACGACTTTTCCCCAGTGTTGACGTATTTCCCAGTGAAAAGGAATATTGAACAGAGGGCAGGGTTTTACTCTAGCGCTCCTCCTCTCCATCTCTGCTCATAGCAGACTAACGGTTTGAGGGGAGTGGTTAAGCGTTTTCAACCCAAGCCGTCAAACCTACGTCATCAGAGAAGGAACGCCATTCCAGACCGGAAGTAACTTTTCAGACTTTGATTAAAGATTACAACGGCAAACAATTTTTTTCTGTGTATTAACTTGCATGGATGAATTTTTCACCACAAGGCTAGTAATATGCGCTAACAAAATAGGGTCAATTTTGATTTCAGTTGGACTTTAACACATATTGTGTTGGACACACTGTGTTGTTTCTCTCTCTCTCTCTTTATTTTTCTTATTACACATGATCAACATAAAATTACACAAAATGTAAAATAGCCATAACACAAAAAATCCTTTTTGAGAGTGTAGCAGGCGTACATGTAACGTCAGCATTTTCACATCCGTTGATTGGATGGTCAGAGCATGTACTATTACTAGTATTCAGAGCTATCAAACAGCATATATAGCGAACTGCATAAACTAAAATATATCACTGTTAATTTAATAGTTTTTCAACCCACAAATTCATGTTTCTCTCCCTCTTCGACCCCCAGCTGTTTTAAACCTACCGGGAAAAAAATCCAGCTTAACGCAGAATCACAGAACACTATTTGATCTGTCCGGGTAAAAACTGAATTAACTGACTGTAATGTATGCCATGTCTGATTTTGAGGGCAAAAGTCAAAAACTCACTGTTGGAACTGAAACGCACAGATAACCTGTACAACAGAGTAATTGAAGTCTTCTTGAGGAAAGAAATAAGGATGGGTTTTGTGTAAAAAGAATCAGTAGCCTAGTTTTGATGAGTATAATGCTTATTTTTGACACCGTCTTTTCTGTGCTGAATATGATTAGAATTTTTCTAGTAAATTTATGATCGAAACTTTTTTTTTCAAACATTCATACTTTTGTAACGTCTGCAGAACGGCAGACAAAGGAGGCTCCGTTTCTGAACTATTTTATCGGTGCAAAATAAAACAGCAGTTTCACAAGTATAAAGAGTCTGTGTGGACATCATGCAACAGTGGAGTCAGATTGCATCAAGTCTGATTCACCTGCTAGTATATCTGTTACATTTTTGCAAAGATATTATGAATTATCTCAGGGGCGTCACTAGGCCCTTTTTAGGGGGGCTTCAGCCCCCCTAAACTTCTGCCCAGCCCCCCTAAAAAATATTTGATTAATACATTTATGATCGCTTCAGTCCCCTTTTAAAAAACTCATTTGAAACGGCGGAAAGCTGCGTTAAGTTTCGGCTCCTCCCCTTATCTGAGTCTGCTTGGATTTAGCGCATTTTTCAATCTGCAGGGGCGCCGAGCAGAGCGAACATCAGAGAGTACAAGGTGTGTCGTGAGTGCATTTATTGATAGATTGCTATGATATTACATCTGCATCGGTGCAGTTCTTTGTCATAAATGCATTGCAGTTTACATAATGTAATTACTAGAGCATTGGGAGCAACACAGGACGTTTCGGTTTTTCATCCGAGCGCGAATTTTAGCAGCACGACTGATGCTTCAGTTTACGATCAAGTAGGCTACAAGTTAAGTAGCTAAACTAAACATTTTATATTTGACAGTTTTTTAGGTCATAAATGTTAAATGAAAAACAAAAATAATTGGAAAACTAATAAACTTTTGTCTAATAACGTGTAATTATGTCATTGTGAGGGGACAAGAAACATTAACAAAGCCGTTTTCATAGGCACAAGATTAATAATGTATGTGTACATGTTGAGAATTAATATAATACAATTTGTAGCCTTCAGTAAATTAAAAAAGTTCAGCTTTAGGAGGGGAAGAGACAGGGCAAGATCAGGAGATGGAAATGAGGAGAAAGCAGGTTTTAAATCTATTTCTTATCCTTTTTTGGCCTTCAAACGTCTTGAAATGCACATATCAGAGAAATAAAAATGTTTAACCCCATAACAACTTCAAATTTATGACCTCTTTGATTATAAAGCCCTGTCTACGGCCATATACAGTATTAGGCCTAGATCAATGATTGTGTACATATTGTGAATGAATTTAATAAACTTAGTTACCTAGCTTTCCTGGTAGCTTTGTCTGAGAAAATGATTCATAAATCAACCTATCAGTTGACCCTATGTTTACTTTTTTCACTGACAGACACAAATGAAAAGCCTATATCAGTCAAAGCTCAGCTTTAGGAGGGGAAAAGACAGAGCAAGATAAAAACAAAGAGAAAAAGAGTGTGATGCTGATGAGGTGAGAAAAAAAAACAGCTGCCACAAATGGTTTTAAAGCTATTGTTATCCAATATTTTTGGCCTTCAAAACATCTTAAAATGCACATATGTAGATCAGAGAAATCAAAATTTTCTCGGGGAGCATGCCCCCGAACCCCCCTAAATACCTCACATTCGGGACCTCAGTGATTATATAACCCTGCCATATGCATGTTACTGGCATTAATGTTAATAATGAGCATTAGACCATAAACTAACTTTTTTAAAAAAAATCATACCCTCATTGGGGGCTGAGCCCCCCTAAAATGAAAATCCTAGAATCGCCCCTGAATTATCTTATATTGTAATAAAACAGATATAACAAATATAACAAATATATCAACATAAATAACCATTCAAAATTACATATTACGTCATTAAATGGCAACTTTACACATACAGAGACAAATTTGCATTTTACCTTCCAAACAGGGACAGCATAGGTCAAGAACTCAGTAGAGAATAATAGAAAATACTGTGGAAGTGATAGCGACAGCAGAACCCAGCTCTGATTTGCCCATATTGCTACTTGGTGTCCGCGTATACCATTATAGTTCCTATAATATGTGTTTTATTGTTATTATATTGTAATATTATTGTTTTTAGTAACTGAGCTGATACACAAAGCATAACATGCCATGATAAAACACAATGTTCCATATTGTCATCTGTGGCTTTATGTCCCATTTTACGCCTTTGTTGCATGGAGTCCACGTGGACAGTTAAATAATTTTTAAATAAAACTGAATTTTGTAAAAATGAAAATGGATTTAAATGTTAGCATCATGTTAAACTAATAAAAGAAATCTTTAAAAAAAATCTAGAAAATGTTTTCCATAATTCATGCATGAAAGGGTTAAATAAACATTATATAGGCCCGATAGCTATTGAAGCCATAATATTAGATTTCAAGCCACAGATCAGGGAGTAGCACTCATAGCTTTTCTCAAGGATGGCTTGAGATTGGGACCAAGCGGCAACCTCCCTGTCCCTCTCTTGAAACCAACACGGAAGTGTATTAAAGGAGACGGATGTGTGAGCGGAAACTAACTGAGGTTGGGGGAGGATTCACACACAACCAGATAAATATCTCAGTTCAGTCTTTCAGATCAATCTGAGTGTTTCAGACATTAAGAGTTACTATCGTGGACTTTTCAGTGAACCGATGAAGAAAATGTTTCTCAAATTAGTTTTGCTCTGTTTGTGTTTGTGGCGTCTGGATGGTGAGTTTTAAATGTGTTTTTCTGGTTTCAGTTGTTTCTGTTCTGATGTGATAAATTACTGGTTAAATTAGTCTGAACTTGGATTAAAGTTTCTATTTTTAATGCATTTATTTATGGAAGTAAAATAATGGCAAATGTTTTTTGCAACAAAAAAAGCCTGTTGAATTGCACTACTTGAAAAAAAAGCCATGCTTGCATTTTAATGCATTGTATTTTTAGGGCTTGCATTTTGATGGGCTGAAATTCAACATGGTTGAATATTTAAGGTGTGAATATTTCAATTCAAAACATTTCAAACACATTTTCATTATTAAAATTTCAATAATTCATATTCACCTTTCATATTTCACTTCCAAAATATTCAAACTGTTTAAAAATACAACCTATCTTATTCAACAGGCAATTTTCGGTTTTAATTGAAATATTCACAGATTAAATATTCAACCATGTTGAATTTCAGCCCATAAAAATGCAAGCAATATTATTAATTTCACATTTACATGATTAAAAGTATTTTAGTTAAGCTTCATCAAACCAACATCAAGTGATCTGTGAAAAACTCTGTTCTTCAGGAGAGTCTGGTGATGTGTTTTTTTATTCAGTCCTGGAGTCAGTGTCAGTGACTGAGGGAGATTCAGTCTCTCTAAACTCTGATCTTACTGAAATGAAGGATGATGATGTGATTCAGTGGAGGTTTGGATATGAATGGACTTTAATAGCAGAAATCAATAAACGGGCCGACAGAATCACTGAATATGATGATGTTCTTGATGGGAGATTCAGAGACAGACTGAAGCTGGACAATCAAACTGGATCTCTGACCATCACAAACACCACAACTGAACATGAAGGAGATTATAAACTACTGAGGTTTACAGGAAGATTGTCATTAAAATCATTCAGAGTTTCTGTCTATGGTGAGAAAAGATTATTTTTATTCTCCTTCAAATATTCTTATCTACTATTTACATATTGAATTGTTGAATCGTTTATAGTTTGAGATGACAGACCGTATAAAAACTCACTTGGAACCGAATATAAGATTGTTGATTGGATTTGATCATATTTCTGTGTATTCAGAAATATTAGTTGATGTCAGCGCTGATATTAGTGTTTATTGACTGATCTGATCTCAGTTTGATGTGTTTATTCCTCAGACTCTGTTCACTGGTGTGGTCCTACTGAAGCTGTGATCCGATTGGTCCTCTCTGCTCTGGTGGGCGTGGCTACTGTCTTCATTGTGGTTTATGAGATCAGATCCAGAAGAGCTGAATGAGATCAAGCACATATTCACACATCAGGTACATGATTGATGATGGCATTTCTCACAAACTGATTTTGCATATATAAATATCTGTGAGATTTATTAATTTATGGCTTTTTATGTTAATCTTTTTCAGGAAGTATCGAAATCTAAACTTTAAAGATTCTTCAAGTGTGTTTTTTGTTCTTTGTGTTTTTTTTCATAATAAATACTGATGATTATTTGAGTTTGTGCTCTCTTTCAGTGGCAGATTTTAACAGTGTCACTTTGTTGTTTATATTTCTCTCAGATACAAAAAAATATAATAATAATAAAGAGACACAGATCTCACTTTACTACTGCTGTATATTTGTAATATGTATTTTCTTGCCTTTATCAATAAAGTTTCTCACTCTGAGGTTCAAGAGTCTCTCATGATTTATTCAGAGGAATACAAACTTTTTGTATATTTTAAATATTTCAGCAGTGTACCATATACAGCTTTATTTCTACTTTTTTCTACTTTTTTTATAGCCTATCTGTAAAAACATTTATTTATTTATTTTTAATATTACCAATTAATTTGTTTTTGTTTTTGCAATATATTCCGGTAAACAACATACAGCTAAAATATTATTTCAAAAAATGTTTCTAAATTCTATTAACTCATAAAACTAACTCTGTTACATGTTGTAGTTGCAGATTTACTGCAAGAAAAATATACAATACGTGTTACGTTCATGTTACAAATCACATGCAGAATCACATACCGTAGGTACGGAAAGTATTCAGACCCCCTTAAATGTTTCACAGCCATGCTAAAATCATTTAAGTTCATTTTTTTTCCTCATTATTATACACACAGCACCCCATATTTACAGAAAAACACAGAAGTGTTGACATTTTTGCACATTTATTAAAAAAGAAAAACTGAAATATCACATTGTCCTAAGTATTTCAGACCCTTTGCTCAGTATTTAGTAGAAGCACCCTTTTGATCTAATACAGCCGTGAGTCTTTTTGGGAAAGATGCAACAAGTGTTTCACACCTGGATTTGGGTATCCTCTGCCATCCCTCCTTGCAGATCCTCTCCTGTTCTGTCAGGTTGGATGGTAAACGTTGGTGGACAGCCATTTTCAGGTCTCTCCAGAGATACTCAAAAGGGTTTAAGTCAGGGCTCTGGCTGGGCCATTCAAGAACAGTCACAGAGTTGTTGTGAAGCCACTCCTTCATTACTTTAGCTGTGTGCTTACGGTCATTGTCTTGTTGGAAGGTGAACCTTCGGCCCAATCTGAGGTCCAGAGCACTCTGGAGAAGGTTTTCGTCCAGGATATCCCTCTACTTGGCCGCATTCATCTTTCCCTCGATTGCAACCAGTCGTCCTGTCCCTGCAGCTGAAAAACACCCCCCCCCACAGCATGATGCTGCCACCACCATGCTTCACTGTTGAGACTGTATTGGACAGGTGATGAGCAGTGCCTGGTTTTCTCCACACATACCGCTTAGAATTAAGGCCAAAAAGTTCTTTCTTGGTCTCATCAGACCAGATAATCTTATTTATCACCATCTTGGAGTCATTCAGGTGTGCTTTCATGTGTCTTGCACTGAGGAGAGGCTTCCGTCGGGCCACTCTGCCATAAAGCCCTGACTGGTGGATGGCTGCAGTGATGGTTGACTTACTACAACTTTCTCCCATCTCCCGACTGCATCTCTGGAGCTCAGCCACAGTGATCTTTGGGTTCTTCTTTACCTCTCACACCAAGGCTCTTCTCCCCCGATAGCTCAGTTTGGCCGGACGGCCAGCTCTAGGAAGGGTTCTGGTCGTCCCAAACGTCTTCCATTTAAGGATTATGGAGGCCACTGTGCTCTTAAGAACCTTAAGTGCAGCAGAATTTTTTTTGTAACCTTGGCCAGATCTGTGCCTTCCCACAATTCTGTCTCTGAGCTCTTTAGGCAGTTCCTTTGACCTCATGATTCTCATTTGCTCTGACATGCACTGTGAGCTGTAAGGTCTTATATAGACAGATGTGTGGCTTTCCTAATCAAGTCCAATCACAGTAATTCAAACACAGCTGGACTCAAATGAAGGTGAAGAACCACCTCAAAGATGATCAGAAGAAATGGACAGCACCTGAGTTAAATATATGAGTGTCACAGCAAAGGGTCTGAATACTTAAGACTATGGTTGGGCGATATGCTCCATTTTCATATCGTCCTATCGTCAGCCTGTGAGATCGGCGATACACGATCAGGGCCGGCGCATTCATATAGGCGAACTAGGCAATTGCCTAGAGCGGCACTTTTGTAAGAGTGGCAAAATGTGTGCCTATTGGGAATGAACAATTCACAAAATAGTCTATATGATTTGCTGAGCTGCCGCTGCGCCGCCCCGCCCCCTGCTCTCATGACTGAATGATGGGAAGTTCGGATCATTTTACTGACTCTCTTGTTCGATCTCATTCATCAAAATGAACGAATCTTTATTTGAGTCATTTCGTTAATTTAAGTGGCTTTAAATGTTACACTTTTAACAGCCAAATTCCCCGATCACATCACGCATATATCGCACATATCACGCATATAGTATATGTATATATTTGCTTCCTCTTGGCCTACTAAAGTGTTCCTGTAACGGGAGTGTTCTCTGGCTAGAGCAGAACAGCCGAGTGTGTGTGGACAGAAGTGCATGCCTGAGCTTATATTTTGGGTTAAGCTGTGTTGCTTTGACATTGTGGAAAATATAATAATAGAAACAAAATGTATTAGCCTTTTTACCCGTTATTATCAATCTAAATTAATCTCGTTTTTAATTTAACTTTATTTCGTTTTTCTTTATTTAAATTTCGTTTTTTCTTTATTTAAATTGATTTTTTTTCTTTATTTAAATTTTGTTTTTCTTTATTTAAATTTCGTTTTTTCTTTATTTAAATTTCGTTTTTTCTTTATTTAACCTCTTAGGGCCTAGTGGCCACATATGTGGACAGCACATTTTAGCTCTTATGTCCACAATTGTGTTCACTGCTGAATTGGTGGTGTTATGGACATGTATGGGGGTCATAGATATAAACACTAGATGACGCCTTGTATACGGCAGTTCATTGGAACGAATGCGTCAATAGAGCCGCCATCTTGCAACAGGGGAGCCCCTCCTCTTTAATGCATCAGCGTCAATGTAGGCAAAGGTCTAACGGAAATAAAATCACCATAAATCGCCATGAATGCGATTTTCTAGTTTTTATGGTTCGTTCCAACAGTCAGACATGTATTTATCATTGAGTCCAGAGGAAATTTAAGGTTTTGATATTAAGATAATTACTTCTTTTTCAAAATATAATGCATAGTGCTAGTAGGCCTAAGTTTATTAGTCACATTCTTCCACTTCAGTAAACATAACTATTGCTATATAATACATTTATAAATGAGCAAAACTTGGCCACTAAATATTTAATATTCAATTATTTTAATGATCACAATTCAATTCTTAATTTTATTCAACTGAACAAGCGCAACATTCAGCATTCAATCAAATATTCTAAAAGATGTTTTATTAAGAATAATGTTATTTCAACATAATATCTCGTTATTTCGACATATGTGTGCGTGCAACAAGCAAGAAGTGCATTTGTAAATCCGGTGACGCGTGCATTGATTTTTGTTAATAAACTTCTGACAGTGTCGACTCGGCTGCAGAGATGAAGTTGACGATCGCCATCTCTGTAGTGAACGCGCCTATAGAGAGAAATGCACATAATGGATTACATAATCAGAGAGTAGCCTAGCTTTTTTCTTTCGTTTTAAATGATTTCGTTTAAAGACTATTTAAGCTTTGTGTATTTGATGTATTTCTCATGTCTGTGTGAAGCATAGGCTGAGTTTCGTTAAGTTAGGATGAGATGCGCTCCAGTTAACGCGCAACAAGTAAGTGACCGCGCGGACGCCTCCATGATTATATTAACAGGCAATTTGTTGATGAATAAAATTGATTAAAATAAAGATACAATTTATACAAAACGAATTTCACTTTAAAGGCTTTAAACAGTTGACATTTTCACAAATTTCAGTGTCCTTCCACACCTTCATCCCCAGTTTGCAAGGAAAAGAAACAAGCCCTTGAGCCCACTGTATCCTTGTGCAAAACACACACATACAGATTAAGAGCGCCACACTGTTTTTTTTTTTTTTGTTTTTTTTTTTCATTTAAAGGTTTGAGTACAATCGGTAAAAAATTAAAAGTTAGGAACAACACAGCACATCACATCACAGCCAAAAGTGGGTATTGAGGATCAACTCCTGCATATTGTACATTTTAAACACAAGGGTTATTTCAAATAATATCTAAAGAGTACAGCACATTCACAGTTCATTAGCTGTGCGAGAATCACAGTTCATTTTCTTCCTCCAAGCAGAGAAATGTACACTTAACTTATAAAAAAACAACTTGACTACTACCATCCACAGAGTAAATGTAATCCCATGCTGTCTGGTTTAGATTTAGTTCGTGTGAACATCCATATACGCAGCACAAAAGTCCGGTATCATCCATGAACTCGAAGAACAGGCGGAGATAGCAGCGTTACCTAGCTACTTCCTATGACAAGACCCCTGTTCCAAGATGGCGGCGGTTTTGACGCATGTTTATGCTGCGTTCCAGACAACCTGTAACCCGTGTTTTTCCAGCCTTATACCCGTGAAAGTGCACTGGAACGGCAGTCAAACCCGTAACTTCCCACCCGTGAACTCGTACTAGATCGATGTACTCCCAGTTACAAGCTCTGACGTCACATAGCCCGCGAAACCATACAAAACAACAATGGCAGCCCCTACGGATGCAGTGTTTCTGCATGCGGTACACGGTGAGAATACACTTTAGGACAATATAACGTTGCAGTCAAATTAATAATAATATATTAATAATGATAATAATACACACACGATTATGTATTACAATGTTATGTGTCTGAAACAATAAGCATGTCGTAAAAGTGTATTGCCGCATGGAAATGTTAAAGTGACGTAAACCTGAACTTTACAGGTAGTTTGGCGTGACTGGCCTGGAACGCTACAAAGTCGTGAGTCGTGGTTTGAAGTCGTGATTTACGTGCTCAAAAACCTGCCTGGAACGCAGCATAAGAACCCCAAGGCGACATCTAGTGTTTATATCTATGTATGGGGGTACTTACACTGCCATCTGGTGGTGTCAGAAATTAAAAATACACTACGGTCAAAATTCAAAATGGCGGCGAACACAAGGGAAGATGCAAGTGTCCATACACAAACGTCGACCAGTTAAGAAGTTCTGTAATATTTCATGGCTTATTCTGATTTAGATATTTATAAAAGCCTTGTATATTTGTCATGACTTGCAAATTTGAAAAAAAAAGTGTAAAACTAGCAACTTTGTAGGTCGCTAAACATGATGTACACATACGTGTACTTATGGACTGAACCTCCTCAAAACAACTAATATGCTAGTAAACATGCACACACATAAAATGGGAAAAAGTCAGCTCTGATGCAGCTAAAAAGCTCTCACACTCACTCACACGCTCACACACACACACACACACACACACACAATGTTCTGTTGTTCCTGTAGTTTGCGGAGACTCAGAGGAAGCGTGAGACCAAGGAGAGGAGGAGGACACTCACACACACACACACACTCACACACTCAGATGATGTTCTGTTGTTCCTGTAGTTTCCGGAGACTCAGAGGAAGCGTGAGGCCAAGGAGAGGAGGAGGACACTCACACACACACACTCACACACTCAGATGATGTTCTGTTGTTCCTGTAGTTTCCGGAGACTCAGAGGAAGCGTGAGGCCAAGGAGAGGAGGAGGACACTCACACACACACACTCACACACTCAGATGATGTTCTGTTGTTCCTGTAGTTTCCGGAGACTCAGAGGAAGCGTGAGGCCAAGGAGAGGAGGAGGACACTTACACACACACACACACTCACACACACACACACATACACACTCACTTACACACACACACACACACACACACACACACACACACTCAGATGATGTTCTGTTGTTCCTGTAGTTTGCGGAGGCTCAGAGGAAGCGTGAGGCAGAGGAGAGGAGGAGGACACTCACTTTCTCACACACACACACACTCACTCTTTCACTCACACACACACACACACACACTCAGACAATGTTCTGTTGTTCCTGTAGTTTGCAGAGGCTCAGAGGAAGCGTGAGGCCGAGGAGAGGAGGAGGACACTCTCACACACACACACACACACACACACACACGCACGCACGCACACACACACACACACACACACTCAGACGATGTTCTGTTGTTCCTGTAGTCCATGTTCCTTCGTTCCTCCATATTAAAAAACAGTCAGGAAAAAAAATGCTGTGTTCAAGGCAGAAATAAAGAGTTTTTCATTCTATTACACAAAGGTGATTTATTGTGTTTTGGGTCATTCTATGAAAATGTCCATTTTTCTGTCCCTAGCCTTTACAGAAATATTACACTTAAAAAACACTTTAGGGTTACAATTTCTTTACATTTTAAAATAAAACAATATGTTATTTGAACAATTACACCCTCTTGAGCCATCAATGTGGCAATATTTGATTTTTATTATTTATATAGAATTTCAAGCACCACAGAAGTGCTCGTCCCCACAGTCATGTACAGAGGGAAAATGCTTTATTTTGAGGTCAATAACAGATTTTTACACCATTTCAAATACAATAATGTATACATAACTATCAAATATATTATGTTAATGATATATATATAAAAAATGCAGAATAAATATTATAAAATTTATAATGAAAGTAGTGGTCCCCTGGAGTTGTGTCACTGGTGTTACCTGTAACGGTCACCAGCTGGAGTGCCCTTGAGAGCCACCAGAGGGCACTCCACATAAGACTCTCCTATTCACTCACTACTACATTTCCCATAACTCACTGCCTGGACTCATCATCTCTGATTGCATTCACCTGTGTCTCTTCACCCGTGTCTCATCACCCTGTTAGTCTCAGCCTATGTATACCATGTTCACTCATTCACACACTGCGAAGTTTTGTATGTTGTTGCACTGCACTTCTGAGCGTTTTTTCCCTGGTTTTGTGTCTCTTGGTTTTTGGATATCTTGCCCTGTTCCCTGGATTACTCTCTTGCCTCTGGTCCCTGGATTACTCTCTTGCCTCTGGTCCCTGCCTGTTTTGTTTGTTTGGACTGCCTTCCAGTGTATGACCTATTGCTTGTTCTTTGGATTACCCCTAAATAAAGCTGCGTTTGGATCTTTACCTTCAAGTCTCGGAGCAGTTCGTAACAGAAAACTTTGCCATACCTAGATCCAGCAGCGATGCCATCAGATACAGCAGTACAAATCCTGCTTCTCCGTCAGGGGAATCGGCCGATTGAGAGGTATGTTGAGGAGTTTATTGAACTGGCAAATCTCACCTCAATGAACACAGAATGCCTTAAGATCTTTTTTCGGGGAGGGCTATCTGAACCGCTCAGTTCATTCATGCCCTTGCATGATCCTCACGAGACTTTGGAGCACTATATTGATCTGGCCCTTTTGTTAAGCGGATCATCGTTTACTGTGGGCGGGGTAGAGGAGGAGTTCCGTGAGCCCGCAGTATCCCCTCAGCCTGAGCTTTTCCTCGTCAGCCCTGCCGAGCCTGCACTTCACGCCAGTCCAGCCGAGCCCACACTTTACGCCAGATCTGCCGAAGCCAAGGCAGTATGCGTCGTGCCCGCCGCCCCTGAGACCGCAAACGACATGCCCACCGATCCAGAGCCCTTTTCACCGCTGGTCCCGTCCAGCACAGAGCCCTCGCCGCTGCCCAGCACAGAGCCCTCGCCGCTGCCCAGCACAGAGCCCTCGCCGCTGCCCAGCACAGAGCCCTCGCCGCTGCCCAGCACAGAGCCCTCGCCGCTGCCCAGCACAGAGCCCTCGCCGCTGCCCAGCACAGAGCCCTCGCCGCTGCCCAGCACAGAGCCCTCGCCGCCGCCCAGCACAGAGCCCTCGCCGCTGGTCCTGCCTAGCTCAAAGCCCTCGCCGCCGCTGGTCCTGCCCAGCTCAAAGCCCTCGCCGCCGCTGGTCCTGCCCAGCTCAAAGCCCTCGCCGCCGCTGGTCCTGCCCAGCTCAAAGCCCTCGCCGCCGCTGGTCCTGCCCAGCTCAAAGCCCTCGCCGCCGCTGGTCCTCCCCAAAGCCCTCGCCGCCGCTGGTCCTGCCCAAAGGCCTCGCCGCCGTCCTGCCCAAAGCCCTCGCCGCCGCTGGTCCTGCCCAGCTCAAAGCCCTCGCCGCCGCTGGTCCTGCCCAGCTCAAAGCCCTCGCCGCCGCTGGTCCTGCCCAGCTCAAAGCCCTCGCCGTCGCTGGTCCTGCCCAGCTCAAAGCCCTCGCCGCCGCTGGTCCTGCCCAGCTCAAAGCCCTCGCCGCCGCTGGTCCTGCCCAGCTCAAAGCCCTCGCCGCCGCTGGTCCTGCTCAAAGCCCTCGCCGCCGCTGGTCCTGCCCAAAGCCCTCGCCGCCGCTGGTCCTGCCCAAAGGCCTCGCCGCCGTCCTGCCCAAAGCCCTCGCCGCCGCTGGTCCTGCCCAGCTCAAAGCCCTCGCCGCCGCTGGTCCTGCCCAGCTCAAAGCCCTCGCCGCCGCTGGTCCTGCCCAGCTCAAAGCCCTCGCCGCCGCTGGTCCTGCCCAGCTCAAAGCCCTCGCCGCCGCTGGTCCTGCCCAGCTCAAAGCCCTCGCCGCCGCTGGTCCTGCCCAGCTCAAAGCCCTCGCCGCCGCTGGTCCTGCCCAAAGGCCTCGCCGCCGCTGGTCCTGCCCAAAGGCCTCACCGCCGTCCTGCCCAAAGCCCTCGCCGCCGCTGGTCCTGCCCAGCTCAAAGCCCTCGCCGCCGCTGGTCCTGCCCAGCTCAAAGCTCTCGCCGCCGCTGGTCCTGCCCAGCTCAAAGCCCTCGCCGCCGCTGGTCCTGCCCAGCTCAAAGCCCTCGCTGCCGCTGGTCCTGCCCAAAGCCCTCGCCGCCGCTGGTCCTGCCCAAAGCCCTCGCCGCCGCTGGTCCTGCCCAAAGCCCTCGCCGCCGCTGGTCCTGCCCAAAGCCCTCGCCGCCGCTGGTCCTGCCCAGCTCAAAGCCCTCGCCGCCGCTGGTCCTGCCCAGCTCAAAGCCCTCGCCGCCGCTGGTCCCGTCAAGCTCAGAGACGCTTCACGTCACTTCTGCCGATCCAGACGCTGAGCTTCACGTCACTTCTGCCGATCCAGACGCTGAGCTTCACGTCACTTCTGCCGATCCAGAGACTGAGCTTCACGTCAAGTCCGCCCGTCAAGAGTCTCGTCCCGCCGAGACTGAATCTGTTCCTAAGCCTGAATCTGATCCTGATACTGAGCCTGAATCTGTTCCTCTTCCTCTTTCTGCGCCTGTGTCTTCGGACAAGATGGCCGACTCCACGCCTGTGTCTTCGGACAAGATGGCCAACTCCACGCCTGTGTCTTCGGACAAGATGGCCGACTCCACGCCTGTGTCTTCGAACAAGATGGCCGACTCCACGCCTGTGTCTTCGGACAAGACGGCCACCGCCGCCGAACCAGTGTCTCCGGACAAGATGGTCGCCGCCGCCGAGCAAGTGTCCTCAGCAGAGATGGCTGCCGACATGCCTTATCCTGAGCCGGTGTCTGTTCCAGTTCCTGAGCCAGAGCCAGAGCCAGTGTCTGTGTCTGTGTATGTGTCTGTGTCTGTTCCAGTTCCAGAGCCAGTGTCTGTGTCTGTGTCTGTTCCTGAACCTGAGTCGGTGGTGCCAGTTCCAGTGCCAGTTCCGGTGGTGTCTGTTCCAGTTCCTCCGCCGTGGCCGCCCGAGGGGTCTTCACCGCCGTGGCCGCCCGAGGGGTCTTCACCGCCGTGGCCGCCCGAGGGGTCTTCACCGCCGTGGCCGCCCGAGGGGTCTTCACCGCCGTGGCCGCCCGAGGGGTCTTCACCGCCGTGGCCGCCCGAGGGAAAGTCACCGCCGTGGCCGCCCGAGGGAAAGTCACCGCCGTGGCCGCCCGAGGGAAAGTCACCGCCCAGGCTGCCTGAATGGTCGTCTCCGCCCTGGCCGCCTGAAGGTTCGTCTCCTCCTTGGCCGCCTGAATGGTCGTCTTCGCCCTGGCCGCATGAAGGTTCGTCTCCTCCCTGGCCGTCTGAAGGGTTGTCTCCCCCCTGGTCGCCTGCACAGCCTGCTCCGCCCTGGTCGCCTGCACAGCCTGCTCCGCCCTGGTCGCCTGCACAGCCTGATCCGCCCTGGTCACCTGCACAGCCTGATCCGCCCTGGTCTCCCATCCTGCTGCAGTATCCAGGTCCTCTGCCACTCCACGGGCCTGGCCCTCCATCCCGCCCCCGGGTCCGCCTCCGCTCCACCTCCCTCCTGGACAGTTTAGGAGCGTCTGGAATCCGCTCCTTAAAGGGGGGGCTATGTAACGGTCACCAGCTGGAGTGCACTTGAGAGCCACCAGAGGGCACTCCACATAAGACTCTCCTATTCACTCACTACTACATTTCCCATAACTCACTGCCTGGACTCATCATCTCTGATTGCATTCACCTGTGTCTCTTCACCTGTGTCTCATCACCCTGTTAGTCTCAGCCTATGTATACCATGTTCACTCATTCACACACTGCGAAGTTTTGTATGTTGTTGCACTGCACTTCTGAGCGTTTTTCCCTGGTTTTGTGTCTCTTGGTTTTTGGATATCTTGCCCTGTTCCCTGGATTACTCTCTTGCCTCTGGTCCCTGGATTACTCTCTTGCCTCTGGTCCCTGCCTGTTTTGTTTGTTTGTTTTGTTTGTTTGTTTGTTTGGACTGCCTTCCAGTGTATGACCTATTGCTTGTTCTTTGGATAACCCCTAAATAAAGCTGCGTTTGGATCTTTACCTTCAAGTCTCGGAGCAGTTCGTAACATTACCGTAAAACAAAAATCTCTTATTTTGAAATAAATATCACACTGATGACATCACTTGACTTCCTTCTTCCAATTTCCTGAATATCTATGAAGAAAAGCCCATGTTAGATCCACTGTCTCTTCTCAGTTCAATCTTCTCATTTATCTCGTGATTTCATATGAAGCTTTTAGTTGAAGTCACTGGTATGACCTACTTTACTGTTAGTTAATTGTAAAAAAACTAGAATACAAATGGATTAAACTACTTAATTTAGTTAGTATACCATGATTGACAACATGTGGTTTGTTACCTTGCAGCAGCCATTTTGTAAAATTAATTTTTCATGAAAATTGTCACTGGTGATATTGTCACTGGTGTCACCTTTCTTATGGGTAACACCAGTAACACCAGTGACTTCCATTTATAGATCAACTTGATTGTGTCACTGGTGTTACATCTTGTTATATCTTGAAAACAGCACACGTCCAAATGATCTGACGGCGCGGGCGGGTATAGATGTATACACTAGATGTCGCTTGGCTACGGTTTCGTTTCAATGAACTGCAGTAGCCAAGGCGACATCTAGTGTATACATCTATACCTGCCCGCGCCGTCAGATCATTTGGACGTGTGCTGTTTTCAAGATATAACAACGATATAAATACTGTTCGTTTTCTCACACAAACCGCTCGTTTCGTGTCTTAGGCCATCAATGTGTACTTATGATGGGGAATTGTTTCATTTGGACGATGGGGAATTGTTTTAATTTGGACTCTGTGCTTGTGTTTTGAGACAGTGACCGTAGACCTGCATTATATGACTGACAGACAAGAACGGTTTGACCTAAAAATATCAAAATTGAAACTACTGCGGAAACAAAGACACCTACATCTTGGATGCCCTCGAGGTAAGCTAAAACATATCAAAAATTAATTTCAAAGTGAACTATCCCTTTAACATTTCTCTTGTGGACTTACATTATTGACAGAGAAAAAATTAGAAGAATATTTCTTGTTAAACAAGTTTGAAGTTGCTTGTGATTTTCACAGATGGCAGAGTTTCACAGATATGCTTCGTGAACTAAAGACTTTTATTAAAGAGCAACTTGCAGGTTAGAAGACCCAACAAGTCAATGTATAGAAAAATAATGTAGGAACTAGATTTTCTTAAAAAAAAAATTATAAATACGCTACAGTGGCTTCTGGAGTCGTTTTTGTGAGAAAATTTTACTTCCGCATCTGAAAATGGGCGTGACGAGCGAGAGTCGTGACGTAGCGCGAGGGAGAGCGGTCGATTCAAACAACAGGGAAAAATGGATTGCAGTGAAAGAGCTCAGGTTACAAATTACAATGGATGTGAATGAAGAAACCGAGTTCTCCGACGAGCATGCCTATGATGGCCCACAGGCATATAATTATGAGCCTCCTAGGCGAGATAGAGGCCAGGAGGGGGAGATTAGGGGAAGGAACAATGGGTAGAGGAGAGAAGTAGAGTTGTGGTGTCAAGAAAACCAGTGGCGAATAGGGCAAGTGACCTGGTGAGTGCAAGTTAGCACCGTGGCTAACGCTGGTTCATCTACTGTAGGGCTAGTACCTTGATGTTATGCAATAAATCTGCTTTAGCAAACATACGTTCGACCTTGTTCTTGATTAAACATCCATTTAGATTGTCTTAATGTAAGACAGCAACGTTTTGTCTTCTCATATTCTACAACCTACGATTCGAACGCTGAGACAGTGATTATGCAGTCCATCCAAGCTGGTTAGCACTAGCTACATTGACTAATGACCATGCCATAACATAAATAATGACAATACCTAAGCTACAATAACAACAGTCTAACAATCATATCTGTATAAAAATCCAGTAAGTTACGCGGTTTTGCCTGCAAGAGGGAGGGAGAGAGGCAAATGTCTCTCTGATGGCTTTTTGTTGGCTAACGTTAGGTGCTTGTGCGGACATTGCGAGTCTATGACGTCGGCGGTGGACAGCATGTGTTGTCGAGAGGTGGATGCCTATTGGGCCGTAGTTGAGGGTTCAGTTCCGACCACGGATATTACCTGCCTGACGCTCCATCCCGGCTTTGATGCGTGTTGCCTCAACCCGTTTTCACTGCAGGTAGCATACCTCAACTTCAGGCAGGAGCATGGCCCTCTCCAAGTCAACAGACCAGAGTATGTTTAGACGAAGTTATAACACCACATGCCTAATCTATTATAGTTGTCAGTTTTCTACATAAATAAACTTTATATCAAAAGAATGTGCATTATTGATGCTGAGGTTTTAGCAGATTTTCAAACTCAGATGTGCATACATACAGTTGAGGCTCTACAATTAACGTTACCATTATGGAATAGAATAACAGAAAATGTTACATCAAATACTTATCACTTAATTGTAGTGACTATAACAGGATTGTTAATATCATGATTGCCCCCTTCATTGCTCTAGCCAATTCCGATACACAGCCTACAGGCAGGTGGTCCGATGGGCATATGGGTTTCTGGGCAGGGAGATCAGGAAGGCGATACCTGCTTGTGTTGTGGTCGCAATCAGGAGGCAGTTTCCAGAGGAAGGAGGAACATACAGAGGCTTCCAATGGCCCCATATGGGAGGCAATCAATAAATATGTATTTTTGTACAAAATGAACACATCACACAAATTGTCTTGGTGTATAAAATGTATTTCTAATTTCATTGACAGTAATTAGGACTTAAAACGTGAATGACGTTCAAGATGGTGGCCGACTGCCTCATCCTTGGCGATTTTATGATGCGTGGAAAGAGGGGCAGGTGCAGCTGAGGACAGGATGGCGCTGTCTTCTTTGAGGGCCTGTGGTGACCTTATATATCCCTCTCTCAGGGAGACCATCAGGGCTGATGCATATTCTTGATGAGGGAAACAAATATTGAATCACATTCAGTTAAAGGGATACTCCACTTTAAGATGAAAATTCTGTCATCATATAATCATCCTCATGTTGTTTCAAACCTTTTCTTTGTTTCAAAAGATATTTAGAAGAATATCAGTAACCAGACAGTTTTTGGGTCCCATTGAGTTCCATAGAAGGAAAAAAATTTACTATGGAAGTGTTACTGTGTAAACTGTCTGGTTACTGACATTCTTCTAAATATCTTCCTTTTTGTTCAGCAGAAGAAAGAAATTCATACAGGTTTGAAACAACATGAGGGTGATTATATGATGACAATTTTCATTTTAAAGTGGAGTATCCCTTTAACTAGTTAATTCATTGAGTCACCTAAAAATTATCATTAGAAACTGATCATGACACTGCTCACCGTATGATGGTTTCTCTTTTATGGGTCGGACGACCCAGCCACCCTTACGAAACCGGGGGTAACGGACTGCATAGCGCACCTCACCATTGTTTGTTTGCGCTACGTCTCTGTCTCCATTGTTATTGTAGTGGAGGGCCGCTAAGAGAAGTCTGTAGGGAAAATTATACACTTGAGTATTAGGTACCACAACTAAACCAATGTAGTGTGATACACCAGCAATACAATACATTCCAGCATGAGGTTAGTGAGGTGATGATTTGATTCCATGATTATTTATACAGACAGTAGGCTATGCAATGCTGTTGTAATTAACAGTTTTGACCTTTTTCAATGAGGTTTTGGCTGCTATATTAGACTGCATTAGCTGTAGCCATATTCATCCATTAACCTTCATCAACATTTACCTGCTGTACATTCCAAGAAAAGAGAAGCCGGTGTGCTTTGGCGCAAAGTGCAGCATGAGTGAATGGAATGCCTCCAAGGAAAATGTTTGGTGTTGTGGTGAGAGCTGTCGAATATCCTTCAGCAGGGCCTTTCTGGAAGCAACACTTTCCAACTTTATCGCAGCTGTTGATCCTGTAAAAAACAGTGTATTTTATAAGTACTATTATTATTATTAGGCAATTAGTAGTATACTCAAACAAATCTTTGACAAGCACAATGCAAATGTGACCTCTGACCCCAATTGTACAGTCTATTGTACCTGGTTCAAGCCACTGCTTGTCTCTTCCCTCTCCTTCCAGAGGTGGGTGTGCACATTGCGGAAATGAAGGGTAGCTGTGTTCATGTATATCCTGAACATGGTTCAGCATGCTCTGCCACTTGGCCTCCATCTTATCAGAATCGCCATTTGGGGTGGAAGACGCAGTCCAGTATAAATGGTTGATGATGGCGGGTCTCCATAGCTTCAGGTCCTCACAATCCTTCTCCTTGGCCACAGTATCCAGTGCTTTTTGTAGACCTGTTCCAGAGCAGAAACGTGAAATATTGAAAAAGCTATTAGAAATCACAAATAACATCCAAACTAAGCAAAACTACGGCACCGACATTACGTTACATACTTTTCCCAATATGCCAGATGTCGTAGAAATGCCTCGTTCCTTCTGGACACAACTCCTCACGGACCCACTTAGCAACCTATAATATGCAACACATTAAGAATGAGAACATTTACTTCAAGTTCACAGTATAGTTTTACAGTAGATATTATGATATAGAGATCCATCTATCTATTCTGGTCTGTACAAGCATCTTTACCTGCCGATTTCTGTCAGTTATTAGGGTTGACACCTGCATGCCTTGGTCCTTCAGGAACCGCACACTGCGCTTCAGACCCTCTATCTCACACCAGGTGCTGCTTGGGACCTCTGAGCTCTAACAAAAAAAAAAAGATTTGATCATATCAGTAGCTTTTAAACCTGACACCTGATTTATGTGTCTAGCATATTATTAACCTACCTGGACAAGTTGAAGATCCAAAACCTTGTTTATTCGGTCTTCAATCAAGGAATATGTTCCATATTTGGCACAATGTCCAGGAGAGTCTGATCTATAAATATATAAAAGACAGGTTTTTTTTGGTTAATGGAAAAAAAAAAATCACAGACACTTTAGGTATCTGTTAATACTGTGTTGGCCTGTTTTCTGTATCCGCAATAAGAGCCGAATCATAATACCTGCAGTCACCAGAGAGGATCAGTCCACCCCCAATCTCCTTCAGCTCTCTGATGATCCCTCTCTGCTCATTCTGCCAGGCCTGCACGATGGTAGGAATTGTGTAGAGGCGCTGATGGCGGAAAAAAGTGCTGGCACTGATGCACTGCAGCCCAAACAGCTTCAGCATTCGGATGGTCTGAGTAGCCAAGCAGCCCGAAAAGTGAATGGCACCGCTGAGTAGAAGATTGCAGGCTGGCATGTTTCGGTGCAGCATATTTTGATTCTGCCAGTAACGCTGATAGCCACATGCTGTGCAGGCCTGACCGATGTATATGAAACAGGAAATTAATACAACTACTAATACCATTAATGTATATAGTACAAACACAGACCAAATTCAAAGTCACTCACACTTCCTCTGGATTTCCAGGGTAAGGCCATGATTAAACTCCAGACAAACAGTTCAAAAATATTCTCTTACCTGCTTGATTTTTATGTAAGTCCCTTCCTGGAACTCTATTTGTCCCTGGGTTTCTCCACAACAGACCGAGCAAACAGTGAACAGACACATCAGCTGGCTTAGGCAAACAATGAACTTGTCAGCCACACTGGAAAAAGAAAAGGAGAATGCTCATTAATGCTGACAGTGACAATTTGTGGACACAAAATCACAATAAAAATAGGTATTCATTTTTTTTTTACTTGAGGTCATTGAGGGATTCCTGTATTGGCTCTTCTGGATTCTCCTCATCAGATGTCTCACTACTAATCTCCTCGTCTGGGATCCATGACAGATCAGAATGGTCCATGACATCAGAGGATGATTCGTCCTCACTTTGGACCGAACTGGCCAGTGGAGTTGATGTTTGTTGCTCAAACCATTCAGTCTGAGTCCCCACACTAACCATTTCAGGCTTTACCTGAACAGCTAAGATGAACATAGATTAATGTTAGTTGCACAACATCACATAGTCAGTGGTAACAACACATGCACAGCCACAACACTACAGTCCAGTATGAAATGTCTTCTTTATACCATTAGAAGTAATTTGTAAATGTTTGTGCCACATACAGCTAATGATACATACAAGTTACACTACCTGATGAATGTTGCAGACATTTGATGTTGCACTGTGACCCACGATGAAGGACTAATGGTTCAGTATTGTGTAGAGAGAAGCCCTCTGCATCTTCAAAATCTACAGTGCTAGGTGCATCTATCACTTCATTACTGGCTGCACTCTCTGCCAAAATCTGAAAACATAGCAAAATCACACAATAAAATAGGATACAAACTTAGTTACCAACTGGATCAGTAATAAATCAGTAAATAAAAAAGAAATATAAATCCAAAGCAACTCTGACATGTCAAAAACCTTCATTCAAACACATTACTAAAAGCATTTTAGAATTTGATCATTTGAAACATGGCAAGTCACCTCTGACATGGATAAATGGCTTTCAAACAAATGCCTTCTGTACAATTGTGGCTTGTTTGCAGAACCAGCATTATAATGTCCCAGGGAGCTACAACAATTCGTTATTTCATGAATTAAAAACAACCTCAAATCGAATCTAGGGGATTTCTACATATTGAGTAATACATTTGGACCTTGCAATTTACTGGAGAGTATAACGTTAGCTTACGGGGATACAAAATCAGGCGGGAGGAACAGTTTGAATTAAAATGCGGGGGAAACGGGAGAGTTAGGCTAACTGTTAGCTGCCTGCCAATAGCTGCTAGCTAAGTTATAGCATTGTGCAAACTGCTAAATTCATGTCAGAAGGCAGACAATTACGACAACCTGTCCTAAAGCTCAGTCTCTCTCCCGCTCTCTGTATTATTATACTAAAACATTACGAAATCACACAAATTAAGAGTTAAAATAATTAAAAGAAAGACTTACTCTGCTAAGTGCTCGTTTTCGTTGCACATAATTTCTCCCGCTCTCTGTATTATTATACTAAAACATTACGAAATCACACAAATTAAGAGTTAAAATAATTAAAAGTAAGACTTACTCTGCTAAGTGCTCGTTTTTGTTGCACATAATTTCTGCTAACGTTAGCACTTGGTCCTCCAGTCCCGCCCGCGCCAAAATCAGGTGTCAGTTTTGATGGTGGACTTGATTCCATCGAGTGCACCGAGGGAACAGCATCAGTGATCAGCCTCACATGTTCCTTACTCCGAAATCCCATCCGAGATTCCAACAAATCTCCAGGTCGATAATTCTCCGGAGTGAAATGTGCGCCACAAACGACCGAGTGTACGGTGACAGACGCGGCAGTGAAGTCTGCTCTCTTCACCTGAACAAAACGCACCCAAGAACGAAAAGCCTTGTTTTTCCTAGAAGGAAAATGATGGACACGATGTCCTGACAGGCTGGATTTTGTGCAACCAGCACAAACACAAAAATTTACCATTATGGCTTCTCTAAAACTCGATCTAAAACTTTCTCTGTCGCTCACTACTGCTCTAACTACTACACCCACAATGAGAGCGCTGGCTGAACGCGAGCTCATATTTACCTCGCCCTACGTCATATGACGCGTTGCTAAAGGGGGAAAGGCGTATTCCAGAGCCTAGCACATTTTCATCAAAATCTCTACAACCAATTAGATTTCATTAGGAATTTCTACATATGTGTTTTTAAAAAACCTCTTCAGACAATATCAAGTATTAATTCAGTTATAAATTTAACCTGCAAGTTGCTCTTTAAGCCTAGACGGCCTATATCATTTTATTGATATTATTATATTTTGTAATTGTATTGTTTTTAGTCTTATTGGCGTCTTATTAGTCTTATTGGCGTCGCGTCTGAGCGCGTGGTTGTCTTTGGAGCTCCATCGATTGATTTATAATTCTTGATTTCTCTTTAAACTCACTTACAACGAACATTTTCTACTTTTCCTCACCTCATAGTTACAACGCGGATTGTTGAGCAGACGCGTCTCAAGCCTAGTGATCCAACGCTGGATACTCTTATAGGTTACGTCCGTGGATCACGGCTGAACGCGTCTTCTCCGCACTCATTTACAAACAAACATTTTTTTTTCGCCTATCGTGCGTCTACTCTACACCCGTACCCGTAAAAAGATGGATTATATCCAAGACTTAAGCCATAAATTAGTATTAATACTGATAGCATCACTGGTAGCGTCGTTGCTAACTTAACTTACTGTCCATCTGAAATGGCGAATATATCAAATGTAAGTAGTTTACCTTTTGGTGCAGGTGAGGACACATTTGAGCTGCACGCGGTGCAGTCTGAGCTGGAAGCTGTTGAGAAACAGATCCACGACCTTTTAGTAAGAAAAGCCGAGCTGATAGACCGGCGGTTAGCTCTTGAAACATCGCGCGCCGAGGCACACAAATCAGAGATTAACGTTACTAACCCGCTGACTCCGACCTCGTCTACTCCGTGCGTTCCTCAACATCGGTCCCGAACGTCGAGGTCGCGATCAGCCATGGTCTCGTTCACTCCGGCTCCAACATGCCATCACGAAGCCTGGATTTTTCCGCAGCGGAAGACGCGAGCCAGGTCTAGACCAAGAAAACTCTCTCCGACCCTCCCGGTTTTCGAGATATCCACACAAAACCGTTTCTCCCCTCTTCGCGAAACAGAACGCGATGCTGTGATCATCGGCGATTCCATCGTTCGACACGTACACGCTACGTTAAATAAAAGTAAGGTGCATAATCACTGCTTTCCTGGTGCTCGTGTTTCTGAAATCGCTGCTCACGTTCCCGAGATTCTGAACGAGCGCGTCGGAACTGTGGTCCTGCACGCGGGAGGGGCCGACATCAAACTGCGCCAGACGGAGGTTCTGAAGAAAAACTTCAGGAATCTGATCGATACGGTACGCAGCACATCGCCTGATATAACGATTATTGTGTCAGGACCGCTTCCCACGTACCGACTAGGTCATAAAAAGTTTAGTAGATTATTTGCGCTTAATGAATGGTTAATGTCATGGTGCAATGAGCAGAAACTTCTCTTTGTAAATAATTGGAATCTGTTTTGGGAGCGTCCTAGGCTTTACCGTGCTGATGGCTTACACCCAAGCAGATTCGGAGCGGATCTTCTGTCAGATAACATCTCCAAAATGTTAAATACCTTTTGACTAGTAACCAAAAGTCCAAATCATAGTCTCTGCTGCACCAAATTAACTGATATAAATAGTGTAGAACATTGCATAGAAACTGTGTCTATTCCTCGTTTAGTGAGATTAAATAATAAATCTACTGCAGGATCTAGAAAAAATCTAATTGTTATTAAACCAGAAAATGTTGCTATTGGTAATCAAAAACAATTTCTAAAGCTAGGTCTTCTAAACATTAGATCACTCACACCTAAGGCAGTTATTGTAAATGAAATAGTCACAGATAATAGCTTCGATGTACTTTGCCTTACTGAAACCTGGCTTAAACCAAATGATTATTTCGGTCTAAATGAGTCTACTCCATCAGGATACTCCTATAAGCACGAGCCCCGTCTGAATGGTCGTGGCGGCGGTGTTGCAACAATCTATAGAGATTTTCTCAATGTTACTCAGAAAACGGGTTATAAGTTTATTTCATTTGAAGTACTTGTACTAAATGTTACGCTCTTAGATGTTCGAAAAACATCCCTATTATCTCTAGCCTTGGCTACCGTATATAGACCGCCTGGGCCTTACGCTGATTTCCTAAAAGAGTTTGCAGATCTTCTCTCAGACCTATTAGTTAACTTCGATAAAGCATTAATTGTTGGAGACTTTAATATCCATGTAGATAATCAAAATGATGTGTTAGGGGCTGCGTTTACAGATTTATTAAACTCCTTTGGGGTCAAGCAAAACGTTACCGGACCAACTCATCGATTTAATCATACACTCGATTTAATTATATCACATGGAACCGATCCAACCGATATAGATATCATTCCACAAAGTGACGATGTCACTGACCATTACATGGTAACTTGCATATTACGTACTCCTGTAATATATCATGCTGCGCCGCGTTATCGATTAGGCAGAACAATCCTTCCATCCACCATAGATCATTTTTCAAATAGCTTATTGGATCTGTCTCAGCTGCTCAGTGAACCCAAACAAACAGATGAACTTGAGGAATTAACTAGCACTATGAGCACCATTCTCTCTGGATCATTGGATATTGTTGCGCCCATTAGATTAAAAAAGGTCAGAGAGAAAAGTAAAGCACCATGGTACAACAATACTACGCGTGTTCTAAAGAGAGAAACCCGTAATTTAGAGCGTAAATGGAAACAAACTAACTTAGAGGTCTTTAGAATCGCATGGAAAGACAGTATGTCACGTTATAAAAAGGCCCTAAAAGCGGCCAGGGCTGAGCATCTCCGCAAACTAATAGAAAACAACCATAACAATCCTAAGTTCTTATTTAACACCGTGGCGAGACTAACAAATAAACAGATGTCTCCTGAACAAAATATTCCATTACAGTTTAGTAGTAATGATTTCATGAAGTTCTTCACTGAGAAAATAGAAAACATCAGAACCACAATTGTAAACGTTCAATCCTCAATCGCGCCTTATAATTCAGCCTCAATTATCACCCCGCAAGAACAATTACAGTGCTTTACAACTATAGAACAAAAAGAGTTAAATAAACTTTTTACTTCATCTAAAACAACAACATGTTTACTAGATCCTATACCAACTAAACTATTGAAAGAAGTGTTACCTGTAGTGGAAGAGCCTCTCCTCAATATTATTAACTCGTCTTTATCTTTAGGTTATGTTCCAAAAACATTTAAACTGGCAGTTATAAAACCTCTCATTAAGAAACCACAATTAGATCCGAATAATCTAGTAAATTATAGACCCATTTCAAATCTACCTTTTATGTCTAAAATACTAGAAAAAGTTGTGTCCGCTCAACTGGGCTCTTTCTTACAAGAAAATGACGTCTATGAAAAGTTTCAATCTGGGTTCAGGCCGCATCATAGCACTGAAACTGCGCTCGTTAAAATCACAAATGATTTACTTTTAGCTTCTGACCAAGGCTGTATCTCAATACTAGTTTTACTTGATCTTAGTGCTGCGTTCGATACTATAGATCATACAATACTCTTAGATCGATTACAAAATTATACTGGTGTTCAAGGACAAGCATTAAGCTGGTTTAGATCGTATTTATCTGACCGCTACCATTTTGTTTATTTAAATGGAGAAAAATCTATCATAACTCCAGTAAACTATGGAGTGCCGCAGGGATCTGTGTTAGGTCCTCTATTATTCTCAATATATATGCTGCCACTTGGAAATATTATAAGGAAACATGGAATTAGTTTCCATTGTTATGCTGATGACACTCAAATCTATATTTCATCAAGGCCGGATGAAAACGCTAAATTATCCAAATTGACAGAGTGTGTTAAAGATATAAAAGATTGGATGACGCGTAATTTTCTTTTATTAAATCCAGACAAGACAGAGGTACTACTTATCGGTTCAAAAAACCACCCAAAAAACCTCTCGCAATACAACTTTAACATAGTAGGATGTCCTGTTACTTCATCCTCTACAGTAAAAGACCTGGGTGTTATATTAGACCGCAACCTGTCTTTTGAAAATCATATTTCATATGTTACAAGAACAGCCTTTTTCCACCTTAGAAACATTGCTAAGCTACGTAATATGCTATCTGTTTCTGATGCAGAAAAGTTAGTTCATGCGTTCATGACCTCGAGACTAGATTACTGTAATGCGTTATTAGCCGGTTGTCCTGCATCCTCAATAAACAAGCTACAGTTAGTCCAAAATGCCGCCGCTAGAGTTCTAACTAGATCAAGAAAATATGATCATATAACACCGATTTTATCATCACTACATTGGTTACCTATAAAGTCCCGTATTAATTACAAGGTATTGCTACTGACTTATAAAGCCCTAAACGGCTTAGCTCCAGTATATTTAACGGATCTTCTATCGCCCTATAATCCATCGCGCTCTTTAAGATCACTAAATTCGAGGCTTTTGGTCATACCTAGGATATCCAGATCCACCAAAGGAGGGAGAGCATTTTCACATTTAGCACCAAAACTCTGGAATAGTCTTCCGGATACTGTTCGTTGCTCAGACTCGCTCTCCCAGTTTAAAACTAGATTAAAGACGCATCTCTTCAGCCAGGCATTCATATAATACTTTTAATCTTACAGTTAAATCCGACCTCTAGTTTATAAACGCCAGAGGAGAACTGGCCCCCGACTGAGCCCGGGTTCTCCCAAGGTTTTTTTTCTCCATTAGGTCACCTGATGGAGTTTTTCGGTTCCTTGCCACTGTTGCCTTTGGCTTGCTCAGTTGGGGATATTTAATTTAATTAATCAATCAACAATACTATTGATCAGCATTACCAAACGTAGACGTTCCACTAGAAACAAACATTGATGTATTGTTCTAATTTATTGCTGTGAAGCTGCTTTGATACAGCCTGTGTTGTGAAAAGCGCTATATAAATAAACTTGACTTGACGTGACTTGACTTATTAGTGTCATTAAATATTTTGTTAATGTGCTATGGAAATAAAATACTGACGAACAACGATGCCGGTCTTCATCTTGGCTCTGTATAAGAATGATGCGTCTGTTAAAACAAGCACTCTTGACAATTTGTGAATGGATCACCTTGAAATTAAATTTTGTTGTGGGATGTAGTTATTTAGTCTGTTCTAAAAATATTTTCTTTGAGTCCTCATACGCGCGTGTCGGTGATGTCACAAGTGTGGTTATGTGGTGATGTCGTTATGAATTTAGGCAAGGCAAATTAGTTGTAGTTCCTAATTAATGTAATACCAATACTAGCTTCATAATAGTAGTAATGATTTAATACATTACTGGGAAAACGAGCCAATTATCGTATTGATATCGTCAAAGGCATCTGCCAGCAGCGATATCTCTGACTATCGTCTATACACGATACTATCGTCTATCCGCACAACCCTAGCTGATGTGTAGTTATCTTCTAGTCATTGATAAGCAAATTCTGTCTTGATAATCTATAAATCGTGTTCCGGGGCGGGATTTATGCAAATTATAGGGTTGGTGATGTCACTAACCCGGGAGGAATGTCGTGTAGTCCCTACCAGCTGTTTGTTGTAGCCCCTAAAAAGCGATTTCTTTAAAAGCAAATATCTCCCTTTGCTTTGAACTTTGAGCGTCGTAACTTTGCAGATGTTGTTTATGCTCAAACAGCAACATTACACACTAACTAAAGTTAGAAAAGTTAAATCATAATCAACCATCTCTTTAACAACATATCTTTACTAGAGGAGATGCAGGAGTTCACCAAATACTTGCGCATGCGTAGAAGCAAGCTTTAACAACTTATCTGTTTGGATATAAAGCTACAGAACACTGTTCTACAGTGGATAAACAGCTTCTGCTGGATGTTTGTCGTCTCTGTGTGTGTCAGTAGTTTGTGGCTGAAGCGTTTCTGCATTTCCTCTCCTGCTAATAAGAAGCTCACAATCTTCCACTCCACACAAAACATCTTTACACTGAAATAAAGTGAATCCATCAACAGTCAAATAAGAGTCACAGGTCAGAGGTCAAATATGATTGACAGCTCACAGCACTAAATAACACACCAGTAGATACAGATATCTAATCCAATATTTCACTCTTCTGCTATTAGTTTTCATTCAGGGCCAGAATTCATTTGAAAATGTAAGATCAGCAAAAGCTTGTTGATTTCCGTGACGTTAAAGGAGACGGATGTGTGAGCGGAAACTAACTGAGGTTGGGGGAGGATTCACACACAACCTGATAAATATCTCAGTTCAGTTATCTTTCAGATCAATCTGAGTGTTTCAGACATTAAGAGTTACTATCGTGGGCTTTTCAGTGAACCGATGAAGAAAATGTTTCTCAAATTAGTTTTGCTCTGTTTGTGTTTGTGGCGTCTGGATGGTGAGTTTTAAATGTGTTTTTCTGGTTTCAGTTGTTTCTGTTCTGATGTGATAAATTACTGGTTAAAATAGTCAGAAAGGATTAACATTCACTGTTATTCTCGTATAGAAACATATAATGTGTGATTTTACTGAGAGATAACACTCTTATTTGAGATTAAAGTCACTTGATTATATAAAACTGTTTAACTATTTATCATTTTCATTCTTCATCTTTTGTCTTTGTACTGCTGCAGAATATTAATCACTTCACATTTACATGATTAAAAGTATTTTAGTGAAGCTTCATCAAACCAACATCAAGTGATTTTAAAGCTTTAATCTGTGAAAAACTCTGTTCTTCAGGAGTGTTTGGTGAAGATGTGATTAGGACTGAGACGTATTCACTCTCTCTAAACTCTGGTCTTACTGAAATGAAGGATGATGATGTGATTCAGTGGAGGTTTGGAGATGGAAACACTTTAATAGCTGAAATCAATGTAACGGCCGACAGAATCACTGTATATGATGATGTTCTTGATGGGAGATTCAGAGACAGACTGAAGCTGGACAATCAAACTGGATCTCTGACCATCACAAACATCACAACTGAACATGCTGGATATTATGAACTACAGATCAACAGTGTGATCAAGGGTTTCAGTCTCACTGTCTACGGTGAGTTTATTATTGTTTTCATTTATTTTATTTATTGCAACATTACAGTAAATCTGAAGAAGTATCAAATTACTTAAAATGTCTAAATAGCTTTTTTCAGATTAATATTTAACTTTCTATTTCAGTTTTAAAGTTTAGAGTTTATAATCTACAGATCAACAGTGAGATCAAGAGTTTCAGTCTCATTGTCCGCAGTGAGTAAACCTTTTGAGTGATACGGTCCCACATCTGGGATTTGGAATGTTCAGTGATGATGTCACATAACTGTCAGATTCAAACTCTTCAGACAATTTGAACTGCGGCGCAAACAAACATGGCGGCGCCATCTCACATTTTAAATCAAGATCATGACGGTTCGCCATGGAAACAATAATGGGGAAACGTTTTAAAATAAATGTTGCCTTGATAAACTCACCCAGTCAGAATCACACATGAAAGGGTTAAATAGACTATTGGTTTCACCTGTTTTTAATGACAAAATTAAATTAAACTCCATTTTTTCTTTTCATTGTTTTATGATATTGTTTATTTCAGTCACTCTAAACTCTGATCTTAGTAATAGTAGTTTATAGTAATCATCAGGATTTTTAAAATGCAATGTTTGATAGAGAGCAAACGCAGTGTTGACAGAGCCGGCTAATATGATCACACTTCCTGGTTCTAGTAAGAGCTCGAGCTGCTGGAGTTTGCTTGGTAACGCTTTAGATTACAGCCCGCAAAGAACTGCGTATTTAAAACTAATTTACACTGTAACTTTCTGTAATTATAGTGTACCTAACATGTAAAGTTTTAGGAATAAAGGGGTAATAACCAGAAGAATTAACAAATTATTTTAGAACTAAGCGTTACTTATTCTACTATTATGATACAACAATCTCACATTTGAGAAATTTAGCGAGAACAGACACTGCAAACCGTTTTGTAATAACAGTATACCAATACATATAGGCTTTTAAAATTATAGGGTCCATATCTGTGCATTTATACAGGACTCTCTTTTAACAAAAGTGCACTGAGAACTAAAACTATTGCAACTTTTGCTTAAATACTGGAGAAATATACTCTTGTTCATGTAGTTACAGGGTAAGTGTGACTTCTACGGGCTGGACATTTAAGTGGAGCTTGTTACTCTTTTCCTCTATTAAGTCAATACTAACAATTTCTTTTCTTTTTTTCTGTCAGATCAAGTTTGAATTAAAAACTCAGTTATTATGGATTGATTAAATAAAATAATATAAATATGAAGCTCAGATACTCAGCATTAATTTTAGTGTGACATTAAACATTACAGTAAAAGTGTATTTTTTAGTTATTGTTCCATATATAAATCTATTTCTCTTTTCATTCCTCAACTTTTGTCTTTGAACTGCTGCAGAATATTATTAATTTCACATTTAACTGGTTAAAAGTATTTTAGTGAAGCTTCATCAAACCAACATCAAGTGATTTTAAAGCTTTAATCTGTGAAAAACTCTGTTCTTCAGGAGGGATTGCTTTTGTGTTAGATGATTCAGTCCTTATGTCATTGAAGTCAGTGTCAGTGATTGAGGGATATTCAGTCTCTCTAAACTCTGGTCTTACTGAAATGATGGATGATGATGAGATTCAGTGGAGGTTTGGAGATGAAAACCCTGCAATAGCTGAAATTAATAAACGGGCCGACAGAATCACTGTAAATGATGATGTTCTTGATGGGAGATTCAGAGACAGACTGAAGCTGGACAATCAAACTGGATCTCTGACCATCACAAACACCACAACTGAACATACTGGACTTTATAAACTACAGATCAACAGTGAGAACAAGAGATACATGCTCATTGTCATTGGTGAGTTAAATATCAGTTTCAGTTGTTTTATGTTTTATTCAGCACAAAGATACAATTATTAATGCAACGTTCATTTTGATTTTGGTTTTTAATGATGATATTAATTTCAATTTTAAATTTCAAACTATTTACTTTCATACATCATTAACTCTGTGTGTGTGTTTGGTGATTCAGGCCTGAAGTCAGTGATGAAGGGAGATTCAGTCTCTCTAAACTCTGATCTTACTGAAATGAAGGATGATGTGATTCAGTGGAGGATTAGAGATAAAAACACTTTAATAGCTGAAATCAATGTAACGGCCGACAGAATCACTGTATATGATGATGTTCTTGATGGGAGATTCAGAGACAGACTGAAGCTGGACAATCAAACTGGATCTCTGACCATCATAGACACCACAACTGAACATGAAGGACATTATTATCTAAAGATCAACCGTGAGATCAAGAGTTTCTTTCTCGCTGTCATTGGTGAGTTCAAAAAAGTTTACACCTGTTTTTTAATGACATTTTTTTTAATTAATTCATACAACATTTTTTTTGTTATTTTATATTTTATATTTTTAATGTAAATTTTAAACTATTCAAATTCAATAAACCATTGTAACGTTATTTAACAGTATTAATCTTTGCAAACCCTGTTTCTGTTTGTTCTCTGTGTGTTTGACAGATGAAGTGTCAGTGAAGGAGGGAGATTCAGTCTCTCTAAACTCTGATCTTACTGAAATGAAGGATTATTATCAGGTTCAGTGGAGGTTTGGAGATGAAAACACTGTAATCGCTGAAATCAATAAACTGACCGACAGAATCACTGTATATGATGATGTTCTTGATGGGAGATTCAGAGACAGACTGAAGCTGGACAAACAAACTGGATCTCTGACCATCACAAACACCACAACTGAACATGAAGGAGATTATAAACTACTGATCAACAGTGAGAGAACGATATTTACAGGAGGAAGATTCTCATTAAAATCATTCAGAGTTTCTGTCTATGGTGAGTAAAGATAATTTTTCTTCTCCTTTAAATATTCTTATCTACTATTTACATGTTAAATTGTTTGAATCGTTTTATAATTAGAGATGACAGACCGTATAAAACTCACTTGGAACCGAATATAAGATTGTTGATTAGATTTGATCATATTTCTGTGTATTCAGAAATATTAGTTGATGTCAGCGCTGATATTAGTGTTTATTGACTGATCTGATCTCAGTTTGATGTGTTTATTCCTCAGACTCTGTCCACTGGTGTGGTCCTACTGAAGCTGTGATCCGATTGGTCCTCTCTGCTCTGGTGGGCGTGGCTACTGTCATTATTGTGGTTTATGAGATCAGATCCAGAAGAGCTGAATGAGATCAAGCACATATTCACACATCAGGTACATGATTGATGATGGCATTTCTCACAAACTGATTTTGCATGTATAAATATCTGTGAGATTTATTAATTTATGGCCTTTTATGTTCATCTTTTTCAGGAAGTATCGAAATTTAAAGCAGAACGCTGAACTTTAAAGGTTCTTCAAGTGTGTTTTTTGGTCTTCAAGTGTGTTTTTTTTTCATAACAAATCCTGATGATTATTTGAGTTTGTGCTCTCTTTCAGTGTCAGATTTTAACAGTGTCACTTTATTTTTTATATTTCACTTTATTGTTTATAACTTCTCAGATACAAAAAGAATGAATAAAGACACACAGATCTCTCTTTTCTACTGCTGTATATTTGATGTATTTTCTTGCTTTTATCAATAAAGTTTCTCACTCTGAGGTTCAAGAGTCTCTCATGATTTATTCAGAGGAATACAAACTTATGTAGCCTATTTAAATATTTCAGCAGTGAACCATATACATCTTTATTTCTAATTTTTTCAAAAGTCAAATAGCCTATCTGTAAAAACCTTATTTATTTATCTATGTTTAATATTACCAATTAGTTTATTTTTGTTTTTGCAATATTCCGGTATAAACAACATACAGCTAAAATATTATTTAAAAAAAAAATGTTTCTAAATTGTATTAACTCATAAAACTAACTCTGTTACATGTTCTATTTGCAGATTTACTGCAAGAAATGCAGCATCACATAATATTTTTCTTGTTTATTATTATGTCAAGGATCTCACAATTTGGCATTTTTTCATTCCATTTGACTATGAATATAGTAACGGGCAATCATAATAATTAAATCAAATATAAACAAAAGATTTTTATCACCATCAAATGAAAAATATTTTAGTATAACATCAACTTCTTCAAAGTTAACAGGAATCACAGCTTTTCTTTGTAAGTAATTACTGAGTTCTCTCCAAAATATTTGGGTCTTGGGACACTCCTTAAAATAATTCATTATTTATACACAATAATTCTATAATTCATAGTCTCAGGGGAAATTTGACAAAAAACACAAATATCTTCCATGTTCACTTTAAAACGCTGTACCACACGTGACTTTATTATGACTACATAAGAGTCCATGAAAGTAATGCTTGTACTTCCTCCGTGTTCCAATCACGTGCTTAGCAGAAGCCCCGCCCACAGCGCTGACTCTTCACTCGTGGTCTCCTCTGATTGGCTGCACGTCCAGCCAATGAGTCTCAGCCATCTGTGCAGGAACACAACCGAGCCATATTTCACTGAGCATTAGCTCGAGCAGCATTAATTATTATATCAGGATCTTAATCTAAATACAGATCCTTTAACAGTGCAGAGATGCGGGTCGCTGCAGCCGTGTGCTTTATATCTGCACTGGCTTTCACTGTACATGCAGATGTGTATTTTAAAGAACAATTTCTGGATGGAGGTAAATCTCTCTTCTTTGATCGTGCATGACATCAGACACAGTCACTATTTCACGGAGATATGTTTCTTCAAATAATGTCAAAATAATGTATTTTTATGATGTATTGAGGAAGTTTACTTTAATGCATTTATGTGATCAAAGTCAGTTGTATCATTTCACCAGTGTCACTTTCATTTACTGTATTTGCAAATTACACTGTTATACAACTTACATGTCATGCTAGGAATTCATGATTTGTGAAAATGATTCAGATTTGTATCTTAATACATACTTACTCATAGATTATGACAACATTTTTTTATTATTAATGAATCAGTGTTAAGTTTTGGTTTCAGTTCACTTTTTAGACCATTTAATCTGTTGTCGTCTTAGAAACACAATTAAGGCACTAGAGTTTCATATCTGTTGTTTTTAACTTACAATTATTTGCACAATTTAAATGCATCCATATTAACTTTCCAGCTTGAAAATATTTTCGTGTAATGGCTTATGATGAACAATACATATCCAATATAAAAGATTTCTTGCTATTAAACTTTGTATCTCCAGATGGTTGGAAAAGCCGATGGGTCGAATCCAAACACAAATCCGACTATGGCCAGTGGAAACTGACCTCAGGGAAATTCTACGGCGATGCTGAGCATGATAAAGGTCAGAGGTCACGGCTTCTTTCACCGAAGCTCAATTGCTTATGCAAATGTCTTCATCTTTAAAGAAAATTTGAAGAGTCAATGTGAGATGACTTCTAATGCAATGTTTTTTTCCCCTTCAAGGTTTGCAGACAACTCAAGACGCCCGTTTTTACGCTCTATCCAGTCGCTTTGACTCGTTTAGTAACGAGGGTAAACCGGTAGTGATCCAGTTCACTGTGAAACATGAGCAGAAGATCGACTGCGGCGGTGGGTACGTGAAAATCTTCCCCGCCGACCTGGACCAGACCGATATGCACGGCGATTCACAGTACTACATCATGTTCGGTAAGTCATGGTTGGTGTAGATGATGTTTTGTTGGGTTTCTAGGTGGAAAAACTAGGTAGCACAACATTGGCATATGCTTTCACTATTTTTGTGTCATTTTCACTTTTAACCTTCCTCGTAGGACCCGACATCTGTGGCTACAGCACCAAGAAAGTTCACGTCATTTTCAACTACAAAGGCCAAAATCACCTAATCAAGAAGGACATCAAATGCAAAGTATGTTTTAAAACAAAATGTAATTTAACTGTACATAGATGTGAAAATGCACAATCCAAACTTTTTGAATACAGACCTAAGGCAAAGAAGACATTTTGCAGAAAAAATGGAAGTGTAAAAAAGAAAATCGAACTTTACGTTTACTGTAAAGCAAATGTACTGTACTAAACAATTTTTATTTCATGCAAAATACATATTTTATAAAATAATTTGGACTCTGAAAATCAAAGCCATAAGTCTTACCAAGATGTGCACCAAATTTGAAGCTTGTATCACAAAAATTGAGTTTTCGTTTAGGCGCTGTACCAAAAATAGCCACCGGGTGACAAATCAACAATCTCACGAAACAGTCGTCAAATGTGGAACCTTGAGTCTCAGACACTCCCAACGATATGTGTTTTGTCAAGATTAGAGAAAGATTTTGATTATAAAATTATAATATGAAACATGGCACCACCCACTAGTGGGAGGAGCCTGTCAAAAGGTTTTAAAGTACTGTTTTCATGGTATCACAATGTCTGGTTTTCACCGGATGAATTTTAAGCTTTCGATTGATACTTAATTGATATGTGGAAGGGGAAAAATGTGCCCCAAAGGCAGTTAAAATGTTTCAAAATGACATCATAGTCGTTATAATTCAGTTGCTTTGTTTGTGCCCGTCAGGACGATGAACTCACACACCTGTACACGCTGATCCTGCGACCGGACCAGACGTACGAAGTGAAAATCGACAACGAGAAAGTTGAGTCTGGCTCTCTGGAGGAAGATTGGGACTTACTTCCTCCCAAAAAGATCAAGGATCCAGAGGCCAAGAAGCCCGAGGATTGGGACGACCGGGCGAAAATCGACGATCCTGAAGACGCGAAACCTGAGGTACGTTCTCAATCGTTAATCACCATAACCTGATCCGCACATCATAGCGTGCAAGAAATCTGTGTACTATTTCAAAATAGTTGTTCTTTGACACAAATGGTGCATTAAAAGTGTATATCCCTGCGGTTCAGGACTGGGACAAACCTGAGAACATTCCCGACCCTGATGCCAAGAAACCAGACGATTGGGATGAAGACATGGACGGAGAATGGGAACCTGCGATGATCCCAAACCCAGAGTACAAAGTACAAAACCACAGTCCTTACGTAGAAAATCCTAATATTAAGCTCAACCAAACAAGCCACAAAGTGGTTGAATTGGTCTAGTTGAATGGTTTTAGACTATTGGGAGACCAGCTAAAACCAGTTTAGGCTGGTCCTTCCAGAAGGGTAGGCAGCCAGCAGAAGGTTTCGGGTTCAATCCAAAGTAGATTTGGACTTTTTGAGAGAGATTAATGCTCTTGATCAACATCACATTGACTGTTTCTGCAATTTGCTGTATTTTAAGTGATCTTAAAGGTAAAAGGTTGATGATCTCGATCAGGGGTGCGGTTCCCGACGCCAACTATAATTGCAAGTTCTGTCAATACCAACGCGATTAAAACGGAACTCGTGACCATAGTTGGCTAACGAAGCTTTTGGGGAACGCACCTGAGTGGTTGTTTATTATACAGGAACCAGTTTCACCAACTGATCTAACTAAGTTTTGTTGATGTAGGGCGAGTGGAAACCAAAACAGATCGACAACCCCAACTACAAAGGCACTTGGATTCACCCTGAAATCGACAACCCTGAGTACAAGGCAGACAACGCCATTTACAAATTCGAGAAGATTGGCGTTCTGGGACTGGATCTTTGGCAGGTATGGTTTAGATTGTTGTGCTGTTGAATCAACATCATAATGTTCAGTTGTAGGGTTTCAACAGATTTGGTTTGGGTTTTCACTGGTGAAATTTAACCAGATATTTGACAACTTTTTTTAGGGGATTTTTGCGATCAAAATGACTGATTTTGTGGCGGTAATTTCCGAAATTGTGGCAAATTGGTCACATTTACCATATTAGGTATGATTTTAGAGGTACAATATCTTACCAGTGTTATTTAAGTATCATTGATATAATATTATAGTTTTATTGATAATTTTAGGGTTTTTTTTCTGCAAAAACAAACAAGCTTTCTGCATTTGTCTTACCAAATTCTGACACACAACTGTTAAACAATATATCATTATGTTTGGTATATTATTTTATTTTTGCTATTAAAAAGAAAAACCAAATTCTAGGACGTTTTGTCACGTTAACAAAATTAAGAGAAGTGAAGCAAACTGAAACAAAGCGTGCAAGTACCCCACTGAGATCTTTTTCGTGTCATAATACATCAAGAACATCCAGTGCTTTATTTAGTTTCATCACTAAATGCATTTTGTCAATAAATGATATAGTACTGCACTTTTTGTAATTATTTTGTGGTTAAATGGTGAATGATTCAGGAAATTTGATCTCAGATTCACGAAAATCACTGTTTATAACTAGTTTACCTTTCTTGCAGGTGAAATCTGGAACCATCTTTGACAACTTCCTAATCACCGATGATGTTGAGGAGGCTGAGAAATTTGGTACAGAAACATGGGGCGCAACGAAGGTAATACATTGGGTTTATTTCCACAGCAATGTGTTTAAGATGATGTGCGTCTTACCGGTGTTGTGTTTTTGTATCAGGGGCCAGAAAAAAATATGAAGGACCAACAGGAAGAGGAAGAACGGAAAAAGCGGGAAGATGAGGAAAAGAGCAAGAAGGATGATAATGAGGAAGACGAGGAGGACGAAAATGAGGAGGATGAGCCAGAGGAGGAAGAGCACACAGAAGAACCTCCTGAGGAGGAAGAGGAGGGTGATGATGATGCGCCCCACAAAGATGAGTTGTGAAGAAGAATCCCTTCCTGAATGAGCAGATCTGATGTGTTTCTGTTGTCTTTTTCTTTAAATGTGGTGTGAATTCTTGGCCCCGCCCCTTCTAGTCACATGTCGCATCCCTAAACTCAGATTTCTTTTGGTTTTGCTGCTAGAAGCCCCACCCCATCATGTTCATAGTACGACCTGTTAAACTTTAGACTAATAGATGTTTGGGTTTTCTGTTCAGTCTCGAGTCGTGCAAGGGGGAAAATTCTGATGTTGATCATATGTTGGATTTGCACTTTTTTAAATAAATGATTTATTTTTAAATCCTCGTCTGGGTCATTTTTCCAAAATGTGTTGGAAAAAAATCCACTTCAGTATGTGGATATTAAATTGTCCTCATTTTTGGTTTAAAGTGTAAGTTTTATTTATTAAGTGCAACGCAAGTAATTAATTACATTTTATTTCTAAAAAAAAAAACACTTAAAGAAAACAATTAAAGCATGTGTTATTCAGTTTAGTTCAGAATTTACATGATTTAAATATTTATTGCTGAGGATTTAAGCATTGTATAACTTTCCTGACATAATGACAAAGTCCCATTAAAATGTACTTTTTGAATTTCATAATTTTTTTGTTTATCCCATAATTAAGACATAGCCTAGTTTGTCATAATTATGCCCTTTTTCTCATGTTGAATTTGTCAATTTCAAATCATAATTTTGACTTTTTAATCTCGTAATATGACGTGGAATGGCATAATTATGACGTAGTATGTTATACCTTGGACTTGTGATCATTTTGACTTTATCATCTTGTCATAATTTTGACTTACGTCATGATTATTTTGTCAAATGAGCTCATACTGGAAAAACAAACAAACAAACACGTCTTGAATGACTATAAACGATGTGTACATTGACTAGTTTGTCGAAACCTTCGTTCAAAATTTTGTCAAATTATTATTATTATTAAATAGCCCACATGAATAAATTATATTTAGTTTATAAGAAATGTTGTGTGTTTGAGACAGATCTGTCTTTTTCGTCGTCTCCAACATCCCTGTTTGTCACTGACCCCGTGAAGATAGTTCTGAGGAAAGTTCTAGAAACATGTCGAGTATTTATTCCGATATTTCTAACCGTCTAAAAGGCTCTTTGGGGTCACCGTACGTCCACGTGTCTTGTCCTATTCAGCAAGTAGATGGCGTCTTCCCGTAACACTAACACACCCGCTCATCCCTGCCGAAGATAGCTGAGTCACATCTCCACACGCGCTCATTCAGGACACTTCCGAGGCTGTTTTCGCGGGGTCTCGCGCTCGAACACAATGCTGACGATCACTCTGAAGACGCTCCAGCAGCAGACATTTAAAGTGCAGATAGACGAGGAGCTGACGGTGAGTGTGCGTGTTTGTGCCCGTGTAAACATGCCAGCGCGCGGGCACAACGCGCTGGGAAACGCCGCGGCCTCGGGCGGCTGCTGATATACATGTGGGTCAAGCGCGCGGACAGCCGCTGTCATTGTAGAATAATACACTAGAATAGGTGACGTCACTGAGCCGCACATTCTAACGGCTATTAATTTGAAAATAACGGTCGCGTTGTTCACTTCAACGGTCTGTTTACACTCTCGTCTATGGCAAGCAGGTTTAACACCTATTCGATTAAACTAACTAGCATTTTATGTTACTTATTTTAATTACTTGTCACATGTAATTTGTATTTCATTGGTAACTATTCATTAGATACTAGAACTCTAGTAGTTATCCCAAAAGTTAGTCACTAATGCTTATTTATTAGTATTACACTACTTGTACTTGTTCCTTTACGACTAAGTTACCACTATCCCGAGTCAGTAACTATTTAATTGTCACACAAATTGTAAATTTTTCCCATTGAACTCACTGTTAACTATACACCAACTAGCATTGTTGCCTGTACATCTTTTAGTTTTACTATTAAATAAAATGTATGAATTATTCCAGTAGGGACTAGTATCTATTCCAGTTTTATTAGTCCTTATTTATTAGATACTAGTATTTATTTAGTAGACATTAGTATATATCCCAACTGTGACTAGTAACATTTATTTTTTCACTAGTTTTTCTTTTACTTGCCAAAAGTGATAACTAGAATGGCTATTTATACTTCTATTCAATAAATCTTACTACTAGAAATGCAAAGTATGCTACTAACTATCAACTGAAATACACACTAATGAAAAATAGCCATATAGATGTTGGTTTGATTTTAGGGATAAATATTAAAACAGCTTGCCATGCTTCTGAATTTCCTAGAATGACTAGGTTTATTGATTACTGACATGGACTGTATTATGTTATAAAATATTATTTTAAACTTTTTAAAATGGAGTCAGATTAATGTGTCTTGGTCATTTAAATGGCTCATTTTTTATAATTGTGCTACTTTGCAATTTGAAATAATTTGTGGTGAGAATAATCAGCTAATGAACAAAATGCAATATCATTCTGACTGTGTTTGAGAAATTAGATGAAATGATTTTGATTTTGAGATGATGATGAAATGACTCAGCAAGTGCCCATGTATATAGCCAGTCTTGTGATCGTACGAATCCATTACTTTGGATATTTAAGATAGTTTGGGAAGCACATGATCATTCATTGCCTGATTTCATAAGCAAACAGTTCATGAGTCATATTTGTCCTTTAAACCACAATATTAAATTGTATTGAAAGATATGAGAGTGACATTTGTCCTGCACAAATACGAAATATATTGCCAAACATAATAATGGAATATAATTCATCATATTACAGTAAAAATAACAACTTACAGAACCTTAAAATACCTGAATTAAACCTCAAACAAACCTCATCACTGTATATTATTGACATACATATATAAAATATGTATCTGATGGAATAATGTCCTTGTGTATTGTAAATACAGGTAAAGGCTCTTAAAGAAAAGATAGAGGAAGAAAAGGGGCAAGATGCTTTTCCAGCTGTCGGTCAAAAACTAATCTATGCAGGTCTGTTTCTTAATTTCTTCTTTCTTTGGACATTTTTATTTCTGGTATTTCAAAGCTGAAATATTATGCCATATTTAGCTTTTCCATGCATCATATTCTGGTTTGTGTGAATCTCATATAAGATGCTTTTTGATTTTTTTGTTTTTGTCCATAAAACGCAGGCAAAATTTTGAATGATGATATACCTCTAAAAGAATACAAAATAGATGAGAAGAACTTTGTCGTGGTGATGGTTACAAAGGTAAGGCTGTTTTATTCCTCGCAATCCTCTCATTGCCTTCTTCATCGGGTCTTTGCGTAAAGTAGCTATGTATCAATCCACTTATTTTCCTTTTGAAGTTTGGGATACTGCATATAAAACGCTTGATGAAAATATCAAGATGTGCATAAAATCTTTTTACATAATTTTTTTTTATCCGATAAGAAAACGTGCATAAACTAGCCTACGATGGAAAAACATTTACAGAATAAATTTCACGATGCGCAACAAAAAACTCAACAGACGATGTGATTGGATAGCTGGACTAACAAGTGGACCAATTGCATCGCACAGCATCTCAAATTTTGTTTTAGTTGCTCTGTCACCAAAATGATTTGGTATTAATCCCTCCCAGAAGCATCTCACACAATTGCATTCGCAAAGAAAACATGACAGCGATTATTATTGCGTTTCGTCTGTGCGCAAACCAGACGCGACATTTAATAAAGAGTTTTTATTCTAACTTTTGGAAACGGTTTCTATTTCTGTGACGTCACGACTGGAAAAACAACATATATTATGTAGGGGGAAAAAAGAGCCACATTGGGTTCGCCGGTTGCCGCAACTTTCATTTTTGTTATTGATACTTTGCGCAAGTTTCTCAGAAAATTCGTAAAAGTTAAATTTGCAACTTTGAATGCAAACATAGCCAGTAGTTCTCTGTGCAGTCCTGTTTCTCTTTCTACAGCCTAAATCTGCTACACCGCCACAAGCTCCTGCTCCCGTTAGTGCGTCCCTCGCCGAAACCCCCGTCCATCTGCCCACGACTCCTGCCGCCCCCACAGTGCCTGTATCAGCCCCTGCTCCCGCTCCTGTAGAGCCAGAGCCCGTCACAGCGCCCCCTGCTGCCTCGGAGGCTGCTGCCGAAACGCCCGAGACTGTTAGCGCGACTCCTGCTCCGATCTCAGAAGAGGAGAACCAGGCCGCCCAAGAAGAGCAGGCCATCGCCCAATCAGAAGCCAGGTATGGCCACGCCCACCAAAAAAAAGTGTTTTTTATTACTGAAAAGAATAAAAATCTCTTAATTTGTCTATTTTGTGCAGCATTATAGATGAGTTGGGTCTTTTAGAAGCAGCTGCATCCATACTAGGTAAGTTTGGGTTATTTGTTTTGTTATAAAGGAGACATGAACTTGACATTAACATCTGTCGTTTTTTTAGTTACGGGTCAAGCGTATGAGAATTTGGTGACGGAAATCATGTCAATGGGTTATGAGAGGGAACAGGTCATCGCCGCCTTACGAGCAAGTTTCAACAATCCGGACAGAGCCGTGGAGTACCTGCTTATGGTAAGAGTTGTATGTTTTATGCTTTATTACCAGAAAAATGCTTTAAAAACTGCATATTTTTGCTTAAAGGCAACATGAAATGACATTTGCATCCCGTTTTATTTTGTAATATGACACATATCTGAATTAATGAAACAGGATATTCTGCTAGAAAATAAATTCAGCTTTTCGAGATTGGGTCCATTTGGTTGGTAAAGTAGCTTGTTTAATATATTGTTTGGATAATTACTCAACTTTAACAAAAAACACTTTTAAATGTGTAGTCTTACATCCATGCTAACCATTTAGATCACCAAAAACAAACACAAAAACACACACATATATATACATGGCATAAATAACAAAAAGAGTAATGATAATTACAATGATTAATACTAATACTAAAATATAATATTGAATAGAGTATTTACATGATTTAAAATGTATTTAAATACATATTAAATTATTAATATTAACATTAATAATAAAATAAATTAATACATTTGCAACCATTTATATCACCAACGTTGCATAAACACTTGTAAATAATGAATGGCATAAATAACGAAATAATGATAATTATTAATATTAATACTAAAATTAATTGTAATATTAAATAGATCAATTATTTTAAATTATTTAAATATATATTAACGAGCTCTGGCGATGACAGTGATGATGGTAAAAAACATCTGCTCAAATTGAACCCTTCCAAGTTCCAGAAAGTAACAAGATATGTTTAATTTTATTCTTTTGTAATTGTTATTAAAATATCAGGAGTGTTTTATACTATTGCGGCAGTTAGAGATCCATCTGTGTTAGAGATAGATCCGGGTTGCTAAAGACCTATGTTATAATGATTGGTGAAACATAAATGCATTTAATTGTTAATTGAAACATTGAGAAGAAATTTCATTTTTGGGGTCAAGACATTTCATGTTGACTTATGGCACCTTGTTTGACTTCACATTTCAGTGTGATTCCTTTTTAAACCACACAAATTCACGAGTTGCTAATGTCCATTCCTCAAGGGTATTCCCACAGAATCCGAGCAGCCTCCACAAGAAGTAGTTCAGCCCACTGCCGTGTCCAACCCCACCCCGCCCGCCCCACAGCGACCTCAGCCTCCACCCGCCGCCGCCGCCGCCACAGCCGCAGCCGGAGCCGCCGCCGCCGCCACCGCCGCCACCGCAGCCGGAGCGGGTGAGTGGCCATTTGCTCAGGACTCATGGAAATAGACGCTAGTTTGCCCTGCAGCTGCCGCGTTCTTGCTGATTCGTTAAAATGTTATTTCGGTAGCACAGCTGATGGAGGAGTCTTGACTATTTCAATGCTCACTTGGATGTACTTTAAATCAAGCTGATGAGGAAAATCTGAAAGTTGAAGTGTTTTTAACTCAATCATCCTATTGTGTTGCACTTTTGATTTTTAAACTGCTTGAAGCACTGGTTAAACTATTTACTACTTCTTGAAATTTGGTGATTTGTTCTCATTTAGGGTCATGAATGTGCATGTAAAATATAGAGGCATAGATGTGTTTTGGAAAGGCTGTACACATTTTGGTGAATGCGATTGTGTTTTCCCCATTGGTTTCCATGCAATTCGCCAAAAGTCAACACTTTGAAAAACAACAAAGAAACATGGTTAAAAAAAAAATAATAATATATATATATATATATATATATATATATATATATATATATATATAAGCCTTTATTTTAGACTAAAATATGAAATATGTGAGACCTTTGATGAAATTTTAGACTCGAAGTTTACTTGAAACTGAATACTTTGCTGTATAACAAATAAAATAAATGTTTTTGGTTGTTAGTTTTCTAAATGGATTCTAATTACTAGTTGCAGCTCTGAAAATAAGTGTAAGAAACAGGCATAACAAAAACGATAAATGCTATTTACACTAAGCACAAATAATGTTAGATACTATTTATACTTGTAGTTATTTGCACCTCGTTGAACAGTCCCTAAAACTAGTTGGAACAAAATAAAAACATTTCTGATATATTTTTTTAATTTCTCATATTTCATATATTTTTTTAGTATCTGACAAGCTAGTCATTTTAGTAGCATTGATATAGCCTACTATTATAGTTTTTATTTATTTATTTCAAAAAGGAAAGTGTACAATAATCAACATTCATAAATGTAAATGTATCCAAATTAGCCCAAAGGCTAGTTTTCTTTGGTAGTCCCTTTTCCAGATGTTATTAGGCATAAAAACTCGATAAAAGAAATATTATATTTGATATGTTGATACATGAAATATGTTTATTTTTATTTTTACATTTTCTTTTTTTAAGTAATTTAGTAATTAAATAAAAAGTAAACATTTTAGTCATTTTGTTATGTTTTAAAGTTTTTTTAAAATGTCTACAATACCTTCAATAGAGGTTTTATGTGTTTACGTGACTTGTGTTTTTCGTAGTGTTGATTTTTGCTGAATTGTAACGCGAACACGTATCCGTATTATCAACACAAACTGCATTAACAATAAGGAAACGTTGAAGTGAAAACACACATTGACATTATTTTTACTTTCCCATTATGAGGCACATAAATGACACAATGTTGCGGAAAACAAAGTACAAAACAAAGAAAATGCGTTTTTTGTTTTTGTTTTTTCACTTTTCCTTGATTTTTGGTTTCGGGCCAGACTCCTGTACAGCCCTTTCTATACTGTGAGCAGGTGCGGAGCCCGGATCCGTGCCGGTGACGGCGAACCCGCTGGAGTTCCTGAGGAACCAGCCGCAGTTCCAGCAGATGCGGCAGATCATCCAGCAGAACCCTACACTCCTGCCGGCTCTGCTGCAGCAACTGGGCCGAGACAACCCGCAACTCCTGCAGGTGGGCGGAGCTTAGCCGCTTCCCGTCCAATAGAGTGCTGCGGTGACAATTGGGAAATTGTCACATTCGTTTGGACTAGTTAAACATTTGGTTTCCGCTGTTGTCCTGGAATTTTCACAAAAAAATTAAAAATGTGAAATTTTGCAACTTTGGCTACTAGCTGAAATAAATAATATTTTTGGTTTAACACTTTACAATGTCCCATATATTAAAATTAGTTAACTTCATTAGTTAACATGAACTAACAATGAACAATACTTCTAAACCGAAAATAAAATTAAAATGAATATGATTTAACAGCATGTGTATATATTTATTTATTTATTTATTTATTTATTATATTTATTTATTTATTATATTTATTATTATTTATTTTTTAAGGCGGAAGTATTTTTTCCTTTCACTTTTTCCCAGAGGGTTTTTGAAAAAGTCTCCGTTGAATAATTTTAAGCCATGAAATTTGCCATTACAAACTTTTATTTGAAGCAAAAAAAAATTTATGTAAGGATTAATTAGCTGAATTCTATTTTAAAAATTGTGGAGAAAATGGATCGCTATTAGTTCACCACTTATTCCACTGTTAAAATGTATTTTTATTTTTATAAATATATATTTTTTAATTAATCTGAATTGTATAACACTTAGTGACTTTTGTGGCACTTGCTATTTGAACACAAAATAATAAATTATATAATATATATATATATATATATATATATTTTTTTTTTTTTTATTATTATTTTTTTAAATCATGGCCATGATTTGAAAAGATTAAAAGGTCCTTAAAAAATACTAAAAATGTAACAATACAAATTTTAAAAAATGGCCACCATAAATTTTTATGTGAAATTTAAAAAAAAAATCTTCAAAGCCATGATGTTGGGTATCATTGAAAAATAATTTAAACAAATTCATATTTGTTTTTATGAATGAATTAATTGTATTCTCCTGTAAAAATTGTGGAAACAAATGGATCGTAATTGTTGCTTAAATATTACTTAGTACCATAATATTCCCTCAAAATACAAATATATTAATAAAAAAAATATTATAGAACGAACATATATTACATTGATTTTACTGGAAAAAAAAGTTAACTTTGAGGTGTATGAGCGTGACCCTAAACAATGAGCACCAGAGGGTTAAAAATAAGTTGAAGTTAAAAATAAGTTATTGTTAAAAATCAGTTTACCTATTTAAGTTTTTATGTCCGAAACCAGACTGTTGCGCTCTATTAGTCATGCGTCACTTAATTAGCATTTTTTCATATGTGTGTTTGCAGCAAATCACGCAGCATCAGGAGCGGTTCGTGCAGATGTTGAACGAGCCGCACGCTGTGGAGGCCGGAGCCACCGGAGCCGCCGAAGCTCCCATCGAACCACAGAGGAACTACATCCAGGTCACGCCGCAGGAGAAGGAAGCCATCGAGAGGGTGCGCTAACACCGCGTGGAATTTTCACACAAAAAATTTACAAAATGAAATTCTACTTTGTGAACTAGCTGAAATAAATAAAGTTTGTAGTTTAACACTTTATAATAAGGTCCCATATATTAACATTTGTTAACTACATTAGTTTACACAAACTAACAATGAACGATACTTCTAAACTGAAAATGAAATTAACATTAATACGATTTGACAGCACTATATACTGTATATATATATATATATATATATATATATATATATATATATAATCGTTATATATATATATAATCGTTATCATATAAATAAAAAATGTCACATCTACTAATATATAAATAATAAATAATATATATATATAAATCTATTAATCGTGATCTAACAAGAGATTGTTTATATAATATGTGTGTGTGTGTGTGTGTGTCTCTGTACACACACATACTATATGTATGCATAATTATATAAATATGTGTGTCTGTATACGTGTGTGTGTATGTATATATATATATATATATATATATATATATATATAATATATACTGTATCAGTGGCGATTTCTTTAAGACTGCAAGGGAAGCTCGGCTTCCCCTATAATGTCAAAAAATTAATGGTCAAATATGTACTATTGCATTAACATTTTATTGACTAAAATGCGTTAGAAAACGTTCGTCTCAAAGACGAGTTCGTTCAGAATCAGTTACATATAGCAGGTCGGCTAACTCGATTTCCTTCTCATAAATTCCCGTAGCGTCAGTGCATTTCCTCGTTGAAGCCCAGCTTCCATTGACTTCAATGGGGCTGCTTCGAACAGTTTTTTTCAGTGCTTCGAAACTAGACGGTCATTGGATAAATGCTGCGATTATGTCCCGCCCATGGAAGCTCAGCGTCTCTGGGAGTGAACGGGGAGTGGGCTGGCCTGGACTCCGGGCTTCCGCGTGATGATTGGAGGGTCTGTCGAAAGGCTGTGTCTGCTTTTGATTGACAGCGATTTCATACAATAAAAAGTCGCTGATGTTGAAGCTGTTCGAGCTCAGTCCCATTGCGGATTTTTCAAAGACAAACTGCTGCAACCTATTTCTTGGTATTTACTTGTCGAAATTGCTAGCCAATTTTTATACTACATTTCACACAATTATACATTTATACCTTTATTACTTATTATATATTTGTATATTATTATTATTAGTAATAATTCAAAAATAATTATTAAAATAATTAAAAAAATATATTATTATTAGTAGCATTATTATTATACTTTATTATATTATTACATTCATTTTTCACAGACCATTTTCTTGAAAAGGAACGTAGAATTTACGTATAAATAAATGAATAATTTTTATGATGTAGGCCGAAAATTAGCTTCCCCTCTTTGAAAGACCAGCAGCCGCCACTGTACTGTATATAGCTGTGATGAGGTTCGTCACAAATATGCACGGAAGGAAGAAGACAGGGGTCGGCGTAACTGAAACACTCACTTTATTAGTGCACAGACAGGACAAAACAAAAGGTGCGCACGTAGCGCCTTCACCGTGGCAAACACGGCAGTGACAAAAATAAACAATAAAGACAACGTCCATTCAGCAACAACACAGGTGAGGTTCCAGTCCAAACTCTCTCTCCCATCTCCTCCCAAATGCCGGCTTATATCCGGTCTCTCCACGCCAATCACTGCAATCAGACACAGGTGATCATCATTTTGCACTTGACCTACTTACTCACCGATCGGCCCCCTCCTTTCTCTCCTGCTACAGACTTCGCAAAACCACGCCCCCCTCGCCACAATAGCCTATGTATATATATACACACATATAAACAAACTTTTATGTGATATGCGATTAATCATTTTGAAATCGATTAATTGCGATTATCGCATCTAAAATGAAATTTAGTATATTTATACACACATTTTTTTATTTTTTTATTTTATTGTTCTAATGCTCATGTAGTTGTTTTGTGAAAAAGCAGAACTAAAACAATTTCAAATAATGTATTTTAATTGTCATTAGTAATGTGTTTATTCATTATATTGTATTACAATTTATTGTAATTCACATGCTTTTAATTTATAATAGTTATTCGATTTTTTGCAGAATCTTAAAATCTCGTTATGTTTCGTAGTTAAAAGCTCTGGGGTTTCCCGAGGGACTCGTCATCCAAGCCTACTTCGCCTGCGAGAAGAACGAGAACCTCGCCGCGAACTTCCTGCTCCAGCAGAACTTTGACGACGAGTGAACGTCGAGGACGACGGCGGAGCGTGCGCATGTTGTGCGTTGTGTGTGAATGTGTGCGCTGAAGCGAATAGGAAGTCGACTGATCTTCCATGATGATTGTCATGGAGTTTAAACTGAAGCCATGATGTGAGGTTATGTATCAGCACAGCGTTTTATTTTGATAGATATAGCCGATCCTCCACGACGGGGTGTCTGTTGTCTGTCTGGTTTCTGCTGCTATCACTGCTGTGTGCGTCGAGTGAGTTAAAACCCAGCCAAAAAACTCTCTCAAGCTTCATTTTTTGCCATCGGAATCATGTTTTTCAATTGCAGTATTAATAAATAGGCGATTCAGTCAGGGTAGATGCCAAATTTAGTTTGTCGCCAATGAAAACAAGGCGTTAAGGCCATTTTTGTTGAGTTTCTCTACTGGAAGACATTTTCGAGTCCGCCTCACAGTCAGTCAAATTAAATATGGCGTCTACTCTAACGTCTCTAACTGCCAATTTATATAATTTTTCATGTTTAATTTCCTGTCCAGCTTTCATTCAGTGGATGCCACCGAACTCCTTTGCAGTTCTCCTACGTTAATATTAGAAGTAAACCCACTGTATGGGGATGTTGGTGTTTTTAAACCCATGTTCAAAAAAACAGCATTGATGGTTGAGATTTCAGTCGGCTACTTAACTAGATTTAATTTCTGTTATGTTTACAGTCTAAAGTTCCAACATAAAACCAGTTCGGTATGCAGTAGAAACTCGTGCAGTGGTTTTGAACGGAGCCCGAAATGCTGCAACAATCGTAGGTACTTTATGTAGTGAAGCAACTGAATGTGATCGAGTGTCTCAGCGCGTTTCTTAAAACCTCATGAAAATATGCATACATGTAATTTAAATATTTGTACATATTTGAGTGAAGGAGAAAAAAAGAGTGTTGTCTTGGTCTCTGTTGTACACTTAAGACAGTGCCAAACGAAATTAGAAACTGAAAATGGAAGAAATTACAGTGCAGTGCTTAAAGTGGATGCAGAATGCATATATTTTTATATAAATGATGTGTCCTGCTCCTATGGGTTTGCTTTGTATAGAGTTAAAAGTGCTGGAAGGGTGTTATTTTTATCTAGTTGGTTGAAAATTAGGGTTCTAACAGGTACAGGCAAGAGTCCTGTTTACACTATGTGATGTAGTTTTGAGTTTTTATTTCAGCATTTTGTATTCTTTCTTTCTTTCTTTCTTTTTTTTTTGTCTCAAAGGATCTGATGTGTGTAGAAAGTAAACATGGAAGAGTTTGATTTTAAGCACAAAATGGTTTGCTGAGTGGTTTATGAATGTATTGTTTTAGTGGTGTGTGAAATAAATTGCTTTTAAAAAGCTTAATTGGAGTTTACAATTGGATACTGCTCGTTCATTAGAAATGATCCATAATCAAACTGACAATATGGTTTTAAAACACTTACACAATGAACTACGATACTTTGGTTGATGATACTATGGTATTGGGAGTTTCTATATAGTATTTAAGTCATTAAGTCAAAGCATTTACAGGCATTCCTGTAAAACACTGATAACCCCATATAAAAAATATATAATGCCAGTTCCAGTCAATGTTGTGTATTTCTACATCATAGGTTCTTGACACCATCCTTTGACTGAGTTTATGGCTTGCTCCTCGTTAGTATAGTGGTAAGTACCGGGGTTCGATTCCCCGACGGGGAGATGGCAAACTTTTGACAATCCATTTCATTTTTATCAGGTAAGGAAAATTAGAGTTTCGAAAACAAAATTACGCTTGTGATTTGTACTCTTTACACTTTTCTTGTGCAGTTATACTTGAAGTTAAATGTATGAACATTGAATTGCATTATTATTGTATTCAAACACTGCAGTGAAATCAAATGAATAAATGTAAATAAATGTTAGGATGTATCCAAGATTTAGGGTAGTCTATAATTGTGTAGTTTAAATGACTTATCTGATTTTAAGAGTCAGTTGACGCTATAAAATGGTGACGATCACAAAATGCTAAAAGTTTAATGCATATTTATTGAAAATACATTAAACCCTCCATGTAGTGTATTCACTAAAGGAGTTTATTTCTTGAGCCATATAGATATTTAAAACAATTTTTTTATTCATGAATATTTCCCAAAGTAAAATCCTCATATGGGTTAGAGCTGTTCAGTTGTCCAAAATCTACCCCTTGTAGTATTGACTTGAGTCTTGCATACGTACACATTTCAAACCTTGAAGTGGAGACTGACTTCAGCCTTTCAGTGTATAATAATCCTTGAAAACGATGTCCTATAATATATTCACAAAAGCATTTTGTGTGCTTTTTGAAATCAGGCACTGTACCCAAGATATATTTAGCCCTTGTATTCCTTTGCTTGCTGACCCCATTCCCATGGAGAGTATGTGACAGGCTAGGGCAAGGCTATAAATGTCACATGATTCGCTTCAACAGAGAAGCAAGTGGTGGGAGGGTGAGTGCACAGTCATGGCTTGTGTACAGCAAGAAGTAGGTTCCAATGTTCGGAGCCCAGAAACTGAGAAAGATTTCATTGAGGAGGACCAGCATGCTGTCATTGTCGCTCCTGATGTAGTGCTCCAAGTGGAGGGGGAGTTATTCTTTGTGAACCGCAAGCATTTGGCCCAGCTGAGTCCATACTTCCGAGCCTTGTTCTTTGGCGGTGGTCGGGAGAGCACCAGGAAGCACATTGAGATTAAGGGAGTTGGACTACGGCAGTTTCACACCCTAATGGAGTTCACAAAGAACTTAAAGCTGACCCTGGACAGAAAGAACGTCCTTGATATTCTGGAGGCCGCCGACTTCCTTCAGTTGGACAGGGCTCGGCTACTCTGCTGTAAGTTCTTGGAAAGGCAATTGCATCTTAGTAACTGTTTGGGAATGATGGCATATGCTTGGCAGCTTGGCTGTCTGGACCTCTACGCCGCAGCAAGGGAAGTAGCCTTGACCCATCTACCTGCCATAGCCTCCGAGCAGGACTTTATGTTCCTTTCAAAGGAAAGCATTGCCAACCTCCTCGCTAGCGACAACTTAAGCATTCCCAGGGAAGACCTGGTCCTTGACGTGGCCCTTCGCTGGGCAGCATTTGCCCCAAGTCGGGAAGAAGACTTCATGGAACTAGTGGGCCTGGTTAGGCCTGAGTGCTTAAGTCTTCCCTACATTACTGATCTTCTGACCAAGATAAACAGTTCAGATCCACGTGCTAAGCTAATTTGTAGACTGAACGATAACTTGCCCAGTAGTTGGACTATGGGCAGGTCTTTCCCTAGAACTCGTTCAAAGGAAACTCTGTTTGTTCTCGGTGGGTCGCATGAGCAAGAAGAGCAATTGCTGTACCAGTTCCACCCCTACAGTGGAAGGTGGCAATCCCATCCACCCCTGCAAAAGAAGTGTCTCACGCAGTACTCTGTGGCTGCAGTAGGTAACAACCTCATCTGGCCCTATACATTTTAACCTGCAACAAGTTGTTAGCATAACGATAATCTGGATAATGGTTGATCAGGTGTTGCATGCCTTTCCCAATATAAGCCTTTTATGTCAGGAGTGCCCAAACCTGTTCCTGTAGAGCTACTCAATTAAAAGTACTACACTTGTGCAAGAGGGTGAGCAGAGAACAGCATATAACCAAAATGCTATGCAATATGAATAGCCAACCACAACTATTACCAGTTATTGTCCAGTCATACATAAGTTAAACAACTTTATTTGTTCTCTGTGGACCGCATAAGAAAGAAATGCAGTTGTAGTATCAGTTTCACCCCTACAGTGGATGGTGCCAATCCCATCCATCCCTGCAAAAGAAGAGTTCCTTTCAGAAGAGTTCAGTTCCAACCCTGCTCCAATACACCAGTTTTGTAACTATCGAGTGTTCCTGATCTTAATGAGCTTGTTTAGGTGTTTGATTTGGGAACTTTGCATTAAGGTAGATCTCCAGGAACAGAATAGGGATGTTATTTCACATTCTTTGTCTTACTTTCCTCACCATCTAAAATGCTATTTCTTTCTCTAAGGGGACAGCATAGTAGTGACTGGAGGCTACTTCCGGGATGTGTTGTGGTACAACGTGGATTGGGTGAGCATTTATCAATGTGCCAATGAGCGGTGGGTGGACGGCCCGGCGATGCAGAAGTCCAGACACAGCCACTGCTCAGCGGCTCTGGAGTTCAAGCTGTTTGTATTTGGCGGTAGCATGGATGAGGGACCTGTGGCTGACGTTGAGAGGTTGGTTCTGGGAGCAGAAGAATGGGACGGCGTCAGTCCCATGGTGAGGGCTGTGGAAAGGGCGGCTACTGTCAGTTTGGGGACTTGTATTTACGTGGCCTGTGGTCTGGATGAGAATGGAGAAGTTTACAGTGGGATTCAGAGGTACAGGCCAGAGGTTGACCAATGGGACGTGGTGTCATATTCTCCATTCCCACGGTGAGTAAATTAAATTGTGTCCAATTTGTTTTAGGGAAGAGTTGGGCAATTCTGGCCCTCACGGTCCACTGCCCTGCATCAAACAAGTCTGAAAAATCATGATTACTTGAGAACTACTGGCAGGTGTGTGAGATTAGGATTGAAGCTAAACTTTGCATTACAATGGACCTCGAGGGCCAGAGTTTCCAACTCCTGTTTTCAGGCAATGCACAGATGCCACTTCAACCAGTCCTGTATCAGTTTTGTACACATGTACTTCTTTTCCAGTTACGACCTTCTTGCAACAGAGCTCAATGGAGCTCTCTATCTGCTGGGAGGACAGGCTCTGCGCTTAGACATCGACACAGACGAGTGGACCATTCTTCAAGAGGACTGTCTGGACAACAAATTCTTCACAAGCTGTGCCACAGTAAAAGGGCAGATTTACATACTGAGCGAGAGGAAAATTAACAAAACATTACCAAACATGATCCTACTGGACCCTTACATTGACACTTGCTTAGAAATTGATGATAAAATACCCTGTCCTGTACCCATAAGAGGTTCTGTCACAATGCATGTGAATCCCTTCTGAAGCCGTGTTAACACGGTTCTTTCTTTCAGCCAAATGACATGCAATAAACCAAATACAGAAACATTTTGTTGAGCAAGGTTGGGGATAATTAATTTTATGAGGATCGTTGTTCTTAACATTTTTATTGTTATTCAAAAGGTCACAGAGAAAATGGTGGAGTGAGAAACAAGTATGCAATAAAACCACAGTATTAAAGATGAAAGTTATTATTTCATAATATATCCCTCTTCTGTCATCATTACAAGTTAAATAACATCTGCAGGATGTTAGTATTAATGAAATAAGAGCACAGTAAGATCCCAATAACTAAACATACAAAAACAATCACAGGTCATTGTAAAACAAAAGTGAAACAGTGTAGGACAGATGCACAGATTTCGGACAAAGGCTCAGTTTATGGCTAGGGTGCAAATAAACAACTTAGGCTAGGTGTGTGAATGTATTCTAAATATGAATATATTTCCAGCCCTATGCAGAACAACAAAAACATTTAGCCCTTAGAGCAGATTCAATAATCAAGAAATTAAGGGGTCTACATAAGAGTCCTCAAATCCCACTACCCACTTTTACTTTTAAGATTTCTATGCACAAATCATCGCATTTCTTGTTTAGTAAGGCAATGCACAACAAAAAGTACTATCTTACAAAACAACAAGCCCCAGTAGTTCCTTGCAACAGTAGCAAAATCACGAAGACAATTGGATATTTCACCAATAGATGGCGTTCTAAGTCTTTTCTAAGTGGTCCACAAATGCCCATTTAGAAAAACAAGAGCCACTGCAGAAAGCTCACACTTTCACACAACTTAGAAGACTGAAATATCCATGTTTTGTTCTATTAAAAGTATTTAAAAAGAATGCCCCTAAAAATCTATTTATTTTACTGTTTAAGTTTTACACAGCCATCACTTTGATTAATTCGACTAAACCAATTAAAGACAGCGCTTTGAACCCATATCAAATACAGTATACTCTAATGGTAATGTAATAATGCAAACAAGTAGTAGTATTTGTTCTATGCAATCAGTGCATTAGGTTCTCCAAATCACACAACCAAAACATTGTCAATCTGAAATCAAAGTTAGACATTGACAAACAAGATAAGTCAAGAGAAGTGGAGGGCATTTAATAAGTTTAAACATAAAAAAATACTTAAAGTAGCTTTACTATCTGGCTTTTGGCATTCTGCTATTCATTTTTCGTCTTTGATTGGTTAAATTGTTCAAAACACAGTTATTGGCCAATGATGCCAATTTTGAGTTAAATGCACCGTTTTTCTGCTCCCTGCTGCACTCTTCTTCTCCAACTTCATCTTCATCAACCTCACTCTCTTCATCACTCCGTTCATCGCGTTCCACCTTAAAAACACATTGATGTTTTTTATATGACTATTCCGAAACACTTAAAAAATAATTTACTTTTTTAAATCTTTAAATGACTATTCTGTAACACTTAGAAAAAAGTTAAAGAGATAGAAACTTTGATACTTACTTTGCCTAAAAAGACAAATTTGTGAACCATTCGAAGAATCAACCAAGCCCAGAAGATGTGCAGTGCTTGAAGAACCAGCAATAGGCCGTTTAAGAAATAATAACCAGGGTACGGAAGAAAGACGTCCAATGAATCCACCACAGCTGTATAGATAACTCTGGAAATGAAGTTTATAAGTAATGTTTTAAGCCATTTGGACATCTTATACTTGAGAAGAATGTATAAAAAAATCAGCGTTTCAAATTAAATATGCCTTCATACACGATGCGATGAAGTTATTACCTGCACGGGAAAACCACGAGGCGAGTTACCAGGAAAACCACAGCGAAAATGACAAACAGGGCATCGCACGTCTTCCTCCATCCAGCGTAATTAAACATTTTAGCAGACTGCAAATCAACAATTAAACAAAGATGAAACATTGGTTATTTATGCGAGCGATAAACTGATGGAAGTCAATGTCGTTTATGTGCTTCATTCTGTTACTATTAAGGAAAAAACTAATATTTTCAATAAGGGGAATTTGTGAATCTATAATGTATTTCCTGGTATTTATTTACCCCTGAAGCAAAAAGAACCTGAAACAACTTCTAAAATAAATCTCACAAGATCAAAGCTATTTTTACAGTAAAAACTTCTGCAATGAATATTGTGGGCATTTGAATGAACAAGTCTGAATTAATTGCCAATTGGAGCCATAAAACTATTGTTTCAACTGTATCACTATTCACTAATGTATCCTAAGACTGAGACTCACAGAGCAGCCAATCAAATTCAGCGATTTACCTCCAGCAGGAAGTCCGAGGAGTCGTGGACGAGCATCACCAGGGTTCCCACTCGTACATAATTCGCACAGTACGAGAATGCGATGAGGAAAATGGTGGCGATGTGATGAATGATTTGCTCTTTGAAGTCCTACACAACCAGGAAATAAAACACATTAGCACAATTTATCAATTATAAGATCCTTATAAGTTCATGTTGAAGGAGTCAAACTTACTTTGCGCTTTATGTCCACAGACACGCAGAGCAGAAGCGAGAGGTAGAAGGACAACTCCATGATGTAATACCAGTACTGAGCTTCTGCTACGGCCTACAGATGAAATCAGAAATAATATGACAATATGATCTGGAAAAGCACAACTACAAATTTTATTCCTCTTATTATGTTGGCTTAACATAATTAAAAATATGTCTATCTATCTATCTATCTATCTATGAATGTATGTATGAATCTATCTATCTATCTATCTATCTATCTATCTATCTATCTATCTATCTATGTATGTATGGATCTATATATCTGTCTATCTATCTATGCATGTAAATATCTATGTATGTATGTATGTATGCATCTATGTATCTATCTATGTATGTTTGTATGGATCTATCTTTCTATCTACCATCAATGTATGTATGTATGTATCTTTCTTTCTGGCCTTAAAACCTACTTTGTAAATCTACTTCGAACATAAAACTATTTTAGAATTAAAAGATTTAAACCTAAAACCTTTAAACTTTAAATTTTTAAAACTACTTACGCTGGCCTTTATTAAGCCAACGTCAAAGTTTGTCTTGACAAAAACATTTTTCATCTAGTTTTAGATTAACACCAATATTCAAACAAGTGAAAGGTTGATTTTGCAAGTTAACAGAAACATTTTATCCTTAATTTCTGAAAACAAAAGATTTCAACATATTTTTGGCTCTTGTAAGATGAATCATGACTGTTTTGATGGTATCGTAGGGTGCGGCGCTGACTAGTTCCTCAGATTTCTGCCTAATCTCCTTCAAAGAGGCTCAACAGAGAGTGGATGAAGTTCCTGGGATTGTTCACAGGAAGTGAGCGTGTGTTGAGAGTCGTTTGTTACGGACCTGTCTTGGGTATCCGTGCCAGCATTCCCGATGATCCCAAAACCATGGGGTCTGAAGAACATAATTTGACAAAAATTATTAAATGAGAATGTGCAAAAGCTAAGTTTTGATTACAAAAACACTTCTTTTTTTTTTTACTTTGGAGTAACATGCACCAATTTATTGTTCATAAAAGGACCACCAATTTAGAGATTATTAAGATTTTTTTTTTTTATGATTAATTTTACTACATTTTTAATATAGATAGACAGATAGATAGTTATCTCTAGAAATATTTAACTTTAAATAAAATAAATATTTAAACAAAAAAAATTCTCAACTTCTTTACTTTCTTCACTTTCTCAAGGCAAGACATCACAGGTGAATAGGGTAAAAAAATGTAACTATTAGATACCACCATACCTTCCCCAGTTTATTAATCAGAGTACATTAAGAATTTTATGTTTAAATATGCAAATTATGCATGATCTAATTCAATATGGACTAATTTGCATACATTTCCAGAACATTAATCTAAACACTGGATAAAGCCAGGTTCAAAATTATTGTCTGGTTTTGTTGACATGTTAGAGTTAAATGTTTTTACAGAAGAGATTTTGGATTTCTCTTTTTATTAGTCCAGAAATCAGAAAATACTGTCAACAGCCAGAAAAAATACATTTTCTCCATGTTTTTTTAAGTTAAATGTTAAATAAATCAGGTGAATTATACTGTATCAACAAACCCCTCAGTAAAAACCTTCAGAATATAGAAGGGAATAAAACTGTAAAGTTTGGTGTGTATAAGTGCTACTGAAGTGGAGAAAAAAAATCATTTTGAGAGAACGGCCTTTAAAGATATGTATTGTAACTGAAATCTACAGACGCAAATAGATACATTGCAGTAATATAAAAAACTTACATTTGTATTTGGGATGTTTTCTTTCCATAAGTCTAAAAGAAGACAACTTATGGAAGCAAATAGTGCAAGTAGTGTCTTAATTTAAAGAAATCATTTTTCATAGTAACAAAAAAATTAAAATTAAAAATTAAAAACTATAAAATTATTTTTCAAGTTGAAAATGAGTTTTCAAATGAAATGCTAAAAATAAAAACATCTTCTGAAATTATCAGCCACATCTCGATATTTCATTATATTTACTTACAAAGGTGATCATGAGGGGGTCAGTTCTGAGGAAAGAATTGGTAAGATGCTTTAGATTAGAAAGATAGTACCTCGTTGGAGATACTCACATTAATCAGGGAGATGAGACCAGCTGAGAACGCAATGAGATAAAAGACAAACCTCCACCTGAGAAACCAGACAGAAAAGATCAGTCTAATCGAATGCAAACCAGTCACAAATTATGATGTGGCCTCATTTTAGGTAGAAAATATGTGAACATACGAAGCTTCGCAGAACTTCCTGGTGTTGCTGGGTCTGTCCTGGTTCCGGCGCTGACGCAGCCAGGTCTGGATTTGGCGCTGAGTGAGTCTGCAGTGCTTTTCCAGAACCACCAAATCATTCTGAAGAAAAACACAAAGACACTGTCAAACTAAAAGGGCCTTTCCCCAAACCGTGTTAATTTTTTACCCTAAAATTAAAGGAAATATTAAAAGAAATATATTTCAAAATTCAATACATAATTACATTGTGACTCATTTTATTACTTATCACTACTATAATATATATATATATATATATATATATATATATATATATATATATATATACAACAGACATTTATTAATCTGTCTGATTTAATAATTATTAATATGTAATGATTTTCAATGTTTTTATTAACTATTTAATGATTTATTCAAATATTTACTTAATTAAATATGTTTTACTTTAATATAATTATCTTAGATTATTAATTATCTTATTAAACATGCTTTATAATCATTAACAATGACTAAAACTTATTTATATTTTTATTTATAAATTATTAATAATTTATAAATGTTTAATATTACATTCTAATGTTTTGCTGCCTGCACATCATTTTGGCCCAAATCTAAGTCAGCACTGAATGTATAATTCATGGAGAATGCAATCCCAAAATGCATTGCAACAAAAATGCAGAAAAAAAGAAGAAAAGAAAAAGGATATTTTTTTGTTAAATACTGAAAAATATTGATAAAACAGATATATTTAATTAAAAACTCACAATTGCAGCCAATATTTGTGTGCTACATCCTCGTGCTTATGCTCTTCATCATCTGACATCAGAGCCTCTGATGTTGATAAACAGAATGAAATATCTCATTCTCTTGGCACACACAGGTGCACGTGACTCACTAACCTGTGACGGCTGCTTCTTCTTCTCCAGGTAAAACGCCTCCAGCTTCGGGACAGGCGTGACATGAACCCAAACCCTGTCACGGACACCCAACCATCGGCTGAGTGGCAACGCCACAACCCTACGGGACACACAATGGCTATTGTTAAGAGAGTGACAGGGTTCACATTTGTTTAGACAAGCAACATTTTGTTGATTTGCATAATTCTTGTTAGCCCCGCCCACAGCGAAACTCATTGGTCCAAAATATTGCCTCTCATAAATATGCATTTAACATGAAATATCTTCTGATTGGTTGACATTGTTTTCACATCACACAACACTTTTGCGTCAATGCATCACATTGCACCGGGTTAAAAATTGTATATTATTAAAAACTAGAATGTACATTTTCTGAAGAAAATGTGAGTGGTGCTTGCAGTGGCAAAACTCGCCACTCGGTTGCTCGGATAGTTGCTACAATGTTGTACATGATTGCATACGAGCCAACAACCATGTCTGTACGATGTTGTGGAGCTGAAATATGGCTTCTATATGTTGCAATATGTTTGCTAGGTGGATCTAAACGGTTGCTAGGCTGTGAATATCACATATTCATGGTGATATTTACAGACTGTTTCCCAACCGAAACAAACGAGCCAACCCCCATCTCTATATGATGTTCTGATGCAGAGATATAGGTCTTGCTAAACAGTTGCTAGGGTATTCTGTTTGGTTGCTAGGGAGCTGCCAATGATAAAACTCCAAAGGCTACTTGTCAGTATGAATGATATAAACCAACTCCCATTCGTCTGTGACATTCAGAATGGAAGATATCCCTCTTTGGATTTTGGTTGCTAAGGTGCTCGACAATGGTTGCTAGGACGGAGTTAGGAAGTGTTGAGGTGATTCATGATTGGCTGATATATTATTATGGTATATGATATATTATGATATGATATGATATGATATGATATGATATATTATGTTTTATAATTATAGTGTAGTAAAAAAACTTTGCATTACTTTAATGAGTTGGATTAGATGGGAAATATGCTTAATTCTCATTAACAATAGATAGATAAATAAATAATAAGTATTTATGAAGGACCAATCAGAGTTTGTGCCTACTTAGACAATGCTCTGCATTAATGTAACTGTTGAATGACGAGCAGTAAGGCAAAGATTAATTTAACAACTTATATCTTTACAGGTGGAGATACAGGAGTTCAACATGCAAGCATAACAACACATACTTGCGCATGCGTAGAAGCAAGCTTTAATTTAAAGCTACAGAGCACTATGTTCTTCAGATATGTAATACATTTAAACATAATTCAATGAAGACATGATATTGATATCGACCTTTCAAAAACAAAGCGCAGGGCGATGAAACCCAGGGCCAAGGGCAGGCAGATGAGCAGGTCACGGGGTACGGGATGCCGACCTCCGTCTGATGTCCCGTCTGCGATATCTTTCCATGTGATGCCAGGAGGAAGCCAGAAGTCCTGCCGCCAGATCCACTGGTTTACAAGTTCCTCAACCCTATAGACACAGTATAAGGAGAAAGTCATAAAAGGCTGCTAACTTATTACAGCAGATAAACCATCTACTGATGACACAGATAATTCAGTCAGCCGTAGCTGGAACGATATAATTCACAAACTCTATATAATAATAATTTTTTTTATTTTTTTTTATGAACTACTGCTTTAAAATGTACATTTTGAGCGGTTGCTATGTGTTGAATGCATCACTCTGACAGCCAAGTTTAAATAAAATAGATAAAATCTATAATATTACGAGAAACATATTTTCTACTTTTATTTTAGCGGCCTCTATGACGTCACGACTCCACAGCGATTATTCGATAATAGTTTTCAGGCCGAATTTTTTAAAACAAATCAGACTAAATCGCAATAAACTATCCCACATATTAGTCGTAAAAAAATTGTAACAAATCATCTGGGATATAAATCTAAAAAAAGATGTTAAATTCGACAAAATCCATAATTATTTGCGATTTATTATTGTAGGCTAGTATTAATAAGAAATGCAAAAATAAAAAGTCTGCACTCTAAAAATCTTTTATTATAGACAGGAGATAAAGTTGACAAAAGTTTCGGGTCTTTGCCTTCGTCAGTGTCATATTACAAGACAATAATTGAGAACGTTCAGTTGTTGTAAAGAAAACAATATAAGGAGAAAGTCATAAAAGGCTCCTCACTTAATACAGCAGATAAAACATCTAACGATGACACAGATAATTCAGTCAGCAGTAGCTGGTAGGCTACAATATAATATACAAACTCTTTATATAAAAACAAAGTAATGACATAACAGTCATTTTTTAAATGAACTATACTGCTTTAAAATGTCATTTTAAGCAGTTGCAATGATAAATGCATCACTCTGACAGTTGAGTTTAAATAAATTAGATCAAATATATAATATTACGTTTTTATAAAGAAAACAACGAGCATGTTAGTATTTACTTATAGGCGATTTATAATTTTAAAAAGTCATTTACTACAGTAGCCTACATGCTTCAATGATGAGAGGTGATGATTTCAGTTAAAGCAGGACACAGGCCTCTTCAAGCGTCTTTATACGTTTTATTATTATTATAATCAATCCAGTTATTCGATATAAACAGCATCCATCATCATGATCGCTCTACATCGAAATAAAAACAATCCCTCGCGCAGAATCTTCCGGCGAATTCGTAGGAATGTGCGCGACCGTGTCGACGACATCAACTCTCATCCACCACATCGACCTCTGTTTTTTAGTCTTTTAGGAGCTTCCACGAATAAAACTGGTCCTGCATTCATGAAATTATCCCAGAGTCGCGAGAATCCATGAAAACGCCGGAGAAACTGGAAATTTCCGCAATAGAAGCAGCATCTCCTCCGTCTTTCTCTCCATCAGGGAGGAAAGGAAACATCATGCTGACTGTAAGGTGCTTTGCTTTCCACTAACACCAGTGTAGACGCCCCCTACCGACCATTAGATGAACATCTAACACTATCTATCTTTGTACGTGTTGACTGACCATGAGAATTTTTTGAAGATATGATCAAGCAGGATCTGGTTATGCTGAAATCAAAAGTCTCAATGGCACATATAAAAAAATATGTGCTATTGAGACTTTTGATTTCAGCATAACAAATATGCCTCTAAGCCTTTTCCTGTTTAGTGTTTCTGCCAAGAAAATGACTTGACAGGAGTTTAGAAGCTCTGCCAACTTTCAGTGTCAATATGAATGTCCGTCAGTCCTGTCTGTCTCGCTCCGTCAGTTTTCATATCAGAGGGGATTTCAAAAGGAGGAAACAACATGTTTATTAATTGTTGAAAAGATCTCTTAAGCATATTGTTAACAGCACATACTCCATCTTTCTGAAAACATATGTTTGCACAGGTCATTTGTTCCAGCTAATGACAGTCCTGTAAAGTGCATTGCGCACGCTTTATTTGGCTTTTAATATGCATGTTTTCCCAGACTGCAGAGCATTAACATGTGGCTAAAAGCCAATGTAAACATAAAAAATATTAAGGACGGACTTAATGTTGTACATATGTATTCACTGTTTCCATAATGCCAGCCGAATTTGGCTTCATAATGTAAATCACATTCTCTCTGCTTTTCTAAAATAATTAGATAACTTCAATGTAATTTATCAATGCAATTTAAATATAAACCAGCCAACCTCTCTAGCAACTGCCTTTAGCAACCAGCCAAAACACTCAAACTGCCTAACAACCAACTAAAAAACACTCTAGCAACTGCCTAACAGCCAGCCAAAACACTAGCAACTGCCTAACAACCAACCAAAACACTCTAGCAACTGCCTGGAAACCAGTCAAAACACTCTAGCAACTGCCTAACAACCAACTAAAAAACACTCTAGCAACTGCCTAACAGCCAGCCAAAACACTCTAGAAACTGCCTAACAGCCAGCCAAAACACTCTAGTAACTGCCTAACAACCAGCCAAAACACTCTAGCAACTGCCTAACAGCCAGCCAAAACACTCTAGCAACTGCCTAACAACCAACCAAAAAACACTCTAGTAACTGCCTAACAACCAGCCAAAACACTCTAGCAACTGCCTAACAGCCAGCCAAAACACTCTAGTAACTGCCTAACAGCCAGCCAAAACACTCTAGTAACTGCCTAACAGCCAGCCAAAAAACACTCTAGCAACTGCCTAACAACCAACTAAAAAACACTCTAGCAACTGCCTAACAGCCAGCCAAAACACTAGCAACTGCCTAACAACCAACCAAAACACTCTAGCAACTGCCTGGAAACCAGTCAAAACACTCTAGCAACTGCCTAACAACCAACTAAAAAACACTCTAGCAACTGCCTAACAGCCAGCCGAAACACTCTAGAAACTGCCTAACAGCCAGCCAAAACACTCTAGTAACTGCCTAACAACCAGCCAAAACACTCTAGTAACTGCCTAACAGCCAGCCAAAACACTCTAGCAACTGCCTAACAACCAACCAAAAAACATTCTAGTAACTGCCTAACAGCCAGCCAAAACACTCTAGTAACTGCCTAACAGCCAGCCAAAACACTAGCAACTGCCTAACAACCAACCAAAACACTCTAGCAACTGCCTGGAAACCAGTCAAAACACTCTAGCAACTGCCTAACAACCAACTAAAAAACACTCTAGCAACTGCCTAACAGCCAGCCAAAACACTCTAGAAACTGCCTAACAGCCAGCCAAAACACTCTAGTAACTGCCTAACAACCAGCCAAAACACTCTAGTAACTGCCTAACAGCCAGCCAAAACACTCTAGCAACTGCCTAACAACCAACCAAAAAACACTCTAGTAACTGCCTAACAACCATCCAAAACACTCTAGCAACTGCCTAACAGCCAGCCAAGACACTCTAGAAACTGCCTAACAGCCAGCCAAAACACTCTAGTAACTGCCTAACAACCATCCAAAACACTCTAGCAACTGCCTAACAGCCAGCCAAGACACTCTAGAAACTGCCTAACAGCCAGCCAAAACACTCTAGTAACTGCCTAACAACCAGCCAAAACACTCTAGCAACTGCCTGGAAACCAGTCAAAACACTCTAGCAACTGCCTAACAACCAACCAAAAAACACTCTAGCAACTGCCTAACAACCAGCCAAAACACTCTAGAAACTGCCTAACAACCAGCCAAAACACTCTAGCAACTGCCTGGAAACCAGTCAAAACACTCTAGCAACTGCCTAACAACCAGCCAAAACACTCTAGCAACTGCCTAACAACCAACCAAAAAACACTCTAGCAACTGCCTAACAACCAGCCAAAACACTCTAGAAACTGCCTGGAAACCAGTCAAAACACTCTGGCAACTGCCTAACAGCCAGCCAAAACACTCTAGCAACTGCCTAGAAACCAGTCAAAACACTTTAGCAACTGCCTAACAACCAGACAAAACACTCTGGCAACTGCCTAGCAACATGCTGAAACACCCTAGCAACAGCCTAGCAACCACCCAAAACACAGCAAATGCTTAAAATCAGTCAAGACAGCCAATAACACACTCTCAAAACCACCTTAGATCTCCAGCTGTAGGGTTTTAACGGGTGAATCTTGTTTGCTGGATAGTTCAGTATACTTGTAGAGTATACGCTGCAGTTCTGTGTACTGTGGAAACAATGCCTTGCAAGCTTTAAAAAAAAAAAGTTCATCCACTTAGATTAATGTTAGGAAGCACAAGGGCCTTTTGTTTTTTCCTTTCTGCCAATTCCACCTCAGTTCAGCTCACATGTCTGAGCCATAATTGAGAAAAAAGTGTGTGAAAGAAGTAACGAGTAGTATAAAGTAGGGAACTGGCGGAGTGCCAGGATGTCTTTGTGGGCAAACCTCTAATAATGCCCGCGATCCGAGCGCTGAGGGCCAAACCGCTCGACTGTGAAGCCAAACAACAGCAGGGAGTGCGGCCTACTAATTCTGCAGTATGTAGTATGTATAGTGTGCAGAGTATCCAGTTTTCTACATGGAAGATTATTTCCCACAATGCAATGTTTGCATGATGTTACACCTATGTGCAAAATGAAAGGAACACTTCTGCACACTACCAAGCATTCTATCCAACAATATTAAAGGGATAGTTCACCCAAAAATGAAAACTGGATGGATAGATGCACTTTTATGATAGATAGATAGATGCACTTTTATGGACTTCAAAACAGAAACAGCCATTCACTGTCATTATAAAGCTTGGAAAAGCCAGGACATTTTTTAATATACATAATTCTCTGTATTCGTCTGAAAGAAGAATGTCATATACACCTAGGATGGCTTGAGGGTAAACCATGTGGTAATTTTCATTTTCTCTATCCCTTTAAGAGTTATCTTTAATAAAGTTCTCAAAATGTTATTTCTCTGAATACACTTGTACGTTCATCGAATGTATTTTTAAATGTTACTACTTTTTGCGGAATGTTCAGAGAACTTTCAAAAGTAACCTTGTAGTAATGTTTGTAGAATGAAAAAGTGGAATGTTCCTTTAAAGGTGCAGTAAGCGATTTCTGAGAAACGCTGTTGAAAGTGGATCGGACCGAGCGCAAAAACACAATTGTAGCCAATCAGCAGTAAGGGGCGTGTCCAATCATGAGAGGGGAGGTGCCTGTGTTGCATAGCATGTTTGTAAATTTGGGGGTGGAGCCATCAAGAGAGCGGTGTGATACTTTTGGGTAGGGCCGTGTTTGTTTTGGTGATTTCAAATATCAGCAGTGTTTCTCAGAAATCGTTTTCTGCACTTTTAATGTTCGCATAATAACCAATAAAACACGTTTTTAGAACATTTAAAGTTTTCATAGAACATTCAGACTTAACGTTTTCATAACTTGATGGGAACGTTATTAGAACATATTTTTGTTAGCTGGTGCACACTCAACACTGTTTGTAAAATAGTTTGTAAAACAGAATACATAAACATTTCAAACACACTACTTCATTATGTTGCATTTTTAAAGGCCCGTTCACACCAAGGACGAGAACGATAACAATATATGTTTTAAAAATCGTTCTAAATTTTAAAGTATAGCCACAACTATAATGATAAAGACACAGTGAAACTATATGGTTGGGATCACTTTCAGAACGATTTGTGAACGACTGATGAACGATAAAAATATTAACAGCCAATCAGAATCCATCCTGCTCTAAAAAGCTCGAAAATTTCGAGCGCACGATGTTCATTATTAAACAACAAGCACAAACTATGCAAAAGCAGCAGCCCTTCCGGCACTGTGCCCGAATTCACTCTCTCGTTTTCATTCACTCCTTCAAGTGGACTGTATTAGTGGAGTAATGTAGGGAATAGCGAATGAGGGTATAGGGGGTGATTTTGAACACAGCCATAATTATATTTCTTGATGTAAATGGGCCTTAATTCAGTAAGTGCCACTATTTATATTCTGGAAATAATAACCAGTCAAAATTAATTCTGGGAAATAAATTCAATCATTTTTTTTATACTTTGAAGTCTATAATAATGGGTCAAGAAAAATAGTTAAAATGCAGTTTTTTGCAGTATTATTTCTGCTTTATACTTCAAAGCCATACATTCATTTTTAATGGCTGCACGTCTGCTGTAGTTTCAGCAGAGGGCGCAATGCCACATTTGTTAAGTCACGTTTCTTTGTTGGCAGTTGCAATCACAGCATGAAAGACCTTGCTGTTTAGTTTATGATACTAGTGTATTGCACAAAAACAAGCAATCTTTCAGCAGTGAGCCATGTGTGTTTCTGTAATGTCATGCCAAAGCGATGTCTCTGATTGTGAGATTTATTTGCTCAGTGAAAAACAAACGAGGAGACCAAAGAGGCTAAATCAATTTCGTATTTTGGTATTTTCTACATCAAAAATTAATTTAGACACAATCTAAACTGATACGACCCAGTCTGGTCTTTCAGACTAAACCCCCCGCTCACGTTTCCAGCATGTTGAGCCAATATTTCCAAGTCTTATCCTCTCTGCGGAGGCAGCAAATGTCTTGTGGAGGTGTTGAAGAGAAACAGGGACAGGGAGATGAAGTTCATGGTCATTCTGTCCCAAAAAATGCACATACTGAAATAATCTAATGCTCAGAGACAATTAACACAGATTGTAAGTAGCTAAATACATTAAAGCAACCTAGAAACACCCAGAACACACTTGTAACTACCTAGCAACCAGCCAGAGAACCCTAGAAACCACCTAGAACAACCTAACAACCAGCCAAAACACTCAAGCAACTGCCTAGCAACATGTTAAAATACGCTAGTAACTGCATAGCAACCAGCCAGAACATCCAAGAAACCACCTAGAACAACCTAGCAACCAACCAAAACTTTAGCATGTTTAGCACCCAGCCAATACATTATAGCAACTGCCTAGCAACCAGGCAAAACAACCTAGAAATAACCTAGAACAACCAAGCAATGAACCAAAAACACTCTAGCAACTGCCTAGCAACCAGCCAGAACATCCTAGAAACCATCTAGAACAACCTAGCTAGCAACCAGCCAAACCCCTTTAGAAACTACCAAGCAACCAGCCAAATCATTCAAGAAACCACCTAGAACAACCCTGTTAGCAACCAGCCAAAACACTCTAGCAACCAGTCAAAATACTCTAGTAACAGCCTAGCAACCAACCAGAGCACCCCAGAAACCAGCCAGAACATCTAAGGCAGACCCCAGCAACCACCTAGCAAGGTCATAGCAACAAGCCATAAACACTCCAAACAACTTCCTAGCAACCACTCAGAAAACCCTAACAACTGCTAAGATATATGGCAAGCTGTCAGAACCATCTTGGTTGTAATGGGTAAAGCCTGTATGTTGGATAGTTGGAAGTTTTTTTTTTTTGTTCAAAATGTATATAATGAACAAGTGCATCATGAATCATTCACAAATGTTTCCTGTAGAAGCCCGTCCTGCTTCTAATTTACAAGGAATGGTTGTAATTCTATTAAAAAACAAATACTTTGTTATTTGGCTCGCTTTCAAATCCTCACAGACAACAGAGATCTACTTACCACACAGAAAAAAAGGTCAAGCGTCACTTGGCGGCCATCTTGTTAACATCTTCAGCAGCTGTTTTCTATGGGCAAACAAGTACAGCGTCCAAAAGAAAGATACCAAGATCAATCAATAATATCAGTTATACATTTCAAATTGGCAATACAAGTGAACAACAATGCTATCATGAATTTGTAAAAAAAAAAAAAAAATAATAATAATAATTCTGTCACCCAGAACACCCAGCAACATGTTAAATCCACTCTAAACCCCTCAGCAACTATATAGCAACATGTTAAAGCATCTCTTAACACCCCAGCAACTGCATAGCAACATGTCAAAACCACTCTAAGCACATTAAAACCACTCTAAACACCCCAGCAACCGCATAGCAACATATTAAATCCACTCTTAACCCCTCAGCAACCACATAGCAACATGTTAAAGCATCTCTAAACACCCTAGCAACTGCATTACAACATGTTAAAACTACTCTAAAGACCCCAGCAACCACATAGCAACATGTTAAAGCATCTCTAAATACCCTAGCAACTGCATAGCAACATGTTAAAGCATCTCTAAACACCCTAGCAACCGCATAGCAACATGTTAAAACCACTCTAAACACCCCAGCAACCACATAGCAACATGTAAAAACATCTCTAAACACTCTAGCAACCACATAGTAACATGTTAAAAACACTCTAAACCCCTCAGCAACCATGTTGCTATGCGGTTGCTAGGGTGTTTAGAGTGGTTTTAACATGTTGCTATGCGGTTGCTAGGGTGTTTAGAGATGTTAAAGCATCTCTAAACACCCTAGCAACCGCATAGCAACATGTTAAAACCACTCTAAACACCCTAGCAACCGCATAGCAACATATTAAATCCACTCTAAACCCCTCAGCAACCACATAGCAACATGTTAAAGCATCTCTAAACAGCCTAGCAACCGCATAGTAACATGTTAAAAACACTCTTAACCCCCTAGCAACCATATAGTAATATGTTAAAACCACTCTAAAAAACCCAGCAACTACAGAGCAATGCTGTGATATCCATCCACAATACATATATATCATGGAAATGTATTTTTCTTTCTTCAGTGAAGTTAAATATAACAATAAAATGATACAGAAATTGATTTTTAAATGCATCGGAAGTTTAGTTGTCCACTTGAAAAATGACTTATTTAAAAAAAAAAAAATTTAATTGAAAATGTATTTTTTGTCTAGCCCCTGCACTACAGTCATTCAGAAACACCGTTCAGACAGGAAGTACTCAATACAGACATGAGGTTTTGTTGTAAACGTTAACTGATTTGGTCATAGCATTTAACCATCAAAAAGACCAGAGTAACAACATGCTGTTCCCCTAGTCTTTCATTGTCCTCAGATGATCTCAGGTCTTCTCTGCGTGAGATCATCGTTCGTTGTCATTTCATGAATGATTATCATTATCAAAGCAGTTAATTCTGTTCCAACTGAGTCATTTACAAGGACACACCGGCCTGAGGATAATAGCCATCATATGTGGAAACTCAGTTGTGGTATGAGGAGGATTGCAGTCATGCAGCAGCTTTCTGGCACAAAGTCTTTTTTGGATTCAGTGTACAGTATTACTTCATTAATATAATGAGGCAGATTTATAGAGTTTAGCAGGTCAACAGTGTCAAGACAAAAGGGGTTATTTAAAGTGCCCCATTATGCTTTTTTAACTATATTAGCAATTCTAAACGATTAATCCATTGTTCCTATTTGTATCACTGTGTATCAAGTGCTGAGGAAGAGCTGAGATTCAGTTATGCTTATACGCTTTCGTTTCTGTCACACACTGACTAATTAAAACAGTCTAGGCCATCTGAACAATCAGAGCAGAGTGGACCAATCAAAACAGACATCTGACCAATCAGAGCAGAGTGGACCAATCAAAACAGACTAGGACATCTGACCAATCAGAGCAGAGTGGACCAATCACAACAGACTGAGCTGTCTGACCAATCAGAGCAGAGTAGACCAATCACAACAGACTGAGCTGTTTGACCAATCAGAGCAGAGTAGACCAATCACAACAGACTGAGCTGTCTGACCAATCAGAGCAGAGTAGACCAATCTCAACAGACTGGGCATTCTGACCAATCAGAGCAGAGTCGACCAATCACAACAGACTGAGCTGTCTGACCAATCAGAGCAGAGTGGACCAATCTCAACAGACTGGGCATTCTGACCAATCAGAGCAGAGTCGACCAATCACAACAGACTGAGCTGTCTGACCAATCAGAGCAGAGTAGACCAATCACAACAGACTGAGCTGTCTGACCAATCAGAGCAGAGTCGACCAATCACAACAATCTACTTTCTTGGTATCTTATGTAAAATAAATACATTTAAAAATAATATAATAATAATAATAATAATAATATATATACATACATATATACTGTATATTGAAAAATGTTTTGCATGCATTTTATTTATATATATATATATATATATATATATATATATATATATATATATAAAATGTAAAACATTTTTCAATCAACATCATTAAATCTTTATATTATTTGAAAATAATTAAAATAATTTAATTAAAATAAAAAAATATATAAAATCATAAGATGTCATTGATTTAATCTTATTTATTTATTTATTTATTTTAAATACTTCTATCACAATCTCACATGCTCCCTGCAGTTTCATTATGAACCTCTAGGGGTCCGCTAACCCCTGGTTGGGAAAACCCTGCTGTGGTTTGGGTGACTCAGGAATATTCAGAAATAACATTCGATAGTTTTATTGAGCAAGGTTAATTTGGTTGCCCTTGGCTTTCTGCAGGGGGTGGATTGTCTCAGCTGTTATTGAAAGGTGCTAATCAGTTCCTCATTAGCGGCCACACACAACATTGAGATGCTACCCTGCAACAAAAGGCCCAATTGACAACTCCTAACTCACAGGCAAACCCCAAATCAGCAGGACACAGCATCTATATCCTGCCCCATCTAACCTGCACCCCCTCACACTCTTCATTATGGGTTTCCACAGATTTCCAGAACGTGCCTGATCACGGTCAGGAATTCACCTCACTTTACTGTAAACCTCACAAGGGCCGAGACTGAAACGAAGAGACAGGATGAGGTGAAGTGTGGTGACAAACCGCAGGAATCACATTCCTGCTCAGCCATACAACTAACCAACTACAGGCAACATTTTCATGAAACTTTTATATTTATGAAGTCAAAATTGCAGCAATATTAAGACTGAAAGTCAAAAAGTCGTAATTGTGTGAAATAAAGTTGTAACTACGAGAAAGAATCAAAATGGTTAAATAAAAACTTGCAATTAGAAAATAAGTCACAACTATGAGAAATAACAGCAGCAACTGTGAGAAATAGTCGCAGAAAAAGATTTTTTTTTTTTTACGAGAAAAAAATCACTTGTGAGATAAAAAGTTGCAAATACAAGAAATAAAAGTTGCAATTGTGAGAAAAAAATCACAATGGTGAAATAAAAAGTTGCGATTAGAAAATAAGTCACAATTATGAAAAATAAAAGTCGCAATTGTGAGAAAAAAGTTGCAATTAGAAAAGTAACAACTACAAGAAATAAAAGTCGCAATTGTGAGAAATAAAGTCGCAAATTTACGAGAAATATTTACAATTGTAAGATAAAAAGATGCAATTAGGAGAAATAGTTGAGATATAAAGTTGCTTATTTAATATTTTAAGTCACAATTATAAGAGTTGCGATTAGAAAATAAGTCACAACTAAACGATGAGAAATAAAAGTCGCAACTATGAGAAGTCGCAATAAATTTTTTTTTTTTTTGAAGTGGAAACAAGTTTCCATTGGATCTCAATTAAAGTCAAAGCATTAGATTTTAAACAATTAAATTGTTACAAAATACATCTATTATATTTCCCTAATGACGAATGGTAAAATTAAACTTCATATTTTGCTAGAAAAGAGGTCACACCACTATACAGTTTTTCACGTAGGACTCACTCTCAACTCATTCAAATTTTCGGGCTCATTCAATCTTGTATTGGAATTCGGTCATTGAACGCAAACCACGCTTAACCTTAACAGAGCGAGAAGTCTGTTTAGGCATCGGTTTGAAAAATGACCTCTCTGTGCCGGCCGAGAGTGAGTTTCGCTGAGGAAGACTGCATTCCACTCCCATCTTAAGTGGCCGTGCCCTGCTAAATGTATCCCATGCTGCACTGGG